>NC_072738.1:67113855-67440885 GCF_026930045.1 Uloborus diversus
CAAGGGTTAGGATTTTAAATGCAGTTTTACTTCCTCAGTGTTGTACTTTTCTCATTTACTTTCACATACAACTTAGTTATGTGTGTAACTTTTATTTAATTTTTTTTGTTTGTTATTATTTGTTTTTTTTATACTGTGCTCTTTGATATTTGTTATTTGAGAGTCAAAAGTAAAGATATTTAACCATTAATGGAAGTTTCACAAAAATTGATGAACACAGTCTGTGCAATGACCAACCTTCAATTGTTGCTGTGTAGAAATTATACCTTGATACAAATTATTCTTATTGTTTAGGAGTCTTGCTCAAAAGTAGTTCTTGAACTGACCCAATCAGTGTCAGTGGTATTTGATCCACCTGTTCAGCAAAATGGGAAGCAAGGTATTAGTTTTGTGTGCATGCATTAAAAATGTTAATTTATTTATTTTGAATGTGAAATATTTTAGTACAGTAGACCCTCGCTTTATGCAGGTTTATTTTATGCGGTTTGGATTATACATGGTTTAAGACTTGACACCTTTATTTTATTTTACATGGATGAGTTTTGGTTTTACACGGATGTGGCAATGCAAACAGATAAAATTTTCCCCTCTTTCAAAATCCAAACTCTTAAAGATTGCAGATTACGCGTAACCAACTGCATTTTGGCCTGCTGATAATCGAGCTTGGGCCACTGGAGACATTTGATGCAATTGGTTCCAGAGCTCTTTCCAGAAGTAAAGTTATTAAACTCACACAGTTCAGAACTCACTGATAGAAGATCTTTTAGGAGTGACAAAAGAGAATGAAACCAACGAGGATACCCTCACTCATGACACAATACCGAAAACGTTAACACTGAAAATTTTGAGCCGTTCCTTGACAATAGCAAATGCTCTCTGAGTTGTTAGTGAAGGAGGATTTCTTCATGGAAATGACGCAAGTGATCATAAATACATTAATGCTCTGGAAAAAACTCCAGAGAAAAATTTTTAATAGCTGCCAAACTACTATCATATCTAGCTCCTTTTTATAAACACAAAATTAATTTATGCTTTCTTTATACATGTTGTGCATATGTACTGGAATAAGTCACATTAAACTTATATATATTTTTCTATGACTAGGATGAAGTATTTTTTTCATCTACGGAACCTAACCCCTATTTTAACCCTGCAATTAAATCTTAATTTACGCGACATTTTTTTGGAACGTTACCCCCCACAAAAAACAAGGGTCTACTGTATTAATTTTTGTTATTTGTTGGTATTAAGAAATAGAACAATACTTTTTGTTCTGAAAATATAAATGATCAAAACTATTAATAAAGCATGATATTTGCTGAGTTATATTTCCAAATAAAACTTCAATAAAATGAGCTTGTAGATAAAATAACAGCTCACTAAAGTTCACTTTTACTCATTTAAATTTTTATTCAATGTTCTTTTACCTTTAAGGTCACATATTTTACTTCTTTTTCATTGAAAAAGGAGCTCCTAGCATAAATTTCTAGACTAGTAGGATTTCTGAAATGTACCCACTGGCGACCACATTCACATAAAAAGGTTACCACTTTACACTTTTGGTTGCCATTTTTTTAAAAAAAGTTTTCATGCAGCTCAAAAAGTAAATAACCTATTCACTATTAGTAATATTAACAATAAATTAAAATATTAAGATGCTCAACAAAAACAACAAAAACTATTTCACTGAATGTATTTTTTTATTGTAAGAATATAACCCTTCAACAAAAGGAATTATTTTAAACTTCAAATATATAATACAAACGTTGGCAATTATAGCTAAATGAAAGCATATGGGTCATTCCATACAGATCCAACGGATGAGTTCGCTCGACCATTTTTAATTTTTCTGAAACTCATATCCCAAAAAGATGCATATGAATGATGTTTAAAACCACTTTTATTTTTTCTCGAATCTTAACCCTTGATTTTTTTAGAGGTCGTCGAAAGTGATTTTCGCAGTCAAAAATGGGACTTTTAGATTGCATTTTGGCCAAAATCTATTTGAATTACATTTATGGCAGTTAATTTTACACTTTGATGTTAAAGTGCATAAGATGATAGTCTCACATGCTGAGTTACGTGGCTGTAGCTTAATAATTAAAATAATGGCAGCAGGCCAAAGTTCAAGGTCAAATGTAAAATTTTTACTCATTTCAAAGGGTCATAACTCGCTTAGGGGATAAAAACACAAAGTGAAATATGGCAAAAACTAATCACAGGAGTCACACTAATGAGAAAATGTAGCTGTAATTGTGTGTTTGTTTACCCTTTATAAATTACAGCCCCTCAAAGATCAGAAAATTGAGAAAAATGACATTTTTAGACCCCTGTAAACCAAAAGGGGATGGAATTAAAAATAAAATTTCTTGGCCAATTGAATATTCCATTCAAGTACTATACATGTTATATATATTGTTTTGTGTATTTGGTTTTTAAAAAAGATACAGGTCTTTGAAATTGAGTAATTTTGCTAGTTAATTCACACTCTAAAACAAATAAAAAGTGTGAAAACTTCATTGCACTTTCTTAAATGGCCTATATAATATATTATACCGAAAAAACATATTTCAAGTATAAAAAAAAACTATTTTAATTTGATAACTTAAAAATATTTGGGTATGAATTAGTAGTTCATACTTGATTGACAGCTTAAGTAGTTAATTTATAGACTATCTACACACACAAATTTTCAATACACACTAACATATGCTCTGTACATTAACATATCTAAATTGCCTTAAATATATCCAAAAACATTATATATACAAAATTTAAATTTTAAAAAGTGCGTTTTTTATTTCTTGTTTGAGTGTAGTATTGAAAAAATGAACTCACCTAGTAGTCACCTAGTAAGTTGTAATGTGACTGAAGTATATGGCGTTTTGGAATGCTTTACCAAGGCACATTCATAATTTGATACTTTGAAAATGTACTATGAGCAAGACAGTGACAGGGGTTCTAAATTTAGTGATCAACACAAGCTATGTAATAACTTTTCTGACAATAATGGGCATTTTCTTTTGATTGTCTTTTTAGTAACATACCATTCTTCATACCTATTGCTAAGAGACAATAATTTTGCAGTGATAATATTTAAATACGGTGGCATAAAGCAGTGATTAAGTGTTGTATTGGGAATTTTATTTGCAGATTTAAACATTTCTTGCAGCATTTTTTCACCTAGTTTAATATACTGAATGCTCACAAGGATACATGCAATGTTTAGTAGCAAAAATGCAGAAGGTATACATTTCTGTATGAATTAAAATGTGACTTCTAGTAGTTCCTTGCAAGATAGTCTTAGTATCAATTATTTTTACGGTTCTTCTGATTCTGCTACAATGTCCATTACCATGTGATATTGCATAGAAATGCCATTCAGCTCTCAAGTTGACATCCGTTTCATGATTACATAAATTAAGAAAGTTCTTTCTATTTTTGTTGTGTATTTGAGTAAAGTATTTCAGTACGCCACATGCTGTGTCACCACCAGAACTATAGTACTACTGTGTGAGTTCATTTTCTTAAAACTATACACTGAAGCAAGAAATGAAAAACACACCTTTTTTTCCTTTTAACTATGTAGATAATGCTTTTGCACGTGTTTAGGCAAGTTACATAAGTTAATGTACAGAGCAAATGTTTGTATGTATTGAAAATTTGTGTGTGTAGATAGTCTATAAATTAACTATTTAAGCTGTTAATCATGTATGAACTACTCATTTATGTCCAAATATTTCTAAGTTATCAAAATAAAATAATTATTTTTATACTTAAAATATCTTTTTCCAGTGTAATATATTACATAGAGCGCACTATACGTAATTTAAGAAAGTGCAATGAAGTTTTCACACTTTTTATTTCTGTTTTAGAGTGTGAATTAACTAGCAAAATTGCTCAATTTCAAGGACCTGTATCTTTTTTAAAAACCAAATACACAAAACAATTTATATAACATGTATAGTACTTGAATGGAATATTCAATTGACCAAGAAATTTTATTTTTAATTCCATCCCCTTTTGGTTTACAGGGGTCTAAAAATGTCATTTTTCTCAATTTTCTGATCTTTGAGGGGCTGTAATTTATAAAGGGTAAACAAACACACAATTACAGCTACATTTTCTCATTAGTGTGACTCCAGTGATTAGTTTTTGCCATATTTCACTTTGTGTTTTTTAGTCTATGGGCCAAGCGCAAATATCGTTCAAGTTCGTTTACCAATCTTAGGGACTACGTGAACTTGCTTGAAATCTATTATTAATGATGAACTCAATAGAAAAATACAATGTTCACACGCTGGAACTGTCTCATTAAGTTTTAATTAGTAATTGAAATAGGAACTATGTTCCGTGGACTGTTAGCACTTACACAAAACAATTTGTCTCTAGATGGCGCTATTAAACACAATATTTATAATCTAAAAATTTAATAAACAGTTTTTCAACCGAAATTTTACTGTTTTCCTCAATTTTTCGTTGCTAAATATATTAATACGTTTTAAATTACTTACTTTTGTTTAGTAATTTTGTAACTAAAAGGAAATCAAAACTTGTATCAATCCGTTGCTCTGAATGATCTTAATCTCAAGATTTTGTTTATTACACTAGAGCCAGCGCACATAGACATTGTTAAGTACAAAAAATTAGATGTCCTTTACTACACAAAAAAGGTATTAATGTATCACCGAATAGTAATAATTGACCTACAAAATCTTAAGAATATAAACAACTCTAAAAGATGCCAATACATGTTTAAAAAATATTATAAAATTAAACATTAGCAGACGATAAATTAAAAATTAAAATGTATATTTCACTTTCATATATCCTGACGTTTTATCTTTTACTTTTTTAATAATAATGTTTTTTGATTATAGACGATATTTTGAGTTCATTTTTAGCCTACTTTCTCGTCAAAGTAAAATAAAATTAAAAAATAATTTGAGCTCTGAAATTTTGAATTCATTTTTTGTGTTTCGCAATCACGAGTTGCGACAGGACATTACTCATTGGAGTTATTGTTTCTAGAAACGGCTCCTGTACCCCCAAGCCTGCCCCTCTCTCCTGGATGGTTACGTGTGTATAGTTGTGTGTGTGCGTAGATCTGTGTGTACGCTTGTAGGTGTGTGTATGTATGTATAAACGTGCACGTCTGTGAGTGTAAGTGTGTGACTAGGACATGGACGCCACCGCCCAGGAGAAGCGGGTTCCAGGGGACACTGCTCAGGACTAGAGGAGACGCGCCTACAGAGGATGGTGGGCGGTAGTGCTGCAGAGGCCCCTGGTCCAAGCTGAAAAAGGCACGGGCATCAAAGACGGTCACGTGAGAACAATAAGCAATCGTGATTGCTGAATAAGAACATGAAAGGTGGTTTAATGGGCTAAAATTAATGTATCGTAAAAATATTGCTTAGTACAAAATAAAAAGGACAAAAATAGATATAATTATTAAATAAATATCAAATTCGAAAGTAGGAATTAGAGATGGGGAAAATGTGTGTCTGTCGGTGCTCCCCCCCCCCCCAAAAAATGAACAAATTGTTCGATTCAAACAAATTTTTTTTTTTTTTAAGATTTCCCCGATGACACCTAATTCCGGTATTTCATTTTTTGATTTGAATAATCATTCGTTCAACTTTGAACAGTTCAAAGCACTTCATATTAGCGCTTGCGGGAAAAATTTAAGGCAAATATAAAATGCGAACTTAAAGGCGGATTTGTTTAAGAAAAACTTCTGGAAAACGCTCCTGATGAAGAACATTTTTAAATTTTTTTTTTTTAATTAGCCATTTTAGAGCCATTTTTTTGACAGTTAATTTTTTTTTTTAACATTAACGCCAACGCGAAAAATTATTTTATGTCACCAAAAATTGAAAAAAATGGAGTAGGTTCTGAATACATTCTCAGTTTTTGGTGACCAAGAAATAGAAATGAAAGTTATTAATCAATATAGAAATACCATACCTCGTAGACTTATAACATTGACGAAAGTCAGATAAATATGACTGAATCAAAATGAAATGAATTTAAAGCGCAAATGTTTTTACCGAGGCTGCGGAGCTGGAGTGAAAAAGAACAAATTCCTGACTCTGGCTCCTACCCTACCCCTTGTTTGTGCACTAACTATTAAGCAAATATTCATTGCTGATGCTTGAATAATTTAATCCATTGGTGAATAACTATTTTTTACCTACGGGCCACAACTCACATTAATAGGAATCTCGTGGGCCAGAACAAATATCAAATTTATTTATATGATTTAAGTTTTTCTAGATAGCATGGGAAAACAAGGGAAACGAAAGACAATTACAAACCAAAATTGCTGTTATTATTACTACATGCTTATTTTATTGCATCTGTATTTCAGAAATCAATTTATGACTACTTAACTTCAAAATTCATAACGTCGAAAGCAGATTACTAGTAGTTTTGGAGGGTTTTAGAATATATTTTTTGTTTTTTAATTCCGAATACTACGACGGGCACATGAGTCAGCTTCAAGGGGCAAATTTGATCCACCGGCTGTAGTTAGAGCACCAATGATTCGATCAATGCTCCCAGTTCATCAGAATGTTGGATGGACTATAAATGCGGGCAGTATTGAAATACAAAGGAGGACTATTCCCATTGCATCAGATAATGTTCAAAAAACTAGTCTCCTGTGCATGCCCGAAAACTCTGTGTTCTTCGAAGAGATGTATTACATGCAGGACGTAAACTTGTTCATGCACATAATTTTCCTCTAATGACTGTAGCTGTATAAACTCTCAAGAGGAAAATAACTCTATACGCAAAAACTTTATAGATGAATTTAGTGATAATGACGATGATACAGAATGAAGAGTTTGCTTCTTGAAAAAAACTATTTTTTTTTAATGTACATACATAATGTTTTTAACGTACATGCATAATTTTTTAAATGTACATGTATAATATATTTTATGTATTTAAAATTTGTCTGCCTCTTGCTTGTCAGTTTCACTCCTTTTCATGTATCTTTAATGATCTGTAAAAAAAATTATGAGACACTATTTTTTTGTGAACATTGGGTTTTTTTCATCTGTAGACACTAAGGATTCAGAAAAATATCACTTTTTGTAGTCCCCGAAGTTGGCAAACAAAACCATGTTTTTACGCATCTTTTATGCCTTCGTCCCACAGCCTATTTATCCCCTAAGCGAATTATGACCCTTTGAAATGAGTAAAAATTTTACATTTGACCTTGAACTTTGGCCTGCTGCCATTATTTTAATTATTAAGCTACAGCCACGTAACTCAGCATGTGAGACTATCATCTTATGTACTTTAACATCAAAGCGTAAAATTAACTGCCATAAATGTAATTCAAATAGATTTTGGCCAAAATGCAAAGGTCTAAAAGTCCCATTTTTGACTGCGAAAATAACTTTCGAGGACCTCTAAAAACTCAAGGGTTAAGGTTAAAGAAAAAATAAAAGTGGTTTTAAACATCATTCATATGCATCTTTTTGGGATATGAGTTTCAAAAAAATTAAAAATGGTCGAGCGAACTCATTCGTTGGATCTGTATGGAATGACCCATATGCGATAGCTTATATAGGCTCTAGTTTATTTATTGGTCAACTAGCGAACCAGCACCAATACTCTGCAAAATTTTCCCGGTCCTTAAGGATTTTTTCTCATCCACGATTTAAAAAAAAAATCCCATTCAAAAAATAAATTAATAAATAGAATAAAATAATAATAATATAAAATAATAATATATCCAACTAGTCGACCCGTACGGAACTCCGCACTGTACTTCAAATCCTTTCATGTGGCATTTCGTTCTTTAAAAATTTCAAAGAAAGAACATTATGAAGAAGAATCGAAAAAGTAAGCGGAAAAAAGTAAACGCACAAAAGAAGGCATGTAATTTGAAGACATCAGCAACAAAACCTCGTAAAAGACAACGTTGTGATAATGTGATCATCGCTCACGTTTTAGCTGTACGTATTTTCAATACAAACATAAATATCATAAAAAATGTGACTGAGTGACTCGTGAAAGAGCAGTACTTGTGCATGTGAAAAAACAGGTTGTGGCAAATACAGTCCTGCCCATGTGAGCATATGACGGAAAACAAGGAAACATTAAAGAGATATTAATTGGCACAGATTCAAACTGAAAAAAAAAAAAAAAAATCTGCACAATAAAAACTATTTTTTAAAAGGTCTGAAACCTTAAACCTGATACTTCTCTTAATGCAAACATTATATTTTAGCTTTCTGAGCAGAGCCAAAGTTTGAAAAAAAAACTTCTTGAATAAGAATAAATTTATTTACAGGCTGCATTAGGGTTTCGCAACAGCAAGAAGCGTTCCCATCTCATTTATTTTACTACCTCACTTGTATTATTTATTGTATTTTAAGTCTTTATGTAATGCATGAAGTTTGTCTAATTTTTCGATACAGATCGTCCAGGCTGTGCCCGAACACTCATTCTTCTGGTTACCAGTCAAACGTTCTGCCGATCCAGCCATTCAGCTCTATTGGGTACAGTGCAAGTTAAACTTATAAATTTAACCGAAAACCTCAGTCCGGTGCTTTAAAACAGGTTTTTTTGACATAAAAAACAATTTTTAGACCTTGGGTCTATTTTTCGTTATTAGCCTACGCGATAAGCTTTAAAATGAGGGGTAAATCAAAGAAATCGATCAAGAAATGAGGAAGTCTTGCGTAGCAACAAAAAACAGGCTACAGAAATAATATATAAGGATATGATGTTTTTTTGTCTGAATTTTGTGACTAATTTCCAAAATGGTCTATGATTAGTTAGTAATTGACCCATTTGCTTATTGGTGCATCCCTAATGTATACTCACACTATAGTAATAAATTCAAACTAAGAAATATTATTGTTTTTCAAAATTTAAATGTTTTTCTCCCTCTTAGATTGGTCCTTTGTCAAACTGTTTGGCAGCCCTCTCTCCACCATTTGCCCAATAGCTACAACTAGTAAAGTGTATGTAGATACCTCATCCAATAAAGTGAGTTACGCTTTTATTGTAACTACATTTTGATTTGAAATTCTTGTTTTTGTCATGTTATGCTTTATAGTTCTCTGCATGGTATCCACACAACTGGAAAGTTATGGATTTTGACCATGATCAAAATTGGTCATGGAAAGTCATGATCTTCAATTACATGCTTAAGTATTTCATTAAATATTACTTATGTTCTTCAATTTTACTTTTAAAAATTATGTTAAGTAGTGAATATTCATTTTGCATAAAATCAAAATAAATAGCATGATTGTACAGTGAGTAAAAATGTCAGTTACAAGTATGGCAAATTGAAATATAATAAACCTTTTGCAAAATTACTTAAAAGTGGATCATAAACTTTAATACCTTTTAATGTAACTACAATCTTTTCTTAGTTAAAAAAATGACTTTAAAAAAAAAAAGCATTGAAGTTTACAAAGTAACTTTATAATGTCCAAACTGGTAGACATTTTACTACTATACTACACTGTAAGTAATATATGTTACTGTGAAAACCAAAATTGGAGAATGTTGAGTTTTGCATTATCAGCAAAATTCAGTCTTCCATCGATGTCTTTGGTATGTGAATGTTTATATTCTCTACCTAAATCAACATTTCCCGACTTTCATAGTTGATTTTGGACGTTAACAGTAACATATGCATTATAATGACATTTATATATATTACTCATTGTAAAGAAATAAATTATTTAAAGCATATTTTTTTAAAATTGAAGATAATAATCATAACCCTTTCTTCATTCCACTGCATCCTAATTTGAGCTAGAATTTTGTTTGGTTTTTAAAATTCATCAATTGTTGTTCTAAAAGTTTGTTGCATGGGTTTATTCTTAAATCTTTTAAAAACTTTTATTGCTTTATTACTAGTCTGTTGCGTAATTTTTATTGTAAATTTAAATGAACAAAGAAATTCAATGAAACACAATTTAAATGGGAATAAATTTCTATGCAAACAAATCTAAAAGTCTATAATTGGTGAATTATTCTTTAAAGATAATGCAATGCAAACATACACATTCAGCACATACGTAGTTTGCTTATGTTTAACCACTATCAATACTTAATATATGAAAAACAAGGTTATGTTTCCAGCATTTTTGTTGATTAAACTTGGTTCTCTTGAAAAAATTCTTATTTTTTTTGCATTAAAAAAATGTCCCGTTTAACTAAATATATGACATATGAAATACACCGCCAGCTCAGTCAATTCCAGCTGAGGACTACAGTTTCGTGCTTATTAGCACTCATCAGCCCGGCATAGGAGTGACTGAGCTGGAGGTGGAAAACCTCTTAAGGAAGCCAAGAGTGCCAAACAAACTGGTAGCTAATACAGAATTAGCACTGACCAGATGAGTGACCGAAGCAATGGTTCGGTACAACTTGAATATTGAAGACAAGGCAGTAAGTTACCGTCCTATAGTCAGGGCTAAGGCAGAAATACATGAAATACACCGTGGCAGTGAATTTCATGTATTTCTGCCTTAGCCCTGTCTATAGGGCGGTAACTTATTGAATAAATATATGACTTTTATTTTTCTATTTTTCATAATGTAGAAAGTTTAAAACGCATTTATTTGCACATTTCTGATTGATTATGTGCCCAAACCTGTTAAAAAATTCCAAACTACCTCCCCCCCCTCAAAAAAAGAATGACAACCAGGCACTGGGTCAACTGTTATCTAAGCGTGTTCTTATGAATCAATCTGATAACCAGGCACTGGACCAGCTTGTTCTTATCAATCAATCAATCCCTAACACTGAATTTCTCGTGTAAACTTAATATATTTGTTGTGTTCTATCATGCATATTTATTAGAAACATTAATTACGAAAGCAATTAAACTCTCTCCCCAAAAATGCATATTTATTGACAAGTGTGTCTTTGCATTACCTATAAATATTTAGTAACAGCAGTTAATGTTTCATTATATGCAAAAGTAGGTTTTAAATACAAAAGTAGATTTCTGTGAAAAATCCTTATCTATCTTGATATTCATGGGAAAACAATTGTGTCATTGTCAAATACTAACGTTTGTAATTCTATTTTTTTTTTCAGTGTTCTATATTTACTTTATTAAATTTAGTTTTTAGTTATGTTAGATTATTTATTTTTACATAAAATAAGATTAAAAATGACATTTTTTCCTTTTGTACTCTTATTTTTGTATTTTCATCTATACTATTTAACTCCAAAATGAACAACTGCAGCTGATGCATAATTCATACAAAAACTCCAGAACCAGAAAACCTCTCAAAAACCCACACGGACTGAGTGTTTTCCACCCATGATATGAAAAAAAGAAAAGTGTTAGATATATTGAATGTAAAGTTATTAAAATTGGTTAAATTTTAAACCTTTTTTTACATAGATAACTTTTGTCAATCAATGTTTTTTTTCTTCCTGTAAGCACGGATAATGATAGTCTGTTCCATTTTATGGTTCATGACTATCTTTCTACATCTATTCTTTAAAAATACTCAGATTATATTTGTTTCAATTTGATAAATGTATCTTTTTTTAAAAAGTCTGGTTCAGAATTTCAACTGAATCTGGAGCCGTCAGAAATGGTGCACAAGGAGAGTTTGAGGGAAGGCAACTCCATGCCGGAAAAGACCTTTGCTGTTTTTGACTTAAAGGATATTCTGGAGAAGTCTCGGTATGTGAATGTTGGGGCGACCTATAAAAAACCTCACATTTATGGAATCATAATGCCTCCTGTGCTCCATGCTGATCGTAAAATCACAGGTATATTAAATTCACAATTCACTCATTTTCAATAACAGCTTTCCTTTAACTATTCATCAACTCCTTGTTTGGAATTTTTGTTTTTTAGTTTAAGGTGAATTCCAGGAAAAAAGAGACATGACACTTGAATTTTTAAAATTAATATTCTGCCACTTGCCATATACCATTCTCTTTAGAAGTAAATGAATTTCTTGAATCTGTTTTTTCCAAATAGTTCGATGACTTTAAGAAAATCAAGTGCAAAATCAAGTTTTCTCTTTATGTTTTTACAGAGCAAAAAATCTCTGTTTTCTTACATACTGTCATTTGAACAAACTTATTATCAGCAAATAATATTTAGGTTAACTTTTATCTTTTGAATGTCTAGTTTAACTTTTTGGTAAGTAATTTCAAATTTCTTTTATTTCAACCATCAAGTAGGTCCATTACTGAGGTGACAATTTGATGTCCTTCCGTTACCGAAATACTACATCTCAACTAGAAACCAATGTTTTTTTAAGCAAAGCAGAATTTTGTCCCTTGTCAAGGAGGCATAGTTAAAATTTTAATAGATGTTTAATTTATATGGTTTTTAATGGTAACGGAAGGATAAAAAAACACGGTAACGGAAGGACATTTATCTATAAGCTGATACAGGGTAATATGTAAGGATGCTAATAGAAAACAAACTATTGTTTAAAGTTAATTGTCACATTTCAAACTTATATAAGTAATATTTGAACAAAATTATAAGTGCTTTTATTTAAAAAATAAATTTTTATTTACATTTTCAAAAAAATGTTTTATGATTTTATTTTTTCTATTGTATGTGATGAAAATCAAGAAAACTACACTTTAAAATTCCTAAGCATGTGAAAATCTTTTTGGTATGACATGTTTGTGATATGACAAGTCAATTCAAGCAGAAACATTTGCTTACAAACTTGAAATTTATATTGGAACAATACAATATTGAAACTGCTTCCAGATTTGTTGCCATAAGTCACAGGAAAGGACTGTTGAGAGCACTGGTTTAACTGTTAAACGAACTACGAAGAGATCAGTAAATTTAAAGATCTACTTTCACAAAGATGGAGTAATATTCATTCTCATCCTGACACCCAAAATATGCACTATTTGAACCCTGTAACAAGTTAGTATAACTTGATTAACTTCTGTTACAAGACCCTGTAACAAGTTATAGTAAGTACTTCAACAAATCTACTTCAGCAAATCGAAGGAGATTTCCCTTCCAGTTCAACAGACTGAGGACAGTTATAACTAATATCAAAAATGAAGATACAGCTGAATCAAAAACACCAAATCATAAAGAATATGCCAAATGATTCATTAATGTTTGGACAAGTTTTGTTAGTTGGATGGAAGGGAAAGAAATTAACAAAGAGCAATATTAGACAAGTACTTCATATAGAAGGTAAAGGAATAGAAATAGCTTGTTTGAGAATGCATAATAATGCGGTAATGATCTTTGTATTTCCTGAGAAAGAATTTAAATGTTCTATGGATTCTGATAAAATTATTGAGTATTTAAAGAATTCAGAATTGTAACAGATGGCTCATTCATTAGATATCATTGTTTCAGACTGCTGTATTATCTGAATAAATATTTTTAAGTTGAAATTTACCAAGTTTAAAAGTTTAATTGCTTTGGATTTCTTGTCCTTCCCTTACTGTCCTTCCGTTACCCTTAACAAATGTATAATTTATGTGCTTAAAATATTTATCTGTTAAAACTAGAGGTTAAATTGTAACCATTGAACACTCCGGTATGTGATCTAATTTTTATACAATTTTCTCTTTTATAGTTTAGCTAAACGTTTAGGAAAAACATGATAGCGTGAAAATCATGTTGCAAAAATATCCTTCCGTTACGGTTTTTAAAATTTGAGTTAAAAAAAGTAACTAATGAGAAATTCTTGGCTTTTTCTTTTTTAGCAACTTACTATGATGTGTATAAAAGTCTATGCATCAGTTTTTGAAAAAATATGTATTTTGATATGCTCACAGACAGAAATCCATTGATTTTTTGTAAAAACCACCCTTCCATTGCCGCTGACCTTAATTATTTGTTCATATATTTATTCAACCTTGATTTTACGTTTCAAAGTTGATTCTTAAAGCTTTAATTATTTATTTCACAAAAGTCATTGCTGAATTATCATATTGGTTTAGAACTTTATAAACTGCACATAATATTCATGCTAAAAATTTAAAATCAATAATAATAAAAAGAAATGTGTTTTTTCCCTTCCAAGCCAATTGTTTTGTCGTGTATGTTTTTAGCAAATCTTGTCAATGTTCTGTGTCTTACTGTGATAATAATCTGTACCTCAGAGCCAGAAGGTCATAAGTCCTAAAATTGCGATTTTCTGTTTATTTGTACATTAGATGTAGAAGCTTATCCTGCATTGAACAATGTAAACGTCATTCTTAAGAGAAATCCTTTTAAAATTTTTACCAGAGCTAAAAGAGCGTGCGTCCCATCCTTGGCATGTGACAGAAAAAAGTTTTTTCTTTTTGCTACTGGATCATTTCACGGTATTTTTGACATTTATGTAAAACCCGTACCGTGACCTTTTTTTGCCATAATTTTTTAATTTACTGTTTGATTTGCAAATTATTTTAATTTGATTTGGTGTGTTTGCAGGAAAAGCTCAAAATAAAATAATATGCTAATCAAACAGTAAAGTAAAAAGTTATGGCAAAAAAAGGTCACGCTACAGACTCTACATAAATGTCTAAATTACTGTGAAATGACCTTACTGCAAAACTATCATAATCTGTCTTATGTTCCTCTGGCTCTGAGGTAAAGTTATCATTATGGCTGCATGTTTTAAAATTTTTTTAAGAACGTTATATACCTAAATAGTGCTAAGGTTAGTCCCAGTATATCTTCAGCAAATATAAATTAATTTTATTATCATTGTTTACTCATGAAGGTTTTGGGCAAGAGCAGGGAGGAATTCACTGTACATTCTACAACCACCATCCAAAAAAGGCTCTTAAAATAGTGTACTTAGATGTAATACCATGGTACTTGAGATTGTACACACACACACTTGCCATCAAGCACGGAAGTAAAGATATTAAACCTGGTGAGTTGCTTCCTTAGATGCACTGTACAAGGTGATTACTGTTATTTGTTTTCTGAATTATGTACTAAAAATGTAATGTTGGCATACTTGCCAACTCTACTGGTTTTTCTGTGAGATTCCTCGATTTTAATCATTTCTCTTGATTGTGTATAAGATGTAAGGAACATTTGGTTGTACTAAGAAAGATAATAAAAAAATCCTTTCTTTCCTAACTAACAATGAAAAATCCGTGGTTAATATCTACTGGATTTTTTAATGATCTACTGGATTTTTTTCAAGTAGATGTTGGCAGGTATATATTGGGTATTTTCAAATATTTTTGTGCAAAATAGCACCTTTATTGAAAGGCAGTGGAATATAATGAAAAGAGACATTATGAATAAAAAATTAAATTAACCTCAACATGGCAATATTGTCTCTGAATTTTCAAAACTGTGAATAAAATTTGGTGAATATAAATTTTTTTGGAAGGTCACAATGACCTCCCATGAGGGCGGCCTTGGCGAGGTATTGATTGATTCCTAAATGAGTACTTAGTAGAAAGTAAGATGTATAGATTGTAATTCATGAAATAAACTTTATTTGAAAGTATTTTAGTGTAAAATTGGAAAGTTCTGGAGTTTTGCGGAAATACTTTTAATATGATCGGCCTATTTTTTCCTCATTTTGTTTTTTTTTGTTGTTTGATGTTGGTGATTTTTCTTCTCCTACCATTAAACAATAAACCTTTTCCACCACAGTAATATTTTTGTATTACTTTAAGTTTGTCTTTGTCATGAATTCAAAGTTTTGTTAGTTAAGTCTAACTAAGAATGTCAACTTATTTTTAAATTTATTTCCATTATTATGTTTTAAGTTGTCATTGGATTTTGCATTTTGAAGCTATTCCAGTTAAGATGTCGATAAAATTTTATAGGAAGTTCAAAGGGTGATGATAACAAAGTTGACTATTTTTATAGACTCATATTTTCCTGTAAAAAACTGTTTAACACTAATTTTTGTGAGAAATTGTGTTCAAATATTGTCAGAAAAAACTTGAGTTGAAACCAAGTGTCGTGTTGTATTTGTGAAATAAAATTATTTCTTGATTGTACAATTTCCTCCCCATTTGCAGATCGGATGCATTATGAACCTGCGCGGGATCGCAGTCGCCCACACCATTTGGAACTGATGCTGACGCTTCCACCCAAATCGGTGGTTGAGTTGAGTGTGGAGTATGACCTGGCATTCTTAAAGTGGACTGAATACCCTCCTGATGCCAACCATGGTTTCTATGTTGGGTCTGCAGTCATCAGTGGCATTTTGGATTCGGACAGGAACATATCTCACTTTCCTTCTAGCACATCATCAAAGTGAGCTCATACTTTCCCCTTTGTCATTGCACTTCTTTTTAGATAATATGCCAGCTGAACCATGCCTAAGCACAAGCAAGATTTTCTTTTTGTGCCCTACACATTTGTTGTAAAACCGAAAGACATTATGCAAGATGCAAAATGTCCACACTTAGTAGACTGAAAGATGTCATATAGCAAAGGGAAGTAATTTACAATAGAATAACTTGTGAAACTGTTTATTAATCATAATATTGAATGAGTAAAAGTTGCAAAGACTAAGGCAGAAGTCCAAAACTCTAAGGTACTATCAAAATTAATAGGAACAAAAATCATAAGAGCTAGGTTATGATGCAAGTTGAATGATTGATAACAAGAAAATAAAATAATCCCAATGACTTAATCAGATATTCATATCCACTGCTTTTTCCAATCATGCTTACAAATCCTCTCAAAAAATTTCTCAAACTTCTATCTAAGTAGTTTTTTATTACTCTAAAACTCATATCTAAAAATCATCTAATGGTGTGACTTGCATGGTTACATCAATAAGGATTCACGCTCTTAGATTCCTGTTGACTAGGGAGAAAAATCATGGGAACGTTAAATACTTCTAACAGTTACTAAAAGAAATTCTAAGATGTAAGGATAAAAAACCCTAATTGAGCACCCCTCCATCTGCAAACCAAAAGTCCTTCTCTATGCTAATGGAACGAAAACCCTTTGTTCTAAGACGGGGGGTTTTCAAACTGGGTGTTGTAGAAAGAGGGGAGGGGTGCCATGAAGTATCCATGTTATCAATATACATGTTTGGTGGGTGTGCCAAGTAAGGCCATCCCAAAATTTTTTAAATGTAGCATAGTTAAAATTCTCTGGATTGTGACCTCATCATCACCATCGTGAAGCCTAACTGATGACAAAGCCTTATCAACACGCAGCTTTTAATAAGCAGGCAAAAGTGGAAAATAAAATACCCTCCTCATATGAGGAGGGTATTTTATTTTCTGAGGGTTTTTGTCACCCATAAATACAATTTGGGCATATATGTGCAGCATTGCAGCACATGATCAAATACTCCACTCGATACTCGGGTATTATATTATAAGGACACTGGACTGTTATGAAGGCTAACCACGGCTTTAATGGCTAACAATCTGTTTTCTAGGTTATCAAATTGCGAAAGAATAATGACGGTACACAATGACATTTATCTTTGTGAATTCGTCAACTATATAAAATTAGGCTACAAGAACAATAAAACAACTTTTTGTAAAAATACTAGTAACAGTGAACCATGCAGAAGCAAAACGTACAGGAAAATAAGATCAGAACGTTCTTACGTCATTCTTCCCTAAATATTATGGAGGTTCTAAAATTGCTGAAAAATATAATTGAAACTTAAATTTTCACTTTATTTTGTTTTTTAAAAAGTTTTTATGAGTAATCTGTTGAATATGCAAAAACTACTACAATTCAATCATAAAGAAGCTAGATATTAGCTTTTGAATCCTAAGGTAGCCTTATTTGGTACACTTTTGCATTTATCTCAAAAAATAGAGATGGATTAGGGTACCGTAAGAAAATCTTAACTCTTCAAAGGGTGCCATGAGCCGGAAAAGTTTGAGAACCTTTGTTCTAAGATACAAAGCAGAAAGTCATGAAAGATTATGAACATTGTCAAAGATGCTTCTTTAGTTTTCGTTTTTGCTAATATTGGGTTTAATAATGCTGATGGGGCTTCGGTGGCCGAGCGGTATTGCTCAGCAACTGCTTGGAAGCAGATAGGTGCGGATTTGATTCCCGTCTACTGCTCTGGGTGTTCTTCTGATTTCCTTGTATTGTAATAAAACTGAGTTGTGCTATTTGTCTTATGCGTCTGAGCAAAAGTCGGACTTCCACCTAAATGGGGCTCAGTCAAAGGGAAGCCGCTTATATTAGCTTCAAAAATGGATTAACGCCTTCTTTATCCATCACCTTGGGATGTTCCAAGGGGCATTAGAAACAACAACAACCAGTAATAATACTGATAATTTTTCTAATGAGTGCTGAAAATGCTTAATTTTTCTCTTTGGCACTGCAACCTCAAGTACTTTAGTCTTATTTTGGATTTCTAGTACAGTAATAAAGCTAAAATTCTCAAGCAGATTCAATCCAAATTTATTTACTACTTGTGTTACAGAACTGATAATCATGATTTTTTGTCTTATTCTTATTTGTAATATTTTTAATGTTTTCAATCTTTAATTGCGCCGTGATTTTTGTGTCTTCTTTTTTTCTAAAAGGTCCTATATACAGACACGCTACTTTTCCGCGGAAACGCGGATTTCCGCTTTTCCCCCCTTGAATTTTATTATTCCTGAGATTGATACAGATTTGCATTAATATTTTCATAGTGGGAGGGAGGGGGGAGGGTGACTGAAATGATAAAATGTTCCATGCCTTCCACCCGCACTGAGTTTTGAAAAATATTCCTTTTGCGAGAGATGTCCAGATGCGCACACGCATTTGAGCTTTGCTATCAGCGAATGTCCATTCTTGGCAATAAATCGCTCTCTCTCCAATGCTTCCCTTCCGCTAGCGTTCAATAAGTGACGTCACCTACGGAACGCCCACAGCTATAGAACGCCAGCGGAGTTCGAAGTTCACCGATTCTCTTGGCGCACTCGCTGACTATTTAGGCGCAGATCATTCTGCGCTTGTGTCGAACGCGCGGATTAGGTGTATTTCCAGGGAAAGCAAGCTTCCTCGATCGTCCACGACGAGATTGTATGGTTTTTTAAGAGCGATTCAATATTTCTTGTCTTAGTCGTTTCAAAATCCTTTAAAATAGCAAACAAACTTGTTTCTTTTTTTTCTCTATTCACGTTGAGTAATTCAATTTGAAATTATCGAACGCTGTTCCCGACAGTGGTTAGTTACGCGACATTGATAGCGTGGAAAAAAAATTAATTCCGATATATGAATGGTTTGCACAATCAGTTCCTTTTACATTAAGCTAAAAAGAAAAATTAGACATCAATTAATGTGTATTAAAAATATCGGTTGGTGTTCATTGGGTTTGTGGACAATTTCTGCAATTGTGGGTGCAGATGTTAAAGGAAACTTAAAAATAATTTAACACTGCTTTTTCATTAAAAAAAATTCAGTATTTAAACATAATACATTTAAGAAAAAAAATATTTAAACAAAAGTTTGATTGTATTTATGACTGAGTCCATTACCATCTGAAGTAACTAAAATCTTTGAAAAAATAAAATTGAAAAAAAAAATGTAATTGAATTTTAAAAAATCAATATAAAAATATATAAAAATAATATTATTTGTGCTCCCTGTTTGAAAGTATATTAATTACTCTCAAATGTTAACATCTAAGGTTTTATTTGTTACGCGTAAAGTTCAGCTTTTTTCTTCATCAAGCTGTAGCATGTCTGTATATAACTTAATTGATTGTTATAATTGTTAATTTTTATTGTAATAATTAATATTGTTAATTCCATCCATTTTAGTGTCCCAAATTGGACTCTAAGGAGTCAATCATGTTTTAAAACTATTTTTACCAAATTTAATAACGTTGGTAATTTTTGTCTTTTTAAATTTTACCAACTTTTTAACACTCATTGTCGAGATTTAGATATTTTCAATGTGCTAAACTTTTTCTATTCCTTCTGCATATACAGTTGCCACCAAGCTCTTGAACCAGTCATTAACAGCTTTAAGTTTCTCATCACTGCCATAGCGCTTTCCGCGCAAAAAGTATTTCAACTTGGGGAATAAGGGAAAGTCACTAAGTGAAAGTCACCTCAGTCTGTAAATTTCTATTGGGCACAGTCTTCTTGCTCTTATGACACTAGGAACCTCACACTTGGCAAGATATTTAATTGTAACGGATGTTTTAAAGTCGCACATCTAAGCAATAACTAGCCCTAGAGGATCACAGCTAATGCCAGACTGAAGTGAAGCAATGCCAAGGTCAAAAATCTTATGGCAGCGGTGGTGGGGGAACACACCCACCTGCCAGCACAAAACATTCCTTGCTTTCTAGATGGCTCTCGTATAATATATTTTAAGTGCTATTTTTGCGTTATTTGCCACTGTAATTGGAATTTTTTTTTCTGTAGTGTGCAATACTTTTTAAATAATTTATTTATTTATTATTTTCTTTTTGTAAAATGTTGTCCTGAATATGCTTCTTATTCCCTTACAGCTCTGAGGGTCATTTTGTAAGGGTCCACACACAGATCTTATTGGTGTCCCTACCAACTCCAGACTTCAGCATGCCGTATAATGTCATCTGTCTTACCTGTACAGTAGTGGCCTTAGCCTTTGGACCTATCCACAACATTACCACCAAAGTGTAAGAACACATTTTTCTACAGACTTAATTCTTTTTAGGAATACAGTGCATGAGGTCCTGCTATTCTTTAAGTTCAAAGTATGATAAACATTTCCTCAAATCCAGCCAATGCTTTCTCACTGTATTACACTTTATTTATTTCAATTATTAGATGTTTTACAACTGATTTGCATGATTGAAGTTTTAAAAAACTTATTGCTTTCATTGACTTTCCCTAGGGAACTTTTCTCCTGCCAGCATGATTTCTTCCCTAAATGCATCTTAATAGGCTCCTAATTTTTTGTGATGATTGATTTAAGTGAACAGCTCATAATAGTGAAATGTTTAATTTTTCTGTGATTGAATACCATAAAAGCACTAAGGGGAGTACTAGTGCATAATACGCTGTCTTAAAAACTCCAGTTTTGAACCAAGTGGTTTTCTTGGTTTAAAAATAAGTAAATGTTGATTCATGACATCTTGTTCTGGATGTTTGTAACTTCATAAATGGATAGAAATCCCCAAATGTTTGAACTTCAAGTTAAGAGAGACCAACTGTGGACTATAAGTTAGATAATTATTCTTAGAACTCAGTTGAAACAATGTTATCAGAAATTAATAGGATGAGAATGTTGCTTTGAAATTTATGGCTGGTAGTCATCTCTGTATGCCATCTTTTGACTAAAGATTTATTCTTACATTAGTCATATAACTTTTGCTTTGAATGATGACTTCTTGTTTTCTTCAATAAAGAGCAACATGCAATTCATAAGGCAAGGAAAAAAAAGCATCCGTTTTAATCAACAACAAGCCATTTTAATTGACAAAATGTTTCTAAAAAGGGAATCACAGATTGCTAAGATGTATTTATGATTATGAGAGGTACTCAAAATATTTATTATGCTGTATGCATATTTTTGCCATTGTGTATTATTAATATGCATACTGTTGCTTTGTTCTGTACTGTAAATGAAATCTAAATTAATATAGCTTACCATATTAGGGAAGGCTATCCTTTTTGGATACAAACATTACAGTTTGACCACAAGTACGAGTAATTTGACAATCGATTAAGTTAAGCTAATTCCATTTGAAGGAATCTAGCAGGAAGGAAATGAAAATAGCGATGGGATTTTGATACACACGTTTTATAATGTCACTAACGCCTTATTAATTTATTGAATTCTCTAAAGTAAGATGAGGGGAAGCGAAAAGAGTCTCCATGGAAACAACAAAATGAAAATGAAATGCTCTCATTTCATCCATAAATGTAAATGCGGAATGTTAAGATTAAAATTATATGTTGTACGGTTATAAATGAATTAATTTTTATAATGAGAATATAGATCAAATATAGTTTTGATAAAAAAAATATTGGCTTGAACAAATTGTCATTTTTACAAAACTGCATCGAAATAATTAAGAGCCAAAAGCGCACATCTGTGATGAACAAACTACCACCCCTGTAAACTAATGGATGCGTCCATTTCCACCAATAAACTGCATGCTTGCCTTTCCATATTATCGGTGGTCAAACTGTAGTGTTGGTAGCAAAGGGGAAATCTCTCTAGGACATCTTTGTCCAAGCTCCGTAGTCAACAAATTATGTGTAGTTAGTAGAACCTGGATTAAATGAACTAAAAACTATTGAAATACATTTACACTAAAAGTCCCTAAAATTATGCAGCAAAATATGCACTTTTTTACATAGAGAAAATTAGTTTGATCTGAATTTAAAATGATTGACTTTTATATCCCAAAATGGAAACCATTAGCTTTAGTTGGTTAGATCATCCTGCTTATAACATGAAGGTTGTGAGTTCAAATTCCCAACAGCCAAAAAACATTGTTTTTCTGATTTATTTTCTTCAGCACAGCTCTGATCCAAATTTCCATCAATTTATAATATAAACTCGTTGTAGAATTTTGAGCTACAGTTTGATTTTTTTTTTTTTTTAAATTGGGAAACCAGACATTAATTTTAACATGATAAATCACAGTGTAACTTTCTAAAAAATTCTAACAAAATAGAGGCATTGATTTCAATTCATTTTGATGCTTTCAAAATAAATTGAACAAGAATGAATCGGAATGCTATACACTGCACATTGCTTTAGTGTATAACTTCCCAAAGTGTTGCTCGATTAGTTAATTGGTAAATGTGAGGACTCTGTCAGTAACTCGAAGGTCATAGAATCAATCCTCCCATAGGCTAGAAAATACAGTTTTTGAACGACTAATCTTCCTGAGCTGAAATCTGGTCCAAATTTCCCTGAATATATGATCTTAAACTCATTGAGGGCAGGATTAAAAACCACAGTTGTGTTGTTGGATTGAAATCAGAAAAAAAGTTAATTTTAAGATGGTGAATCACATATATATTATTTGTCAAAGGTGTCTTTTGTGGGTATGCCATTACACCCTTTTCATCCCTCATTAAACTTCAAAAGTAAGACATAATTATAGAGATTTTTGCACCGCCATCCGCAAAATATAAGCAAGTCATATTTTTGCTAATGTTAAAAGAAAGTCCTAAAAAGCCAGGTTTTTGAATTCCTTCTGTGGATATTTAAGCAATCATTCGTACAAAAAATGTATGCACAATAATTATTTATCTGGCAATAAACCACAATGTACCCTTCAATGTTTTCTGTTGTTCAGCCTTGCCTTTTGTCATTCAATATCGCTTCCAAAAATGAAAATACCCTTTCAACTTATGCAGGTGTTATTAAAAAGTATTTGAAGTGTTTAGGCTTTCTTTTTTCAATATTAAATTACATTTTCATCTGTAGTCATCTTCACCATGATTGGATAGCATATTCTTCATGAGTATACTGTTTGAATTATATGTACACAGGAAAAATTGAATTGCTATTATATTGATAAGAATCTTGTTTTCAAGTCAAAAATCTAAGTCATTCAAGCCCATTAAACATGTGCCAAGCAAACACTCTATTGCAGAGTTGCTCACTGACCTCCCCATTAGGACATCCTTGAATTCCTTTTCTTTCCTCATTGGCTATTGTAAAGGATAGTGTACTTTTCTACAAAATAGCTACAATCATCTGGTTTTTGAAGGACAAAATATTTCCTTTTAGTTTTCTTGAAGCAAAAAAAAAAAAAAAAAAAAAGAAAAAGAAAAAGTCAATAGAGTAATTTGCAATTATTAAAAAAAAAAAAAAAAAATGCGCTTTTAGGTATACCTTGAAGATGAAAATGTTGCTTTTTCAAAAACTACTTAAATATATTTCCGTTCCAAAATAAACTATTTTTTTGCCTCATGTGTACATGTATATTTATGTGCATGCAGTGGCACGTTCAGAGGGTGGATTTTGGGGATATTTCCTCCTCTGAAACCCAGAAGTTTTAACCACGTCACACCCTGAATTGTTTTCCTGTCTATGCCATTGTATGCATGTTTGTATGTGTTTAAACATGGGATATGTATGCTCTTATATTTTAGATAAATATACATCTGGACTGTCAAGGTTGATTTCACTGTAATGTTTCTGTTCTAGTTTGCACCCTGTGGACGAGCAGAAAAAGGAATCCATGTTTTCAAAGTTGAAGATGAAGATACGAAACTTGTGGGGCTCAAAGCCCCAGGAAACAGTTTCAGACCCAAGTGAAACTCACGAGAGGTCTCGGTGATAATGTTTTTTTACTGCCATTTCTGTAAATACTGCCATTCCACTTAATAAAATTTCTAGTAACAGCTTAATATTTTGTCTTTCTATGTTATGAATTATGCAAATACAAATGTGACCACCAACAACAGACTCTGGGCCCAGCTAGGCTGGTCCTAGTCAGTTTATTGGTCACCAATAAAGATCAATGGCCCTCTTAAAGCTAACTCCCCCTACTCATTACAGCCTCTTCTGGTAAGTTTTTCCAAGAGCTCACAGTCCTCCTCAAGAAGTAATTTTTCCTAATTTCCGGGTTAGCTTGAGATTTGAATAGCTTAAAAACTATGACCCCTTGTCCTACTTTCCGTGTTTAAATTTAATTCATCAAAACCTTTGCTTTCATTTTGATAAATTTAAACAACTGAATCTTGTCCCCTCTGACTCTGCTTTGCTCCAGGCTATACATGTTAAGACTAAATTTCCATTACATTTGGTATTTACCCACATGAGAGTGAACTCAAGCTTCCTACAATATACACATTATGTCCTAAGAAATACCTTACATTATGTTTCAAAGAGAAGGAATTCTGTTACATTATGTTGTAAATCAGCGTTAGGCAACTTAAATTAACTACTGATCTACTTTTCAAGTTCGGGGGAACAGTAAGATTGTTTTTGGTTGGGGGGACTGGTCCTTCCCTCGCTGTGCCTGTGATAAAATTTGGTTGAAAGCAATGCTTTCCTGCTTAATTTGTAAAGTATCCATACCAAGTTTTATTTGTCAATCCATAGTAACTTTTGACATTTTTAAAAGTAAAAGGCAAAAAGAAAAAAAAGTTTTACTAGAAAATAAAAAATTGTGGTGTTTCCAACAATCATAAAAAGTTATGAAAAAATATTTAAATAACTAAGTCTAATTTATTTCTCAGAAAAAAAATTGATAGTGGTACTCTTGACAAAAAACACGCTCAAGAATATTGTCCTGATTGACTGAAAATGCACGTGAGGTCGATAGCGAGTGGCTAGTTGTAAATGTTCATGGTATGAAAACAGGACACAGTTTGAAAAAACATTAAAATTTTATTGCATCTACGAAAAGGTAATCATAAAGTGGTTCGGTACATACAGAGAGAGAAAGAGAGCGGGACATCCCCGACAAACTCGGACGGGCCAGCAAATGCTGTGCTGACCAAGCGAAAGAGAACCTTTGGCAGATTCGAATGAAGTCGAACATAGGAAGAACAGACATAAGGTCGACAAAAACAACAAGTGTGAGTAACATACAAAATATCTCGGATAATTCTATGTGAAATCAGTGTGCCTCTGTGTTTTGCAAGACATCAAACCTCAATGCTCATTGGGGTTTTGATTTACTTCTTTGAGGGAGTGGCGTTACTTTGATGACATTACAACAGAAATGGCTCGCAAAATTATGTTCTAACAAATGACATCTTTAATTTAAAATAAAAAGTATGAGTAAAAATGAACATGACGAAGAAAATTTCAAAAAAGGGGGGGGGGGTGCATATTTATTAGATTGCTACTAGCGTTTTTTGCTTGTAATTTTTGACAACAAACAAAATTACATATTTATCTAGTACTTTTTACGTAATGTATGAAACCACTTTTGGATATTCCACGTTGATTGATTAAAACAAGCCATTATTCTCCATGTATGTTAACTTTTGATTGAAATTCTACCAACAAGTTCTAGCATGCAGCAAAATGGCGTTTACTGTCTCGTTACTTTGATAGTCTTAGATTTCCATAGAACTATGTATGTTGGGCATTTGAGCGCCTTGACTCTATTGTTGCATAGAATGATATAGACGGGGCTTCGACTATATTTTGCATAGCATTTTGTTATGTTCCCTATATACATATTCAAGCGATTTCATTTTTTAATTGCATTATTTTACTAAATTCCTTCTTTTTACACTGCCAAAGGGTCTTCTTGGACGGCTTTTCTACAAATTCCCACTCTCTGGAATCATCAGAAAAGTAGATTTAAGTTACCGCCTTTTTTTTTCAGGAACTTAAATTTGAAAATTGTATAACGTTGTTTTTAGTAATAATTTTAGCGAATATACACTTTCAAAAGCATTTACTACAATTTTCTTATTTTATAGCTCTTTGTAATAAAGTTATAGTCACAAAGAAACCATTACATTCTCTATAAAAATAATGGCTAAACATTGCATATCTTTTTAAAAAATTCATCTTTCAATGATTTAACGTTTAATACACTTAATCTTAAAAAAGCTTTTTTTTTAAAAACCATCTTTGACATTGAAAGAATTTTTAATTGTAATCATATTATGAAACTTTGGCTGAGTTAATTTAATATCGTCTAAAAAGAAATTTTATACCCATGAAATTATCCTTATATATGCATAACAGTCTACTGAAATAGAATGTTGTATTTGCCATTCTGTGTTCATAACCTACCATGGGAAACTTTTCAAGTTTCATCCATAACCTGGTTTATTGAAGAAATATGAACCAATAGGAGTACTGATTTCAGATAGAATTAGCCTGTTTAAAGATTCCTTAGATCGTTTTTCCGTTAATTATGTCTGCATCAAACAACCTTCAATGGTTTTTTATTAAGGGCATCAATGAATATGTAGTTATTAATAATTTATACATATCAATATTTTAAAAGTTATTACTTTTTCTAAAGACATGATTTTAATAAACATCTACAGAACTTTTATTTATAGTTTTTCACCCAAAATTGATTTTAACTTGAATGTTTTTCAGAAAAATGCGCAATTTCAATTTTGACAACATTGTTAGCAAACAAAAACTTGTGTGTCACGGCCATTTCGTGGTCACGAAATCCCCTCCCCCCCCTTTTGCTTTTCAATCTTACCTTTTGAATTTTACCACATAGAATTTTTCAATGAGAGGGGGGAGGAAATTTTAGTGTCGATAAAACGGGGGGGGGGGGATAAACCAAAAGTTATACGCACATGTGTTTGTGGGATCATAGGTATGAGCATTCAGTTAAAATTTTATGTTGCCTTTTTTTCCTCCAAAGATGGATTTGCCAGGAGGAAACCATGATTGGAATTGTATTTATATTCTAAGAACAATATAATATTTTGAAGTGAATTTAAATTATCATTCTTTTCTACTTCGAGCCGCATTCTATCGTTATAATTTCACTTTTTCTCTCTCCTCCAAAACGGTTTGAAGCAGCTTTTTTGCAAAACATATTTCAAAGTCTTCATTTTTAATGAATTTTATTTTAATAGTTATGTAACTGCTTTATATGTGTGTTGCAGCAGGTCTTGTCCTCCTTATTTTAATTTTGTTTCGTTACTCACAGGGGGGAGGGGGGGGGAGAGGGAAAACAAATATCAATGAATGATATGAAATGCCTTTTATATTTTAAGGCAATGTGGAACTCATCAGCATTAATGCTTGCTTATCTTTTGCTTTTCATTAATACCTTCATAAATACTTCACCATAACTTTAAGAGGGGATAAACTATTCTGTCATAACATGCCATATTGCTGATTAAACTTATTAGAAATTATGTTTTAAGGTAAGACATTCATTCGACAGTAGTTGCAGATATGTGCTTTTGTGAAACATTTTAATCTGCTAATCGTTTTTCATGATGACAGCAGAAGTAAATTTATCTTGAATACAAATATTTTGTAATTATAAAAACTGGTTTTGGACAGTAAAGAAACTACTTGTAGATTGTTTGATGCAGCAAAATGCTAACATTCTGTTACACGATCGAAGGATTGAGTGCAGAATTCAGGTGAAAAGATATTGCCACAACAAATGCACTTTAAGAAAAAAAGCGAGTTATTAGTTCCAGAAGACGTCAATTTTTAACGTTCTATAACTCACCAAATTTTGCACTTTACTACAAAACATGGAAATTGATTTTGAGAGAACATAAAGAAGAAAAAGCTGCAACACAAATTCATATACCGAATCACTGTTCAAATGATATGCATGATAACAACAATGAAGTATAATTTTCCTTTTCGATATTTTTTTACATTGCACAACCCGACATAAATTATCTGAGAAAACAAAACTTTTATATTTCTGTGTCATGATATAAATCTCTGAAGGTCATTCAACATCCGAAAACATAGTAGCACCGAACCTCATCCTGCGACGACAACGGCTACTCAACAGTATAAATAGTGTTCTAACAGCGATAGAAGTGGATAAAAGTTGACGATCAACTGTGTCTATAGAAATGTATATATAGGCTCAGCCCTTTTTACAAAAGGGAGTAAAACACATATAAAGCTTTCTTCGGAGAGGGAATATCTCGAACGGTTCCCGTAATCACAGCCGTTGAGCTGGGGCCGCACGGATCTCCGCTGCGCCATTTTGGTTGTATCAAAGAGCTGAAAGATCGACATAATTATTGTGTTTTCCCTTAGTGGAAATCTTCATCGAATTTGCGCATGCGTCAGGTCTGCGCTGATTTTATCAAATTAGGGGTGGAAACCCGGAAGTAAAGGGATGCAAATTCGAAATAACGTAATCAGAAGTTCTTCCGAAGAAGTGTTGAAAAAGAGAGTTAGCAACTGCGAGCGGAAAGTGCCCATCCTCAACCTATCGCCCCTTTTAAAAATAGATTATATACCGAGTGCTGGTCTTTGCTTTCGGGAACAGAGAGTAGCAGTTTTGATCCTGGTAACTTGCTGTTTCACCTTGGACGAGGTTATTGAAAGAGAAGAAGTTCTTAGATCAGCACAACGCTAAAAATTCTTATCGGCAACGCAAACAAGCTCTCCCGCCCTTATTTTAACGAATGGAACGCTTAAACCTCAATGGATCTGAACTAAATTCAACGAACAAACTTATTTGAGGCATTTGCAGAGCAAATGCAATGACCCAGCTTATGACTGGGAGTAAGAACTTTTGATGGCAGCCGTTTGCACTATCACCTGCAGTTGACCTCTACTGAGCTATCCCGCTTTGCCTCAGGTAAAGAGTAGGTCGAAAATTCTACTTTCAATGATTCGTTCGTTTTCCTTCTTTTACTGAGTTTTTTTATACACGGTTTTAAAGTACCTGCAAGGAATCGACTTATTGGATAATGTGAACACAGGCTCATAGAACCGAAATGAGATTGCATTCGAAACAAAGTTTCCTGTGAATTATCCAGATATTTCTCAACAGGGTGTCCAAGAAAGAAATATTGCTGATGGACAGAAGTAGAAGCATTTGATATTGTATAATTTGCTAAATGCATAAAATTACTTGACTTTTTTTCATTAAGAGCACCATCTTCCTTACCAATGTACTTGAAAACCTTGGATCCATAAAGAAATATTAGTTTCTGTTCTTTAAGTTGTCAGAACAGTACAAAGTTTGAATTTACTCTAGAAACGCTTTACTGCTGGACTTTCAAGCAGTAGACATGCTACATATTTTGCATTAATCGGACTGCCCAACAGCTTTTCTCCACCATTTATTGCTTAGCAATTGTGAAACAGCAGTTTTGAACACCAAGTTTACGAAATATTGAAAATCTCACCAAACTTTGTTTCAGCGCATTGTTTTTACCAAAACATGGAGTTCTTAAAAAATCGCTTAAGCTGCCAGCTGTTGAAAAGATTTTACACTTCGCAGCAAAAAGTACTTCTACCTGCACTGGATATTACGATCATATTTGCGATCAAATTTGAACATCTGTGAGGTCAACCGACCTGTGGATTGAAGCCTTCTTTAACCAATCAAAAAGTTTCAATTTGCAATTCGAGTGCCCGCACGTATAAACGACCATCAGAGAACAGTCGGACAATCTGCAACGATTTCCCAATAGATGTGCTAATGGCGTTCAGAATTCCGTCTGGCCCCAGCACTGGAAGGCTTCATCGCAAAAAACAACCTCAAGAGAAATTGAATTAATTCAGACATTTGATCGGAAGAGAGCCTGTCAGCTCGCTCCAATGAAAGCTCGTGATATCACGTGGGAAAAGCAACCTTGTGTACCGCAGGTCTAAGGTTGAGCTCATCACATATATTTCCACGTCTTTGCTTCAAACGGACCGTTGTGGAACATATATTGAACACACATTTCTTGCTCCGTTTGTATTTAAAAAAAAAAAAAAAAAAAAAAAAAAAAACTTTATCACTTTATCGTCTTTGATTTAATCGGATATATAAGTTTAATGCTTTGAGATGAAGCAATATTTATAAAGTAATCAGTTCAGTAAAAATATTTCTCTTAATCCTGGAAAAAAAAAAAGAGAAGTGAAGAGATTTCAAATGGATGCCTGCTTGAGGAGGACATTGAGAATGAGTTCACTGGGAAGGGGAGATCAATACTATTTCATATACTTATACTTATTTTATTCATAGGTCTCACCATATTTTCTTTCGCAATCGCATTTAATATATTTTAATGTATGAGGTTGTTTTGCACGACGAATCTTCCAGGTGAAAAAGAGAAACTTTAAAGTCGAATTTGACGTTTATAATTGCTCGGAGACTGGCTTAGCATTGCAACTCCGTTACTTCAAATTCTATTAACCACTTTAGACTGATAAATTTCTCAGATGTTTTAAGCAGTATTTCAAGTATTTGGCATTCGTGTTTCAAAAAGATCATTCATGCACTAATAAAGAATTTTCTCACAACAACACATTTTTCTTAGCTCACGAGAGAGACTTATGGTCTTATTACACGGTGCGACCTTTTCCTGAAACTCCCATGTATTTCTATGGAGAAAAATTGCTCGGTGTCGCCGACAATTGCATGCAATAGTTGCACCTAGTTGCAGGTTTTATCTAATGAGAATTTTTCAGACTGCATGACGTCAGTGACTTTACTATGTATACTTGGTGTCGTCCGTCAGTACTTCTGGTAAACCTGTGAGTGGGCGGAGAAAGTTGCAGCAAGTTGCTGCAACCAAAGTTGCACCATGTAATGAGACCATTATTCTGCAGTTCAGAGAAAAAAGAAAGATAGTTTAGAAGAATGTTTTATGAAGTTACAATTCGAATCAGCCACTTTCTTCTGAATTGTTTTGACGAATCAAGGAGCTTGATCACAACCGTTACTGTGCCGGAGAACTGTTAAGTTACTGGATCTAGTTAGGCCTCAGTTGAAGTAAATGAAAATATAATTATATATTTATTTCAAATAGTTAAAACATTGAAGCCTATGGATTGGAGAACTGCTGCTCCCTCTCTCCCTTTAGCACAAAAATGTTGTTTGTGTGTTTTTTAAACTTTACTTAAATCGTTTACATGTTCGAAGATGGTGGCTTCATATTCGTTGAATAAAACATTCTTCTGAAAAGAACGGATGCATCTTTTTATTTCTTATAAATTCCCACAAGAACAGTTTAGTTTCGGGTACAATGTTAATCTAAAAAAAAAAAAAAAGATCTTAAAAACTGATCATTATTTAAGATAATTTCCTTTGAATTAGACGCTTCTATTATTTTTTAACCCATGTGATTGGGAATATATCTATGTAAACAATTATTTTTTGCTTCAAATAACTTTTGATAACGTTTTTCTAAATTGCAGAAGAATTTCAATTGAAAAATAGTCTTCTGCTTTGTTTTTGAAATAGTTCATCGAATCATTTCGCATTAAAAAAGTTATGTATAGTAATGGTACACAGAATGATCTAAAAATCGAGCATTTTAATTTCGGAATTAGGTGATAAACTGAATTCATTGAACGAATTATTTCAGTTGCATACAAAAAGTAACTTTTATAGATATTTTCAGGCAGTTCCTTCGTATTAATGTAACAAGTAAAATTTTGTGTCTATCGAAAGCGAGAGTAACAGAATTGTACTAGAAATTTAAAGCAGGTATACCGTATGGGTTAGTGCTTAGTTGCACAAAATGTCAAACATTCTTCAGTTTATATAGTTAGTTGCCAAATTACTGGGGACTTGTTATTTACTGTTTTTTGACGTCATCTTTTAGAATTAACTTTCCTGAATACTAAATTATGAACAATGAGTATTTTATTTCTAGAATAGAAAGACTTCACAAATCGTTTTTCATTTGTGATCTTTTTGTCTTTCTTTTTTAAATCAAAGACGATCTTTTTAAAACGGCACGCAAGGATTTCTTTTTATATATGTGCGCATTCTTAGAAATTCTGTTGACGAAACAATTTTCTTCAGGGACTTGAATAAATTGGAATCAAAATGATGTATCGAATGTTACTGACACTTAAACTACTCAGTAGTACCTTTTCTATTTCAACAAACTCAGTTCTTTTAAGCACTTTCCTCTCCTTTCTTTAAAACAGAAAATTAATGTTCCATGCCCGCATAATTTGGCAACTGACTGCATTACAAAAAATCACAATTGAAACAAACACTAGGAATAAATTAAAGTAAGACGAATTAAAATATATTGTTAATTGACGAGTTGCATACATCCTCAAGAAGCCGGAACATATCACATTGTCCCTCCTGCTATATATTGAATAGTTCAATAACAAAAGAAAACGTGATCTTTTTTGATAAATTTGAACTATTCAACTTTGTGCTAGGTTGGAGGCTTTTTTGGCACTGGTGTATGGATTTGTACATATTTCAGAACAAAAATTTTCCAACTTCATAAACTTACTATAATCTCTTATTTGCTTAATCACTTCCAGAATAACGTGTTCGGATCATAAACAAAATTTTTAAAAATCTTTTATCGATGGCATGTTTTTTTTTTGGGCATGTACCAGTGTGGGCATAAAGTTAATGTACATTTGAAGAATAACGCAGATTCTGTCAGTTTCCAAGTACAAGAATTATTTTCAGAATTACTTGGCACAGGCAACAAATATTATCATTCATTATAGCATTATTTACATGGTCAAATGGTGTGGATTGCTCAAGTACTATAAACAATAGACCACAATTTTAAACTCTTATTTCAATGATATCGCAATGTGTAAAATAATTTCAATGCATTTTAAGGTTTTTAAAGAAAATATTTATTTCGTTTTGTTTATAATCCGAACTCGAACTCGTTTATTTAGAAACCTTCATAACATCAACATTTTACTTGAGGAAAAAAAATCTAGCTTTCAAGAGATAAATACCAATTAAGGGTTTTTGTAAACAGTCACAATTCGTAAAAGGTTTTTTTTTTTTTTTTTCGTAACGTTTCCAAGAGTGCTTCAGGAAACATATTCATTTCAAGTGCAAACAAAACGTCACTGACACAGATAAGTGTTGAGAATCCAACTTCGAGACAGATCAATCGCCCGTGCTTTGAAAAGAGTTCTAACGTAAAGGCTTTGCTCCGAAACGCTTTCAAAAAGTCCCCACATCTACACAGGATTATCATCAAAGAGCTATAATTCTATACTTTCTCTTAAACTGAGCATATATCTTTCATTATCAAAACTGTAAATGGTAATACTATTAATAACAACAACATTTAATTTGCTCGCCTTACAATAGATTTAAGATTTGAACAAATATATTCTTAAGTATACACGTAACAACAATCCTTATTATATCCTAAATTAGGTTTGGGTAAAAATGCAACGAAAGAAACTCCCGCCGTCTTGCCCCTTGCCATTTTTTCTGCCAGCAAAAACGTTTTCGCGACTCTAACTAAACTCCAAATTCTTCTAACAACTAGTATTAGTATAAGGTGAAGCAACGAAAAGTTGCGTCTAAATTGAGCAAATTTTACTTCATGTCCAACAATGGTAGATTTCAATTTTAAATGCCTCCGCTGTCCAACCTCAATTCTTAATTGGTGAATGATGTTCAACTGATGTCGCTTCATTTAGTGTCCAAAGTAAGAAAAAAAATTCAGACATTCTTTGTGATTATGCCTTCATAGTTACTCTGAATGCCTTTAGTGTCTCGTGAATATTCCAATTTAAGTTATATGACTAATGATAATTTGTCGTTATGTTGATCCTTATTCTGGATTTATTAGTAACGCAGCTTCTTTAAAAGTGACATTGTTTTATCATCAACAGTTTCCCACTAATTAAAGAAAGATTTTCATGGTAAACAAAATGGCGTCCCCTGCAAGCGGTTAACTACTGATGGAATCGAGAATAAGAGCATTGTTAGCTTAACATTTTATCGTAATCGAATGGGTTTTCTGTAATATGTAAAATGTCTTATTTCCCACACAGCTCAGTAAAATTGTCAGTTACGACTTTATGCTTAAGTTACTTTATCAGGCTTTATCTTCTTTGGACAGGCCTGGAAGGTTTCTTTTGGTTTTGGTTACTGCCTTGGATCCTATTTTTAAAAATAGGTTTGCATACATTTTTATATATAGGAAATACCTTTTATCTTTCCAAACTACTTTATCAATGTAAAAAGTCAGGAAATAACTTGCTTTCTCACTAACCTACTGACTAGAATTAACGCCGTCATTTAATTTCGTTTTGGGCAAGTACAAACCCTGAATCACATTTTTGCGACTTTGAAATTCAAAGAATGCCATACGTTGCTTTGATCAATCTGAAATATCGGCAGGCATTGTGCAAGAAACATTGCTCAGTTGCACAGCCTGTGGAAGTTACAACTATTATACTTTCGCCCTGTTGCAAAACTTAAGTACGTGTTTCCATGTACTTAACTGCCATGCCTGTTTCCATGTTGAGTGTACTGTTGTCTTTGTGAAGGGTTTTCTAAGATTTATTCACCCAATAAGCAAGACCTATAATTTCTTGTATTTAGAAGAAGGATGAAACTGGAAATCTATAACGACCGAACTTGATGAGTTAATTAAAATATGCCTAGTTACCAACAAGGCGAACCGTATAATGTATAACTACAACCACCACCGATGTTCTAATGGCTTGGAGTGGACAGAGACGGGAGTGCGACTGAAAGAAAATTGCTGACGTGAATTGAGCGTGAGCAGACTAACACAACGTGAACGTAAGTGATTTGGCAGGTTGAATTGACTAGATTGTTGGAACTGAGCGATAACAAGTATAAAGTTCATCGACTAGGAAAACACAACAGGCAAGTGTATAAAAAGCTTTCGGTTGCAGGCATGGCTACGTAAGGTCTAAGAATAATACATATGTACAAGTGAGATGAAAGGACGCCCCGAGGACAGGGTCCAGAAGGCCTCTCGTAGGTGTGTGCGCCTGGACTTGGCTGTCCTTTCGACAGAACAGTTCTTTCTTTGTAGCTGCATCGGAAAAACTTTCGATTAAAACACAGTTTATGGATTTCCATCGAAAGAAATCTCAACGTAAGTTATATAAGTAATTACTGTCTTCAAATAGACCCAGTTCCTTCGTAGAAAAATGGTGAAATAATATATGCGTTGTTAAGATGTTTTTGTTGTTTATTGGTATTATATGTTTGCTTATGATGAAGAAAAAAACTTATTTGTAAGTAAATGCGCAATTAAGTTTTCGTGTAGAAATTTCTTACTTCTAGTAGTCATTTGCTATTTGAAACCATAATAAGAAATATAGTTGCAACGTATGAGATTTTTTTTTAAAGCGTATTTAAAGAAAGTTAGAATATGATTGTAATATTTAAAATCAAATATTTTATGCAAACTTTTTATCATATGCAATGAAGATGCACTTAATATAAGCAATTTTAAAAGGACACCTATTCTTCACGTTAAATGCTAAGGAAATGTCCATTTCTCTTTGTCTTTGTGTATTTCATGCTTGGAAAACAGACCAAACTATGATATATTTAGCTGTTTCAAGAGGTAAATGAGGGAAATGTTGAGATTCAAAATGTACTTACGACTTGCTGACTGGGAAGAAAAAAAGCAAACATCAAGTAAATGATTCATTTTTTTTTGTGGTATGTGTGTGTTTAAAATGAGTTCATTCACAATGAACTTCAAAATCTTTGCCTCCATCGCTCTGATTTTGTTCTCCACGTACTATCCATCAGTTCGAATTGGGCTCAACAGATGTCCAGAACACACACACCGAGAGAGAATTGATCATACGCGAAAACAGGGGGTTTGAGAAGATTGTGGATTTTAAATAATTTCTACACCCGAACTGAAGAGAAGATGGAGGCTGCCGGTAGGAGATCGAGATTGATACGTAACAACTCCCCCCCAAATCGCAGGCAGCAACAGGTGAGTGTATCCACGGGTCCTTCAGGAGTAGATGGTGATGACTTCTCGTCCTCCGCCCCGCACCATGAGTACTCGTTCTAGCCCTTCCGTGAGCACCTCAATGAATTCCATATCTAGGACAATGTTAAGGTGTAAAAATAAACTGAATCATTGAAATTCAAGAGATGACTGAGGATGCATGGTATAGAACGCCTATAACAGGAGAGGCCGACGCATTCACCATTTTGGAGCAAGCGTACAACAGGGAAAGCTACCTTTATTGGCAATCATTTTCCAAACAAGGAACGAGAGAGTCGGAGAGCGAAGGTGAACATTGGCGAAATTTTGGAAACAATTGGCGTCGTTTCCAGGCTACCAGTCACTTCGCGGGCTATTATTTATCTATTTCTTTGTTCTTTCTGCATCTGCTGGAAATCTGAAGAATTGAAATAATTTTTGGAGCTGTTTACACAATTAACAGCCGAACAACCACTTATTTGACTCAATTTAACACTTGATAAAGAAATGTAAACATCAGCAGCAATGCTATCGCTACGAAGCACTGGATCAAATTTGCTCCAAAATGGCAGATGCGTCGGCTCCTCCACTACAGGGGCATTAGCATGGGATAAATACAGGGGCGTCCCGAACTCAAGTTTTTGGGAGTGCGGAAATTTACATTTTGCCGAATGGAACTTCAAATTGAGCCGAATGATGATAATTTTTCCAAATCGTCAGACACAATTTGCTGAATAAGAATTCTTTTGGGAGGTCATGGTAAGCTCCCGTGATCCCATCAGGGTGCCCCTGTATAAATACAATATTTTATCTGATGAAAGAACAAATAATATCTAAACATCTATATTTCAAGAAAGAAGATGATCTGAATTTTTGATACCTTAGAGAGAATTAGATATCTGCACAACTGTGAGATATCGTTTGGATTTCTATCTTTCTTGGATGTTTTTGAGACACATGACAATTGTACGCATTTTTAATACACTGCCGTGCTAAGCTCATAAGTATTGTCCGCAGATAAGCTAAGAATGAGAGATTGATTTTTTGAAGTTTTAGGCCTTCATGTACTTGTTTCAAATGCTCCATTTTTAGAAATATTTTAATATTTTCCATTAAATGATCCTAAAACATTGGTAAAATATGTTAAAATGAACCACCTGTGGCAATAACTCAGGTTTGAAAGAAAGTGCATATACGACGTTTGTACTAAGCGCGGCAGAATATTAGAAACACTCAAGGAATTTTGAAGATTTTAATAAATGATGCAGTGAGAATCAAAGGTATGTAAGTGGACATTTTCAAGTTTTGAGTAAAACGCGTTTAAAGAGAGGTCTTAAGTAGACTTTCATTGAAAATGTTTTCTAAATCAGGCTGTATATCAGCATCTACCAGGGCTACTAGTTCTATCTCTTGCCTCAAGACAGAGGAGATGTTCCCCTATCATTTGTATTAGTAATGTCCGAATTTTTAATTTTGCCACTTACATCCTTTGCTTCTCACTGCCGCAAATGTGCATTTAATATTTGCTGTGGGTTTTCTTGATCTTGAAAACATTTAAGCAAATGTTGTTCAACACCATCCTATCCATGTTTCCATGACATGAATACTATTTGGTTACCTATTATGTCTACGAATATATATATATATATCATAATCCGCTACCCAGTAAAGTCAGCCAACTCTAAATAAACCGCAAAGACCGAAATAAAAAAAATGTAAAAGCAAAGCGCCACTCAAGGAAAAATCAACGTTGCTGGTTGACAAAGCCGAAATTTTCCTTACCTGCAAAAAGCATACATGTAACCAATGTTAGAAAATTAATGAAATTAAAATCGACATTGAAAGGCTTTATTTATAGGCTGCTCATAGTCGAACGGTAGGAATGGTGCAGTGATAATTGCACAAATGTTCCGCAGTTCAAGCGCTTTTCTAACAGTTGGCGTTTCTGTCATTAATTCATCAAATTCTTCCCGAGCGTCGAAAATTCGCATAATACAAAATGAAGGCTACATTTTACATTTATGTCCTACTTACGTTTCGAGTAAATATGGAAGCCTATAGAGGAAGGAGACTGATTGAAAGACAGCGACTCTATAGACTAGACAACATTAAACTGGGGCCACTGAATATACAGGGTGTTCCGTTTTAACCTGCAAGACCTTTATTTTCGCAACCGTTAGTCCTAGATGTACTAGTATACTTCCAATTGCAAAAATGTTCAAAATCAGATTCAGGGTTAAGACATTGAAAGTTTGAAGCAAAAAAAAAAAATAATTAAAAAAATACCAAATTTAACTTTTGATACGTGTCCTACGTCCCCCAACTTATATTCATGGAAATAATCTCCATTGAAAACTATTACTGACACAAAAAACTTGACATTTGTTCGACCAAAACTCAAGGAGATATTCCAGTTTAAAGTTTTAAAGGACCATACAGAAGATGAGATTGGAACTTATCGCCCTTTCAGAAGAATGAGAGGTTGTCAAAGTAAAAAAAAAAAAAAGTTGATTATATTTTTTATTGCTTTTCAAAAATAAATGCAAATGTTATACCGTGATACATTAAAACGCATTGCAAAACCTCGAACAATTTGAAAAACCACACTCTATGTGCACATTAATTTTATACACTTTTTAACCGCTATAATTCCCCCCAAATGGTGTTATTGACGGCGAGTGTAAAGTGGTGCAAGCCACAAAACGCTGCTTTTCATATCTCGGAAAATATTGGTCGTACCAATGTCAAACTTTTTGTGTTGGAATTATATTTCAATGGAGATTATATCCCTGAATATATGTAATGGGACCTGGGGCCTGTATAGAAAGTTAAATTTTGTAGTTTTTGATTCATTTTTGTTTTTGCTTCAAACTTTCAATGTCTTACCAATGCATCCGATTTTGAACATTTTTGCAATTGGAAGTATACATCTAGGACTATCGGTTGCGAAAAGAAATGTGTTGCAGGTTAAAACGTAACACCCTGTATAATGAATGTCAATGATAACATGTTGATGAGAAATGTGCAGCAATAAAGGATACAGTTTTCTTCTCCGGTCCTGAGTTTTGGTGGTCCTGGCAAGTTGATGACGACTAGCTGAGCCTCTTTTGATTTACTCAAAATCACCTCGTTCAGTTTGACTGCAGTGTGCATGCGACGAACGTTCGCCTCATCCCTAGAAAAGAGGAAGTATATGTATTTCGAGATCAAATTATAGAACTAGTCATTGGAGAAAATCATGGTTTAGAAGAGAAAACTGGTAACAGTTATCTGAAAAACGTATGCGTTTTACAAACAATGTAATTTTATTCCTGCAAGCTGTGAGGTCTGTCTTCGCAGGAAAAAAATTAAAACAACATAAATGTGGAATATTTATATTTGATGCACTACTAAGACCTATTATACTTGATTCTAATTAAAGCAGCACAACTTTATCAGTGCCTTAGTGACGCAACATTTACGTCAGTAGGGCATAAATAAAAAAAGTTTGCTCGACATTTTCTTCGCTAAATTAATTTGTTTCTAACGAAGACTTAAGGCTTCATCGTGATTGTGACCGAATATCAACGTGCTCAAAACTCTTTCGCATGAAAAAAAAAAAAAAAAGATCCGTACGATGTATCCAACGTATTTTCCGAAACTTGTGGTATAACAGAGTTAGTTTACTCATTAAAATCCAAGGGTTTTTATGGTACATGATTTTAATATGCATGAAGAAATATCTACCAAGTTCAACAGAAAATCCTTTTTTGTCTTCAAAATAAACCTCGGGACACAGTAACGTGAGTAGTTCAAACGAACTATGGTGCATTCAAGGGGAAGAGATAGTGGAAGTAAACAAAGAGTGTTGCTGTTTGTTGCTAACCTTTGCCACTTTCGATCGTGACCACGCATCGGACAAGCATTACTCATTGGATTGGCGATTCTGTTCACACTGTCTGAACATTTCTCTTATCTTTGTTCAACATCCCAGCACCAAGTATACAACGGTGTCGCCAACAGACCCCTCATTTCGAGTTTTTCCAGTGGGGAGGGGGTAGGGTCAAATGGTGCATTCATTCTCAACGCAAATTTAATAGGAAAATAGCTAGTGTAAAAACATAAACTTTTTAAAGCGGGGGGGGGGGGGAATTGACCCCTCTAAATGACAGGTCTGGACGAAAAGTGTCACGTTGCTTTGTTTACTTCGGCTATCAGTTCTCGCTGAGGTCCCTAAAGGATGACTTGGGGGGGGGGGTGACTGACCTATCTAAACGACGGTACTGGACACCAAGCGCCACGTTGCTTTGTTTACTTCCACTATTAATTCTCGTTAAATTTACTACAGGAAGCTTTAAAGGGGTAGTTGACCCCCTCTAAACGACGGGTCTGAACTTCAAGTGTCACCTCGCTTTATTTACTTCCATTATCAGTTCTCGCTGAATTCACCACAGGATGATTTCGGCGTTCCTGGATCTATACTTACTTGCAGTTTAAGTTGACAATGACAGCACGACGTGCGGAAGAAAAACCGAGGATAAAATGACTTACTAGCTACCTACCCTACCTACTTCGCGAATAAGCGGAGATCGCCACCTGTCTATGAGCTGCTATTGGCTGGCGCGTTTGATTGAAATGGATGAAATGCTCCGCGGATGAATTTACCTCCTGGATGGTAAAATTGAAAATATTTAACGATTGACAGAAATTACGACAAAAAAGGTTACGTATGCATGGGTTTTACGTAACCGTTTTTGTCGTAATTATGGGTTAATGCGACTAAAGCGATGAGTGAATTTCTCCCGAATATCGTACAAGGCTCTAGGAACTATTTCCATCGTTTGGTCTCAGCCTACTTCTCCATTGTCAAGTAAGCTTGCACTCGAGTATAGATCCGTATTGATTCAGAGAACGAACTTACGGTTTCGTGAGGAGGTCCTTTCCCTCTGCCGGCTTCTCTTTGATATCATTCTCGATAGCCGGTGATGCCGGAGGCTCCTCACACGCGTCCACTGAGATGGCTGGAGGCGGACTGGCCGGAGGCGGGCTCGAGGACGAAGGGGGTTCAGACTCGATTGGGGTGGTATCCTGCTCTGGCATCTCGATGAACTGAACCTTGCTGGGCTTCGCGGTTGGTTGGGCTACGCTGTCCTTGATAGTCTGAACCTGTGTAATGATTCATGTATCAACCTTAGCACGTTGAGTTGATTAAAACACTTTATTCAGCAATGCATTTTAGCAATATGACATTTACTATGTTTCATTCAATGTGATTAATTGGTTATTATTTACAACCACCTGGTTATTGTGATTAAAGTGAAAAGCAAACGTAAATAACGAACAAAATATGAAGAAAGCACAACATATAGCTATTTCAAGGCTGCAATGGAACCTTTTCATCAGTGTTAAAAACTCAGCACATAGCAAGCAATTCGTGCGAGAACTGAATGTCACCACGTGGACACAGGTATTTTATATGAAATGGGTCAACCTATAGGAATTCACGACAACAAACTACAAGTCAAATCTCGGGGTGCGCAGCAAGCGGGGTAGACAACCAATCAAAGGCTAGGAAACAAAAGAGTGGGAGAAAACGAAGAAATTAAAAAAGCAATTATAAAAATTGCTTCAAAGTATCATGAAAAATGGAGTGCTGGAAGAATCATTGACTAGAGAATGAGAATTTTCTCAAGTATAGTAAGCGTCTCAAAAATCGAGGTCATAGACCGAAGAATATTTGCGAATAGTTCTGACAGATGAAAATTCGAAACCGTGGCCAGTCCAACAATGCTGAGCGATGGAAGAACGAGCAAGTTCCTCATGTTTAACATAACTATCATGTTCATTCAGACGGTGCTTGAGAGCACACTTAGACTCCCCAACGTAGCCAAGTTCATATTTGCAGGAGATGTTACAAATACTCCAGTTGCTATGGCAATTAATGGGATGCTTCAAGTTTGTAAACTTAATCTTATCTACAGGAGAAAAAGTAGTATCGAAACTAAACTTCCTCAAAATCTCTTTTTCACCTGGTTATTATTAACTATAGTTGGGGCAAACCTTAACTGGCAGCGTCGTAAAACTGCGATTAGGAACTGCGTAACGTCCACAATGCTGCCAGGTTAGGTTCGCTCCAACTATTACGGGCTCTGCTTTGTTCACCGATTGCGACGACCTGTCTTTTTTCCAATAAATTGATGCATTGCATTGTCATATCCGGAAGTTTTTTCTGTTTTGATCTCTAAAAAGTGATAATCTTTAAAAATGACTAAAATTGGTCAAAAATCTCAAAATATGATTATAGATGGTAGAGTTGATGGCTTCAGTGTGAAGGACCAGGATTCGAATCCCAGCTTGGGCATGGATGTTGTTGACCGGTATAGCACTTCTTATACACTGGTGAGCAAAACTTAAGGAACAAGTGGTTTTTCGGCCACAGATCCCCAACAAAGTATTAGATAGCCATGAAATTGCAGTATAATATGCACGTAATTCAGTAGAAAGACTATTTGTATGCAAATTTTAGAAATAAAACGTCATAGGTGATATAAGTGTACGTAAACCTTGTGGGTCGGCGCGCGCAGGTCAAAGCTGTGATAAAAGGATGAAGAGCACAGTAGTTAAAGACATTCACTGCAAGTGCAAGTGATTTGTTTTGTGAAACATGTCTTCAAGAAATCATATAAACGACTTTACTCGAGGAAGAATGATTAGGAAGCTTGAGGAGGGACGTAGTGTGCCCAGTGTCGCCGAAGAGTTCGGGATCAACAAAAGTGTTGTTTCTCGTGTTAGGAATGTCTTTAAAACTACTGGTACAGCTGTTCGGAAGGTTGGTGGTGACCGTCCAAGGAAAACAACACCAAGAGATGACCGTTACATTGTCGTACAGGCGAAAAGAAACCGTTTTCAGTCAGCGAGCGCCATATCTCAGCAACTGTGCACAGCCACAGGACGACAAGTATCAAGATTTACAGGGGCCAGACGCCTCCACAAAGGTGGCTTATTTCCTAGACGTCCTGAACGCTGCATACCTTTAAAAGTTAACCATTGGCGGCACCGTTTAGAGTGGTGCAGAGAGCACGAAACCTGGACACCTCATCAATGGAGTCGTGTCCTCTTCACAGATGAGAGTCGTTTTAGTGCTACAAGCGATTCTCAACGTCAGTTGATCTGGAGAGAAGTTGGAGCTCGATTTCATCCCAATAACATCGCGGAAAAAGATCGTTACGGTGGTACTGGAGTTCTCATCTAGGGTGGCATTATGTTGAACGGGCGAACTGAGCTTCAGATCTTCTTCCGAGGTTCTGTAACTGGAGATCGCTACTGCAATGAGGTAATCGTACCCCATGTGCCTCTGTTCCGATTGGACATTGGACCAGACTTTATTTTTATGGATGACAATGCCCGGCCACACCGTACTGATAATGTTCAAAAGCTACTGGAAAGTGAAGATATCAGACGAATGGATTGGCCAACTTACTCTCCAGTTTTAAATCCCATAGAGCATATGTTGGATGCATTAGGGAGACGTCTTGCGACACGACAGTATCCTTCTGGTAACACCTATCAGCTGAAAGATGCGTTAAAGGAGGAATGGAGACGTTAACCCCAAGAACTCCTGGATAATCTGATGCTTAGCATGGAGAGACGATTCCAAGCAACAATTGCAGCAAGGGGAGGGTATATCCCATACTAGGGAACATCTGCCAGTTGTACTTACGCTTCTTCAGGCAATCATGTGTAAAGTCACTATATGTCAAATAAAGCCTTTTTTTATTCCATATCCTACTTTAAACTTTATATTCATTTCTGGGCCATTATTCTTTCACCACCATTTAAGTACAAAATAATGTACATCATATTCAAATTTCATGTCAATCGGATGATTTCTTGTAGAGTTATGACAAAAAACTCACTTGTTGTTTAAGTTTTGCACACCAGTGTAATTATGTCTCAGTGAATTGATCCTATTTTAGGCTCTAGATCTCCCAGCTTTCCATATTAGCATTTTGTGCTAGGTCTGTACAGCCAAATATAGTTGCACAAGATGCTCAGTCATTTGGATTAAAACGTTGCAAGTAATGTACCAAAACAACCAAAGGTTATATTAAACTTTATACCAGGCTACCGAACAAGTATAGACTCTGAACTAGTACCGAACAATACAAGTATTGAGTCTCAGTTTACAGGACAGTAACTTTTGAAGCTAAAATCTTATTTTTTTAAGGCTGTTTGAAAATTCTTTTAAGGTATTTGTGACTATATGCCATGAATTAAGGTTTATTATCTAAGTTGTAACGCAGTGTGATTGTTCAATGATTGTTTTTTCAATGATTTTGAGCTAGAGACTCTGAGCTCAATTGAGTTTTTAAGATTTTGAAAACGCTTGTATGGCAAAGACAGTCCTTGCGGTTACATAATCTACTATATATTAAAATCTGTTCGCGTCCGTCCGTCTGTCTGTCTGTCTGAAGATCGATCTTCTCGAGAACCACTGCGAATGGAGAGTCAAACGAGATACCGATCAATTCGAAATTTTCCAAAGAAAACAATAGGACCAATCTCGTAATTGTGTGACTTTAATTAGCGGAGATATTAATTAAAACGTTAATTAACATAACGTTATTCAGGAATTTTTATTTCTTTCCTGTTGCCATTTTGCATAATCGTGAGCAAGTAAAATTCTAATAATTGTTTTAAAAGAGATTTTTTTGGCTGCTGTCCAAATCTTAAAACAACGTTTCCATCTAGAATTTCATTTTAAATTAGCTTAAAATTGGTTGCTCTATTCGGACATAGCCTTTGTTTTATCGTCTGTCCTTTTTTTTTAATTTTTTACATTCAACGTTCTTAACTCATTTCAGCATATGAAAGTTGTTTCTTTTGCTATGTTTATTGATTGTAGTGTAAGTTTATCATTCACCGGCCTCATATTTTGGTACACTTAGGATGTGTGACTAATTATGTTTATTTTGTTGGACTTTTTCCCGTCACATGGATGAGTTTTCGAATTGTAACAAGTCTCTTTTTCTTTCCTGTTTCTATTTTTAAAATACAGTTTATATCGTTAAAAGAACATGTTAAATTAAGATTGTTTGGATTTTTATGTGAAACAGAGTTGAACAAAAAAGATTGTTTTTAAAGATTTTAACTAAAGCTAAATTGGAATCTGATTTCTTGGTATTAAATTAATGCTTATTAGTAGTTATTTAGTCTTGGTGCTTTAGTTTCTCGTAATCAACCAAAAAGTATGTGTCATTCTATGTAAAAACTGATTTTAACTGTACATAAATAGTTCAGATATAGTCTATCAGATGTAATTCATTTTAACGTGAGCACAGATTATAGTTGATAATGCATATATTTTCATCTTTTGTGCTAATTGAAAATACTCATAACTTGTATCATTGATAACTATGATTAACGTTAAAGAGATTTTTGTCAAAAACATGCTCTACTGGTGTTTCGCAAACCTTGCATTACGCGTATTTATTTACTCCTTAGCGCTTTAGAAACTGATGTCAGAGTAATACAAAAACATCAGTTGGACATCTCTTTCATTTTTTAAGTAGCCCGTGCAACGCCGGGCACGCAGCTAGTTTGAATTAAAACTCGTCATAGAAATTGAAATGGAGAATGGCTGTTTTGGTGAATGAGCTGAATGGAGCACGTAACTTATAACAGTTTGTCAGCTGCTGAAGTGTTAATAACTCCTTAGTCATCAGTAGCTAGTAGATAGTTATTTGCGTCACTGAAATGAGGTATGAAAAACGGTCACCCCAGTTACTAATCTAAAGGACACCGGCAATCGAATTGGACAAATTCTCTCTGAATTCTACGGAAGAAAAAAAAACTTTGCCAACAGGGTTTGATTGCTGAAAAGTACTAATTTCTTCACTGTATGTGCCTTTTAAATCGAATTAAAATGCACATTTAGCTAATGCGGTAAAGACAGCATTAAGTTGGTTACACAAGCAGTTTCAACTGAACAGTTAACTGAGTGCACTGTAAGTGCTTCCTTCAGCGTACATTTTCAATTCACAGTTTCAACTATTCAGTTCCAACTGTCAGTTTTGTACGGCCGACTTGATCCAAATTGAGATGAGAACTGTGCAGTTGAACCTCCACACACGTAAAAATCAGTTGAACCTTTCAATTAAACGAGCTGATGTGTACATCACATAAACTTCCTTTTACTCCAATTTAATGTCATTTCCCCATTATTGGCAATTTTAATGGGATTCAATTGTTTACTCTCTAAATATAACCAACAGTGATCAAATTAAAAACAAATTTAAATTAAAAAAAATCGCCAAATTTGTCACTAAGTTGGCGACAAAACTTGGCGAGCAAAAGACTGGTGATATATCGCCAAGTGTCCGACAAATTATAACACTACGTCAGTTTACATCGAAATTAACAATGATTTCCTCCCAAAAAGGGGCAAAAGACCCCCTTAGGAACATCTGAATGCAAACAAGGAAAGGTGCACAACTAGGCCCCACTAGAAGTCTACGTACCAAATTTCAACTTTCTAGGACGTACCGTTTATGAGTTATGCGAGATACATACACACATACTCACATACGCACATACATACGTATATACAGACGTCACGAGAAAATTCGTTGTAATTAATTCGGGGTTCGTCAAAATGGATATGTCGGGTGTCTGTAGGTTCTTAGGCATATATCCACGTGTGGTCGGGTCGAAAAAAACTCAACATTCATTCGAGGGTGAGAAAAATGGAAATTTAGGCTGATTTTTGAGTGAAATTTTTTTCGCGAATACAATACTTCCTTTTTCGTAAAAGGAAGTAAAAAAAAAAAGGAGAGAAAAAAATCATTCGTTTCAGCTTAACTGCAATTTTGCGTTGAACTGATGCTTAACTACCTCATGTAGAGGATAAAATATTCAGTTCAAACTGCATGTCCATTTTTCTTTGCATTAAAGTAAGAAGAAAAGGGATGTAAGTGCCAAAATTAAAAATTTGGACGTAATCAGTACAAATGGTAGGAGAACCTCACCTCTATTTTAGGGGAAGAGATGGTACTAGTAGCTCTGGTTGGTGTTGCTACACAGCAGAAAAAAAATTCAATGAAAGCCTACATAGGATCTGATGTTTAAACGCTTTTTACTCGAAACTTTGAGAAGTCCACTTGCACCCCTTTGCTTCTTGTTGCCTCAAATGATCTCCGATTTATCTATGAGATAAACATGTATTTCTGACGATTTATATCGTCAGAGAATAATAGACTCACCACCGTCAGCGTTCCTCTCCTCTGCTTGATGTGCTTGAGCATCTGTGAACGCTGTTCCATCATGAGCGTGCGCTCGTACGTGTAGGCCGAGATATCCGTATCCACCTGAGAAAAAAATCCATCGTTAGCTTGTCATTATACTTTGATTTTAACAATGAATACTCCTATTCAAGATACATAATTAGCTCCCCGTTGTGTGTATGCAGTCAACCTGGAACTCCTGAACATTACATATTCAACTATCCTTTAACCAGCTCTTTCCATTGCACTTACAATGCGAACCTTTCTCTTCTCAACAATATTGCATATATTCCATCTCATGCAGTTTCACGTAAGAATATCTATAAAATAATGACCCTACTCATATCACAAGCAGATGACTTTAAATTTCCTGCCCAAAAACTTTCAAAGAACTTTTATTGCAGTTTAATATTGTATTTCCAGTCAACCAGATATTTCCAACTTCTATTTCCCTTACTTACTGTATTTTTAAATGTTTTATGTTTTTGTATCAAAATTGTTCCAGCGAGTGCTTGGTCGCTCGTGACCTGTTCTGTTAGCCACAATCACCACATCCGGTTAAATCCTCACCAGGGTTGGTACGGTGGTGATTTGTGGGATTTAAATAAATAAATAATAATGCATACTGATACTAATCCCCGCAGTGATTTTTGAAGGTTGAAATGAAGGATGCGAAGGGAAAGATTAAAAACAGAAATGGAAGTTGGATGAATTTCGAGGTTTATCTTCAATCATATCAAAAACTTAAATTTATTGTACAACGATATAGCATAACAGCTTTTTTTTTTAGACGTTTAGGATATGATAACAATCATAGATGTATTACCAAACGAAATTTCAGATGCTCCATAATGCCTTATTATTTTCTTATTAAAATCACTTTGTTAGTAATACATCTATGATAATAGCACGTTAAATATTGATTATTTTAATTATAATTCAAACTTCTCTTCATAGGAATTTGAATGATTTTTTACATCGATATACGAAATGAAGAACGGAAAATACTTGTTTCGCTTTTAACAGAATATATTTAGTTTCTCAAAATGAACATTATAAGTGACTAAGATAATTTTTCACTTTACACGTATTCTTTGAAAGTTGGAACAAACAGCGTATTTAACTGAAAATCAGGAGAACAAAAAAGTTATTAAGGACGGGTGTAACGTAAGTCTTTTTCTACTAATTTAGCCTTAAAAGTAGCCAAGAATAGGACGAGATTTTAAACAGAGAAATGAATTCTGACAGGAACCTCCGAAAGCGATTTTTGCAACACAGGTAATTATTACCGTGTATGCGATCCCCTTTTAACTCCTTGAGTACATTTGACGAAATGCGAGTCGTCATGCACTTGTTTTGCCTAAGCTACAGATGACAAGTCTGATCGTTACCGACGAAATACAATGTTTCCTTGCTCAATCAATTGCTAGGTGCTACGTCATCAGCTTGAGGCGAGTTTCTTTTCACTACGGTTCACCTTCCTGCTTGTTATAAGCTGAACTACTTGAAAGTGGTATTTCGACGGCAACGGTCTGATTCGTCAAACGAGGACGAAAGCAAACGTGTACGTTTCTTGTTAATGGCACGAGTGATTGTTTTCAGTTTAAGCGGTCATTTATTTCAGTGTTTCTGATCGAGCCTCAATTTTAATTAATTTGAGAAAATAAAACTCTCAAATAAAGGGATTCTGATGCAAAATCTACTATTTTCGTAAACTTTTCTATGAATCTGAAACTTTAATCCGTTCCAAGCACAGCGATTGGATAGGAACTAGTTATAACTGCCCGTAAAAATATAACGTGCAGTGTAGTTTCCTATCATTAAATGGCAGAAAAATTTAGAAAAACGTACTGCGTGTGTTGGGGCTCTACTTTTTGTTCATTAAAACTAGGTTGATGAATAAACATAAAAGAGAGTATCAGAGGCTCATTCGATGACTTTATCTTCAGTTTATCTACTATTTTTCGTCTGGGATTGACATAGGAAGAAAACAATTTAAAAAATGTGCTCTTTACCATTTCGACGACCTCTACTTCGGCTGAAATGCGTAGTTGGTAAAGGAAAGTTGACAGGTCCTTCTTCATCTGAATGCTGTTGTCCTCAAGTTCTGGAATTAGTTAAGGGTGAAATAATGTATGGTAATACCCTAAGATGTGTAACCTGTTCCTTAGAACTGCAACGAGAAAAATTCACAAATCAATGAAATTGGTGAATTTTATTATTTGATGAAAAAACTTATTTTAACATGAATTTTTCCTACTGGCTGTTTTTGCATTTTCAATATATTGCAGTATAGATGGTACTGGATTTATTTATACATTATGAACTTAGATAGACTTCTCACCCCCCTCCCCCTCAAAAAAAAAGATTTTTTTACAAAGTGCAATTTATGTTCAATTTATGGTTAAATTTGTATTACACTGCTATAAATTAATTCCAATATTAATGATTGCTCAAGCTTCAACTTCATCTAGAAAAATTTATTTTTTTCTTTGTTTATCCCATTCGTTTTGAAACATATTATCAGAAAATAAATACCAATCTTTTAATTCCTACTGAGAATTAGAAAACAAACTTTTGCCTGAGAAATTAGTTTACACTTCTTAAGGCATCTGCACTGTAAAAAATTTGTGTAACCTTACTCCATTAAATCGATGGCAGCTTAGCTGCCTCCACTACTATGGAGTAACTTAAACTGATATAACTGAGGCGTAAAGTTACCGATCGCTTGTGGAAGATTACATCATGGTAATGTAACTATAGCGTAACGTCTCACCAATTTCTGAGTAAGGTTGCGCCAGAATTTTCTGTGCACTTGCAGAGATATTGCTTGAAAGCAAAAATTAAGCTTTCATCTAACTTTTTTGAACGATTTATCAAGTTCATAATTTTTAACAATATTTAAAAAAAATTAATACGCATTATTTATGTATTTCAATATACAAACAAGACATTTTTATTGCACTAAGAGAGGAAATGACCTGAGTGGAGCTCAAACTCGGAACTCAAATCTCACAGACGAGACGAGTCGCAAAGCAAGAGCGTTTTACTGCTCGGCTACAAAAGTCGGTTTTTGTTTTGCTTATAGAGTTTAGCTGGTTCGCAATGATTGTGATCTTTACGATGCGCTTTGAATTCTACTGAAATCATAGTGCAAAGTTCTTCCAACAGTTTGAGTTCTTTAAACAATGATTCTACACACTTCCTTACACATTTTTTTTAGTATGGGGGGGGGGGGGAGAATCCTTTATTTGTCATAGCAATCAGAGCTGTGTAAAAAGTAGCTCAGTGGGTTGAAATGAAAGTGTTCTTACGCACCTGATTTGAAAATACAGCCATACAACGAGGTCGATAGCTTACATATTTTTTCGTCAGCTTCCCCCGGTGCGTTCCTGCTTGGAATTTACTTTTAGAGTTACCATCTTATAGCAACCCAGTCATTTTCCATTCGTGTTTAAATATTTGCCAAAGCTACGAAGTCAGAGATACCGAGTCAGAGTCTGACTAATTTTCGGGTGCAGGAGTCGGAGTCAACTGTCCTAAAATTCTAGGACTCGGAGTTGGGAGTTGATCATCAAGAGCTTTTTACGACAAGATTTGTTTGAAATAAATCCGCCTTTAAGTTCGGGATCTATATTGACTTTTAGTTTCCCCGTAGGTGCTAATGTTAAGGGATTTGAACTGTTCAAAATTTAACGAAAAATTGTTCAAATAATAATAATAAAAAATGGGAATGAGGTGTCTTCGCCGAGATCTTTTGAACAAAAAAAAAAAAAAAAAAGTTCGAATCCCACTATTGACTCAAATGTTATTAGGGAGACAGACAGACAGACCGACAGACTTTTTTTCCATATTTCAAAACCCTACTTTCCAATTTTTAATTTTTCGATACTTATCTAATAAATATCTTTATTTTTGACTTTTTTTTTGTTGCGTCTGTCTGCGTGTATAACTGTTACTCAATCTCCTCCGTACTGGCAATGTCTACGAGATCAAAACTGGCACCGTTGAATACAGGACATTCAGGGGAAGTTATTTCGCTCTGTTTCACCCCTCTAAAGGGGCAGGATGTAATGGGCGGGACTTCCAGTCCTGGGAATGTCCTAAAGGTTATCCTCACCCCTGGATGCCCTGTAAAAGCATTAAAATCCCCAATTGTCACAAGCCGTAAGCGACATTGAGTCATTGCAGTTGGTGAACAGGGGCTGGTTAGCGAAGCGAGCAGGAGACTGAGCTCCCCTAGTATCACATTAAGTGTAGGTGTTTTCACTAGATCATCATCCCTTAAGCAAAGGATACGTGCAATGGTGAAGATCCGTAGCTTGCAATTCTTCCACACTCTGTGTTGCTTCAAGAGGAAAGGCAGGAGCATCAGCAGGCCGCCGTCGTCTGGAAACCAAGAGTTAAGGAAAACAGACAACAATTCCGTGCACATAATTTTTAAACTTAAGAAAACTAAGTCCCCAAAAGTTTTAAACACCCTTTCTTACTTCCATTTAAAAAAAAGGAAGTATAGTATTCGCGAAAAAATTTTCACTCAAAAATTGACCTTCATTTCCATTTCACTCACCCCCAAATGAATGTTGAGTTTTTTTTTTTTCGTTTCGACCACACTTGGATAAGTGCCTAAGAACGTATAGACATGCGAAATATCCATTTTGACGATTCCCGAGTTAAATACAACGAGTTTTCTCGTGACGTCTGTATGTACGTATGTATGTGCGTATGTGCAGATGTGCGTATGTATGTCGCATAACTCAAGAACGGTATGTCCTAGAAAGTTTAAATTTGGTACGTAGACTCCTAGTGGGGTCTAGTTGTGCACCTTTTCTTTTGGTTGCATTCAGGTGTTTCTAAAGGGATTTTTTGCCCCTTTTTGGGGGGAAATCATTGTTAATTTCGATGTAAATTCAAGTGGTGTTATAATTTGGCACTTGGCGATATATCGCCAGTCTTTTGATCGCCGAGTTTTGTCGCCAACTTGTCTACATTTTTGGCGGTTTTTTTTTAAAATTTGATTTCAATTTGGCCACTGTTGGTGATTTTTAGAGTGTGAACTATTGAATCACATTAAAATTGCCAGTAATGGCGAAATGATATTAAATTGGAGTAAAAGGAAGTGATGTGATGTACATATCAGCTCGTTATTAAAAATAAGTTTCACTTTAATTGTATTTAAAGTTATTCTTTTACTTTACCAATTAAATTGTTTAATTCTTAATCTAAGAGAAACTAGAGGTGATATGTGTCATTTTGTTTCGTGCTGCCTGGTGACCATATTTATTATTGTTTAATATAGTATATACTATATTGTTTAATATGGTACTTTTTAAGTTAAAAAAGAATATATTTCGCCAAAAATGTCAAAATTGTTATTTTATTATTATTATTATTATTATTATTATTATTATTGATTATTAATTTTTTTATTCACTGAACTCTGGAATGCCTCTTAAGTCGGAAGAGCTAACCCATAGTTTTTTTTCTACGAAATATTTTTTTAAACAATTGCTCATGGCTGAGGTTCTCAACCCTTAATTCTCGCGACCCAGTTTTCAACCATCTAGTTTTCATCGCCCCTCTCTTTTGCCTATTGCATAAAATAACATGAATAGTATTGTATTTTCAGCTCTTTGATGTTAAAACGATACTATTACTTTAACTAAAAATTTGTGCTTAAACTGCAGTTTTTTTATAAATTCTAAATAAGAGACTCAAATCTTCAGATAGATAACTTAACATTCCTCAAATCATAAAACCTTAATTGCTACATGTTTTTCCACAAACGTTATAAAGTTATGCTTATTATTTTGCGTTGCACAGAATATTGGATACTTACTGAAGTGCAAATGTTCTGCTTTTACGCAAATAATTTGAATTACTTTAGCAAAGCATTGACACTTCACATGTAAAACTAACACCGCTTATATGGGTCAAAGTGTAACTTTTCTGTCACACGCCTTTTACAGTAAAAACTTTGAGAAACAATTAACTTAACCATGTTTTTTAATTTCATCAAAAATATATCTATTTAAACCTGCCAACAGTTTTTTAATAAAATTTTTTATTTCAATATATTTTTGGCTCACAACATGTGAGTTCTCGCCTCCATGGCTTATCACACACCTGATGTGACTGTTTATGTTGCTCAATAACTTGTTTAATTTAAAGTATATATCTGTTTATTTATTGTTTCTTTAGCAAGTGTCTCAAATACTAATTGTTTTTTTATTATTATTTTTTTAACATTGTGTTTTAGTTCGTTTTAGTAGGATAAGGAATTATGTCACACAATAAATTCTCACGTCCGTTACCCAAAAACAAAATGCCATTTCTGATTAACAGATGGCAGTAATGACGTCGCATTTTATTTTCCACGATTCAAGGGTTGTTTATTGTCATGTTTATTTTCAGCCATAAAGAAGTTGTGAGATTTTTGTAGAAAATCAAGATATATTTTGTTTTAAAAATGAAGTGTGGTCATTGTGAATTCTCACCTCCGTGAACTTGAATTTCAGGGATGTAAATTAATGTAAAAGAAGTGAACATGTTATCACAAGCTTAACATGTGCACATTGTAGCAAAGAAAAAAATATATATTTCCCTGAAAAATGTAACCATTACACTTATGGGTGATTCTCCAAAATCACAACAATATTATGTCCCAGGTGCCTAACACAAAGGTTAATTGATCTAGAATTTATTTTCCTTCATTTGTAATAGTTAGAAATAACTTTTCCGATGCTATTTTCTTCTTATTAAAACAATAACTCATTTATTTTTTCGAACGAAATTTTTTGAATAACCAGAAAGACACTCTTTTGGCATATTCCCATTCGATTCTCAAATATACTTAAATTATTTAAAATTTCTGTCTATCCACATTCCACAAATTTAACTTGTAGTAATAAATTACTCATACTTCAGGTGTAAAACAACATTCTTTAAATAAATTTAATTATTTAAACAATCAAAATACATTATTTTAAACTTTGTCCCCAGGTTTTCATGTCATTCTCCTGTCCTAGGAATGAGTTCAATTATTATAAATAAATAAATAAATAAATAAATAAAGAAAAAAAAAAGGAATTTTTAGTCCGCTTTCTGACTTAGATATAAATTCGAGTACAACTTTCTAATATAAAGCACCTTTCTAAATTAGAGAATTCAAAACAATAAACAATAGAACTTAATGTGAAATTGTTATTTATTTGGTGGTTTAGAATTTTAGTATAGCAATTGAAAAATACTTTTTTTTGTTTAAAAAAAAAAAAAACTCCGTTATTCGAAGTGTAAGATATCCAGAGTGAATAATATGGAAAAACCTATATAAGGGGACCAGGACTCGAAGAAATATTGGACATTAGGGAGTGTCCGTTAAGGGAGGTTTTACATAGATTTTGTTCGGTCATTCAATAACATACTTTTTGATTTAGGGGGGTTACAGTTATATCTCTATTACTTTTATTAAATTTTTGATAACCTTCGATGAAACTGACTGCTAGTCACTCTCCTGGTGTGTGAAAATTTGACCTCATGTTTTGAGGGTTGTAGCATAGTTAAAGTGAGTTCCATCTATTTTTCCTTTAATAAGTTCCTAACAAAGAGGAAGTATATTTTTTTCAGATTTTTATAAGCATTTTTATTTTTAAAAATTGTGATTGGAAAATGTCAGGTTTTTGGAGAAACACCCCAATATTAACGGAAAATTCCTCACCTCCGAGAATCTCACCTCCGTGACAGACCTAATCAATGTCATTATATCCGAGGTGAAAATAAATGATGGAGGGGAAATACCTCAATTTTAGGCAATCTACCAAAATCATAAATTAATAGTATATTCTCAGATTTACTAATTTGGAAATATGTTAATATTATACTATTTCTTAACACACATTTGAACTAAACGGTTAACTAAAATTATAAGTCGGACTTGAATTAAGAGAGATTAATATTAGATTCACACTATTCATTAAAATAGCTCATTTTTTGCACAAATAACAAAATTACTACTTTGATTTTAAATGGGCCTCTAATTTCAAACACTAAAAGTTTTTTCTTCCTTTTTTTATTTCCGTGAACAAGATATTTTTTATTTTTTTTACTTATGAGTGAAATAATTGGAATTTAGCTGGGCTATTGTTTATGGTTACTTCTAGTGGGGTAACACTTTCATCTAAGAATGAAAAAAAAAAACAAAAGGTTTCGAAATTGAAAAACATTTTCGTTTAAAAGTTACTTTCTGAAGAATGACCCATCGAAAAAATTCACAAGAAACAATGACGATAAGTTCAAGATGTAACATAGACTGGTATTCATAAGGCAGCTTTGCCAACTTGAGAGAAACTAGTTGAATAGCATTTGAGATATTTTTCAGGAGCATTTTGCAATATTTCGGATCAGTTTAATTTTGTTTTCATCGCGTGTATGTTCAGTAATCATTAAATTAAAAAAAAAAAAAAAGGATCTAAGTCCGCCCTGAAATTGTAGTAGTCATCTAAAACAGTAGCATATATATTTTTTAAATTAATAAAACATTAACAAGAACTAGGTCTCATTTGGAGCATAAACAACTTGAGTTTCCCAAACATGTCTGTCATTATAGCGTTAAAATAACAAAGTACGGAACAACAGAAAAGATCTTGAATATAATTAAAAGTATTAATTATAGTTAAAGCTTTAAGACTTAGAATAGTGCAAAAAATAATAAAAATATCACAAGAGGTAAAAATGCATGTAGTGAAAAAACAAAAATTCAATTAGTAAAGCAGTGAAATTAAGGATCATATAATGGAAGAACAGGTGTAAATCCTTTGGGAAGTCTTTGACGAAAAAAGTCTGACAGCAGATACTGTCTGCGACTTTAGGAAAAGCATTTGTGTCATTGCTTGAGAAACCTCGTTTGATAAATTTATGAGGAGCAAAATAACTTTTCTGAGGAATAGTTGGCAACCCTCCATTAGATTATTATTTCATTAAAAAATACACTTATGCAACCCTCTTCAAAAGTAAAACACATGAATGTCAACACGTGTTTCACATTTTATTCTGTCATAATATATTTTCTTTTGGATTATTTCAGTAAATTAATTAATTAGCACCATAGCTTTTCTTTTTTGTTATGCTCGTGCCCCACCTTTACTGATATTGCACCTTCCCTAGAGGAACGCGCTTCACTGGCTGAGAACCGCTGGCTTGCGGAATGTTTTACAGATGTAATTTAGACTTGATATTTTCTGATTGAACTTTATTCAGACCTTATCAAGCCTGAGAAATTTTCTAAAATAATTGTAATAGCAACAATAATGGTAACATTAATATAAGATTGCCTCAAAATTATAAAAATTCAGCTCTGAATGATCAGGTGTACAAATAATTTTTACGTTTCATCTATCTTTCATTTTCCGGTAACAAGGGATGAGTAATTAATATTAAAACCAGAAAATGTTACATAATCCACCAAAATAGTTTTAGTCCTCCCCTTCCCCAATTGTTCGCATAATCACTAAAATATCTGCTTTAAGTTTGTTGCTTGTTATATGTACTTTCGTCATGAAAAGTAGAGTCTGCCGTTTCAGCGCTTAGCGAAATAAGTAATATCGCATATCAAGATAAGTAAGATATGACAGATTAATGTTTTGCTGATCTAGCCCGATGTAGATTAAAAATATATTCAGTAACTGAAAGACGTAAATTAGAGATATTCGATCAATTTGACCAATGTATCGGTAACTATATAATAGCAACGTCTAAAGAGTTTAATGTAATGTAGCTATGCTGTCCTGTCACCCATTCGGGTGGAATTATGCCTTGTCAATGGACACGACAAGGAAGATTGCTGAAAAAGGATACGGACTATCCACCAGACGTCTATATGACCGGCCACCTTGCCAGTGTTGTCCGGGAATTGGTCAATTCCCTTAGGGATGAGGAGTGAGTTCTTGCTGGCTGCAATATTTCGGACGCTGTCTGTGAAATATAAAATATGTTTGTCAGTAAGATATAAATAAATACCTTTGTGCAGAGAAATAAATCGAAATTATCAACGTTTTAACGCACAAAATTAGCATATTACTGCACGCACATGTTTCGAAGTTACTAGAACCCCTTTTTCAACGTAAAATAGTAAGCTTTCGGATGTAAAGACATCCGGTTAAAGCAACAAGAATGAACAGTAGATAGCTTAAATAGGGAACATAGCAAATTAGCAAGACAAATAAGACAAAATGGAACTCAGAGCCGAAATTTATTACATGATTCCCTTCGAAAAAAATACGTTTAGTAATAAATTTCATTAAAAATTCCAAAATAAATTTTGCTGACAAAATGAAACCGCTAATTCATTTGTTGGTATCCTTAGCTAATGCTTGGCGTGTATCTCCCGGTTCCAGCAAGCTGAGACTCGAGTTTAAGAGGATTTATGTCTACTTAAGTGAAAAGGAAAAGTGTTAGTACTAAGTTGAGTTAGGTTGCCTTCGGAGAGGTAAGGCAGTAGTAACCGATTGGGCCAATAGTGCTTTCAGCTTTCAGTTAATGCCACAAGAAGAAATAAATTCTCTCAAAGTCAAGTCTTTAATTACTAGGGTCGAACTACACCAGCTGCCAAAGCAGTATTTGGTGCCGTTTATCACGTCTTCCCAGGCATAAGAAAGTTTTGGTGCGTTCCAGGCTCTCTCTTTTATTAATAGAAAAAGGAGTTATATGAAGAAACCAAATTTGCAGCAAGGCAGAAATATACATATATTTCAGTTTAACGTGTACGATTCTAGGTTAGTTAAGCAAACGTTCTGTTAACTGTCAAATACATAAGCAAAAATTGTTCCCTGCGTAAGATAATATCATTTATATTCTAACCTATAAAAGCCAATTAAACTAGGTAACGTTGTGAAGGTTACGCAGATCCTAATAACAGCATTACGAAGCTGCTATATTAGATTTGCCCCAACTAGGAACAATTATTGGGTTGTTCGGAAAGTCATTTCGTTTTTTTTGGGGAACATGAAAGACAGTTTTCGTATAATGAATAAATATTTTATTAAATTATATATTGGCCATTCTGGTCCAACACCTTTTGCCATCTTTCTGGCAGTAACATAATTCCCCTCTCATAAAAGTTTTGGTCCTTGCTGGCAAAAAACTGGTTCAGGTGGTTTTTGACATCTTCATTTGAGGTAAAGGTTTTGCCATCCAAAAAATTTTGCAGGGACCGGAACAAATAGTAGTCGGAAGGCGCCAGATCTGGAGAATATGGTGGATGTTGCAGTACGTCCTATTCAAGCTGTAAAAGTTTTTGGCGAATGACCAAACTTGTGTGAGGTTTCGCATTACGAGCTTCGAGGTTAAGCCCATGCCTTTCAAATGGCCATAAACAGTCGAATTCGACAAATTTAATCTCTCACCGATCTCTCGTGTGGTTATTCGCCGATTTGCATCAACTAATGCCTTTATCGCATCTTTGTCAGCTTCGACCGGCCTTCCAGACCGTGGTGCATCTTCGACATCAAAATTGCCGGATCGAAATTTTGCAAACCAGTTCTGGCACTGGCGTACTGTTAACACGTCTTCTCCATACACATCCGTCAATTTTTTTCTCGCTTGGACAGCATTTTTACCTTTTCTGAAGTAAAAAAGTAAAATATGACGAAAATGCTGCTTATTGCTCTCCATATTTAAAAGGGCACCAACCAAAAACTACTGCGTAGAATTAATAGAACTTTTTCACACACAAGCCTTGCAATATCAGCTCTCAAGACATATAATGGTTATGCGGCTTAAGTGTGAAGTTGGTTTCGAAAAAACGTAATTAAGTCCTCTGACGGGAAAAAACGAAATTACTTTCCGAACAACCCAATAGCATTTCCAGAGAGAGAGAGTTTTGGAGAGATGGTTCAGGAAGATAAGCGGTGATATGTTTAAAACCTCTCGTATCAATTGATTTTTTTTGCAAACCACACATAAACAGCATGGTCAGTGACGACAGACAATTTTTTTTATAATTTGGATATGAAAAAGGTTTACGATGTATATTACTGGGTGAAATTTTATGAATATGAAACGTCTAGTTGACATGGTGCCACCTTCATGAATAGGCTCGAAAGGCCAGTGGCGGATCCAGATGATCCTTTTTTGGAAGGACGAATGAGCAATGCATAAAATGTTGGGGGAGGGGGGGGGGGAGAGATGATTGATGAAAGTAAAATTTACAAAAATTTAAGAACTTAAGTATGATGTGTTTTTCTTCGAATAATGTATATGATTGATATGGTTGAATAAAATTTAAAAGTGTTTAGAGTACCAAAAAAAGGGAAGAATTCCTACTTTTTTGGATTTATTATCTAAATTAAACCCGTCAATTTTTGATTCGTTTGAGGACTCGTGAAGAATTTTCAGTAGCCATTTAGGTCCTCACTGAACTTTTTTCCTTATAAAAGGAAGTACCAAAATGGTATCTCTTTTTATCAGTTTTCGTACCGAATATTATGAAGTACAAAAATTGCATTTGTAAATAAAATTTGGAGATGGTTCTGGATTTGTTTGTTGATCAAGCCGTTTAATATTCGCGTATAAGTTTGAGGTCCCTCCCACGAAACTTTTTGCTAGAAACACATTTTTAGAAGCTCTTTGTCGGTTAATAGGAGGAAGGAAGGTTTGGAGGTCCCTCTCCAGAAAACTTCTGAAATTTAAGGGTATGTTTTCGAAAACATAATTGTTTTGACATCTTTAGTGACTTGAAGGGAAAGGATGAGGTTCATGAATTCTCCTCAATCGCTCCTTGATATTGGAGTTCAGCAAACACAATTATAGAAATCTTTAATGATGATAAAAACCAGGATGTTCGGGGATTTTTTCGGAAAATTTTCGGAATTGAAATCCTAAAAATGCAACTGTAGGCTGCCTTTGATGACGTAGCAGAAGACATAGGGTTCAGAACTTTTCCTCAGAAATGTTTCGATGTAGAAGTTTTAAAAACGCAGTTTTAGACAACCTTTGAATGACACTGAAAGACTGACATGCGGGCTCCTCTCGGGAAATTTTTCGAAATTGAAGTCCTGAAAATGTAGTTGGAGTCCAGCTTTTATGACGTTGTTGGAAAGAACTGGGTTCGAAACTTTCCAACGGAACTTTTTTTCAAGTGGAACCTTGAAAATGCGATAATTGGCCATCTTTGGTAGCGTTAAAGAAGGGATGGAGTAAGGATTTGTCCCTCAACTTTTTGATATCGAAGCTTCAAAAAAGTTAAGTTAGAGAACCTTCACTGATGTTAAAGGCAAGGCTCGGGAGCTCTTCCCTGGTAATATGCTGATAATTAATCTCCAAAAACACAGTTTAAGATTTTTTTATGTAGTTAGGAAGAGGTGAGGTTTAGTTTCTTGAAACTGAAATCTGAAATATTAACGTAACTGCACGGTGACTTAGGTAACATTATGTAAAGGGATGGAATTCAAGTAATCTGCCCTGGAAATCTTTTTGAAAATGAAGCTTCAATAATCCAAGATTTTTGCCGATCTTCGATGACATCGGAAAGAATGGATTCAGGGATTCTCCCGTAGTAAATCTTATTTGACTACTGATCTTATTTGACTTTTGGAATTAAAGGCGTAAAAATACAGTTGTAGGCGATTTTTTGTGATGTGTTGGGAGGGGGAGGGGAATTAGAGAGGTTTGGTGGTCTTCTCCCGGACGTTGTTCGAATTCACAAACTTTTTTTGGGGGAGAAGGGGAGATCGCCTCAATTACCCCCCCCCCCCCCCTGTGGATCCGCCACTGCGAAAGGGTGTATGAAAGGGAGTAAGAGTATCCTACGAACCAAGGAACGTTTTCCAAACTTCTGGAGACTGCTTCCATCCGAAAGGCCAGCCCATGATCACAGTATTATGCTTGAGACCGCCCAATCCGGCCGTTTGGATCCTGCATGGAAGAAACATTTTAGTGAAGATAGGTGAAAACTTAGATAGCCGTCAAAAAATGTTATGAAATTTGAGATGCGTCAAAAGATACGAAGAAATTAAAGATAGATAAAATTAAAAATACAAAAAACTGTCACGTAATTAGTTAGCTCACAAAGTCAATAAATGGCATTAAGTACGTTCAAAACAGTTTGTGAAACTTGACAAGTAGTTCAATAATACTGAAAGAGCAGAAAAGCCGTCAGATTAGACGGATAAGCTAGGAAACAGAATACTTGAAGGATTCTTGTGCATTAAACATATTGCTTTTCGAAAAAGTGTTTTGAACGATATTTTAAAGAAATATATTTTTAGTAAATTAGAATCGCTCTTTTTGAACGCATTTTTGTTCTTTAAAATTGAGCTTTATACTTAAGTACTGCACTTAAAAGTTTTCGCATGTTGGTAGAGCAAAATAACCCTGCTGTATCAACATGTGAAAACTTTTCGGTCGTGCCTTTTTCAAGCGGGCAATGAGCAAAGACCTATTTTGTCAACATTGTTCTCAATTAGAGTTGATTTAATTAGAAAATGTGTTCACCTCTTCTGCCATAAGACCAAATTTATATTGCTAGTACATCTACGTACATTTCGCGAGAAGAATTAAAGTTCAGGTGTATTATTTAGTGGTCACTTTTCAAGTATTTTATTTGATTATAGAGTAAGAGAATTCATTTTATGCAACATTTTAAAAGTATTCACCACGCCAGCAAACACTGCAGTTCGAATAGCGATAGACATATCGCCGCCTCAGAACAGCATCAGGATATCTTACTGTTATTTCTGAGCTTAGATGTCTTATTATCGCTCGGAAGCGACGATATGCCAAAAATTTCTTTTTATTTCTTAGATCAAAATATTTACAAACTGTAACATCTTTTGCTAGTCCTTTTGTACTTAAAAAATTTATTTTTAAAATTTTTTAAAAGTGTCTTTTCAATGGATACTTTTCAAAATTTTGACTCCCTAATGATGTGTCAAGAGATCTCTTTTGGAATCTGGATGAAAAGTTTTGAACATTGATAGGAAATCAAAGTGAAATATGTGATTTGGCGAAACAGTTAAATGTAACAAAGGCAGAATTGAGCTCTTTATAAAGGCCGACGAAATAAGTGAGAATTAGGGCTCTCTACTCTTTTATCTTCGTTAAGTAAAACCTTCGATAACATAACCCATAGTGAAGATGGTTTAACGAACTAATGTTCTCATTTACAGCAGATCGTAGTTGGTAATTTAGAGAAGACTTCCATCTCTCACTAGGACTGTGTGCTGGTAGGGTCGAAATGACTACTGGAAGAGAAATTAATGCACGAATTCAAGAGAGGGACGAATTGCATATTGATTTGTCTACCGGTAGAGGTTTTTCGCCATACCAACACGGCGCCAAGATAGATAACAATTGACCATGATATACACACGCCCATACGCCATTCCCACGACAAAAAAATCTTATTCTAGGTTTGGTCTTCGTTTAAGTCCAAGGAATTTTTCAAAAAGAGGACGTGAGCTTCATTTACTAGAGGAAAGAACCATGGAGGTGGAGATTAATCTCTATGTAAGGAATGAGTGATATGCATGCAATGTACCGACAGCTCGCTTATTACATACAGATACTGCAGTTTCGTCCTTGTTATGGACTCATCAGCCTGGAATAGTGAATAAACGACCTGAAGGCAGATTTCATTCCATTGAAGATGAGAGTGTCAACAAACTGGCAGCTAAAGTAAATTTAGCTCACTAGCGATATTTGTCTGTAGGTATTTCGCACGTAGTTTTGCCTTAGGGATTAAGGGTGGTAACTTACTACTTAATTAGTGCTATACTCACAGGTGGCTCAGTCCATCAGCGGAGCTTTTGGACACGACTACTTCAGCAAATCCTTTTACACGTTCCTCCCCCATGACTTTCCTAAGGCTCTGTAAAAAAGAAGAGAGAGAGTAAGAATCGATCAGTTTCCAGATTAGCATTTAACTCAAGTCAAAAATATCACTAATGAATATTCATTTTATAGTTTCGAAGCTTCCTCACATGCATGAGTGACGTGAAGAAAACATGAAAACGTAGAAATTAAAAAATAAGATAAAAATTGACACATATAGTCATAGCCGAATTTAGCTCGACGTCGCCCCTAGGCAGATTTGAAATCTGCCACTCCTCCCCCCCCCACATACAAAAAGAATCAAAATTACCTTGACTAAAAAAACGCAAAAAGTAGTGCTCTCGAAATTTAAACTATCAAGCTAAGGCCCCTATATATACGAGCCGACGCATCAGCTTAAGATCAGCCTTTTTGGATCGGAGCGCGTGTTTGAGTGGTTGTCTTTTCTGGCGAGTTATCGCGTTGGTGGTTGTTCACTGTAAGCAATTATTAGCGGCACATGAATTGTTTATAAAATAAAATATTATTTTCTGCAAATTTGGCAAAATCCGAAACTTTGCTGTGGTAATCCAAGCAGTGCAACAATGAAAAATCCGATCCAAAACGGCTAAAATTAAGCTGATGCGTTGTCAAGCATATTTAGAAATGATGACATTTTGCATTCAATGAGCCCCGATGGGAGATTACTGTGACCTCCCAAAAAATTTCTTTTTTAAAAAAAAATTGCTGACGATTTGGCTAATTTGAAAACAACATAGCACCACTGACATTCTTTTTTCTTTTTAAAAAATTTTTGAATTGTTTTTTAATGACGGCTAATGTTTTATTCCATTAGATATTATGTGTGTATGACATGCGAGCATGCTCATATTTTATCATTCAGTAAAATGGGAACTTCATTCGACAAATTGAGAGTTTTCCCCTCTCAAAAATTTTTATTTCGGCAAAGCATATTAAGTTAAATATAGGTACAACATTATATTTCAGCACAAGTATAATTTTTTCGTGAAAATAAATTACGGTTATTTTGGGGTGTCAAATCTCCAAAATTGCCATGACACATTGCATATTGTTCGCAGATTATACGCCGCAGACGCCTTTGTTTTCAGAACTGCAAAGAGTGCTGTTGCTGAATTAAGTTCTAGAAAATACTTTTTATAGGGCATGATTTTATGTATTGAATGTTTTACGTTTATTATCCAACTTTTTTTTCCGCAACATTCGCTAATGTAGAGGTAAGATAATTTCCACAATGTAAATTTTGCAGCTTGCATCAAACTATTGAATCATTGTTTATGAAATACGGAAAAAATAGATACAGTAGGAGTTTCAGCTTTGTACTCACCTGTTTTGCTGCTAGGGCCTCACTGTACCGCTTCATGAATTCTCCCTCCAAGACGGCAGACACTACTGTTAAACCCTTGCCTACAACAAAAAGAAAATAGTGACTAATAATGCATAAAAAACTTCCCAGATACAACAGTGCAATTATTCGTATGATGTCACCAACAAAACCCTTCCAGAAAGAAGACAACTGTACTTTTAACCGAGATATTTAAGTTTTTCCGTGCTATCTAGGGTAGCCAACAAATGGGCGTATTCATAGATACAAGTGTATCTTGTCTTATAGACCAATAACGAATACTTGCTCAACTGTGTATCGTAATAGTCCATTGACGGAGCAAGGAAACAAGTATTCAGTTAATCCCTTATCTGCAGCCGGGGTATATATTCGCCTTGCTTAGCCAATGCATTAACTGCCCCGGGCGTATACGCCCTTCCAAAATACTGTGGCGCACTCTCAGAGAGCACAAAACCCAACTTTACCCCCAAGCCTTGAGGTTCTTTTGGCTCAGCAGTAAAATACTGGGTCATCATCACAAAGGACTGTGGATCAATGTCCACTACGGACACATTGGACATCTCACCGTCCACACATGCCACATATTGCAGACACATCGCTCACTCTGCTATCCACACCCGTATGTCGCAATACTATCATTCGTATTGTGTTGCTCCCAGTAAAATTATTTCCAAAGCATTAGAATACAGTATTTTGTATTTTAATTTTTTTTCGCCTTATTCTTTATTTTGTGGAAGTAAAGAGATTTTAGCCATCCAACCTTGCACTTATTTCGCCCCTATTGTATTTATAACTACGTGCACGAATGTAAAAAAAAAGAAGAAAAAAAGTGGCATTGGGGAGTAAATCTTGTACATTTTCTTAGGCAGGTAAGGGGTTAAGTTCTCTGCAAATTATTGGTACATCACTGGGTCATAAATATCGGATTATGCTTCTAGAGCCGATGTGCTGTTTGTGCATCTTCACATAACTTTGAAAGAGTTACTTATGGATATGGTTCGAATCGGAAGTCGTAACGCGTTTTTTAATCTGATTCTAATAGACGATTTAAATGTTTCGGAATTAAACAAGATTGAGAAGCAATCTTCGGGGTTTGGTGAGCGTTAGCGAACTGGGGTACGGAGCCCCCTAGTAATTATAATTAACAATTTGTTAGTCGAGTTCTGAGATCTTGAATTCAAATTACGTTTTTCGCAATCACGAATTGCGATAGGACCCTACTGGCTGGGTTTCTTGTTTCTACTAAAAACTTTCGTCACAAGCATAATTTGAATTCAGACATCAAAATTCAAATGATTGCCAGAGGCGGGATTCTGGCTGTGGTACGTTGGATTTACTGTTTTCGCGTAAGAAGGATTGTGTAAAGTCAAGAAGAAAGTTTATAAATAATTCGATTCTGAGGCCCATGGACGGCTGCATTATAAGAATAGAAACATAAAATCAAAGGACGGGACGTCCTTCAACGGCCAAGTGAAAACAATAAGTAATTCGATATTGCTCAAAAAATTTGGGGCGCCTTAGGTTTTTTTTTTTTTCTTCTTTTATAAAAAGTAATAATAATAATTGATAAATGAGTAAATAAATATAAAAGTAACACTTCCCATGGTATTAAAGAACGGTCATAAAAAATATTTAAAGAGCTAGGTAAGTAATTATTGTAATAATTATACATAACTAATAAACATTAGAGTAAAATCATTGAAAATTAATCGTGAAATTAACGAAAAAAATTTCGTATAGGATAATACAATTACATTACATTTTCTGGCCCTTTTTTAGCCTACTTTCCCAGTAAAAGTCAGAAAAAGAAGAAAAAGCACGAAAGAAGGCTTAATGCATCTTAAAAATGTCACGAAAAAAAAAAAATCAAAAATAAGTAAAATAATTAAATAAATATTGAAAAATTGAAAATTGGAAAGTAGATGGGGGAAAATGTCTTGCCGGTATGTCTGTCTGTCGGTCTGTCTGTCTGTCTGTTCCCCCCCCCCCCTAACAACTTTTGAATGAATAGTCCGATTCGAACAAACTTTTTTTTGTTCGAAAGATCTCGGCGAGTTCACTTTTTGTTTTGAACTATTTTTTGTTCAATTTTGAACAGTTCAAAAAACTTAACATTCGCGCCTACGGGGAAATTCAAGGCAATTCCGAACTGTGAGGAGAATTTGCTTCGAACAAACTTTGTAGGAAAAAACTTTTTATGAAAAACTTGTATGTAAAATATCTTTTTGATTTGAACAATTTTCCGTTCAATTTTGAACAGTTCAAATCCCTTAACATTAGCCTACGGGGAAACTGAAAGTCAATGTAGATTCCGTACTTGAAGGCGGATTTACTTCAAACAAATTTTCTTGGAAACAGCTCTTGACGCCAAACTCCAGACTGCGACTCCGAGAATTTAGGGGCACCTGACTCCGGCTCGACTCCTGTGCCTGATAATTAATTGGACTCCGACTCCCAGACTTCGACTCTGACTTCGTAGCTTTGGCAAAAATTTATATACGGAGGACAGATGACTGACTCCGATTTTTGGATATTCGACTCCGACTCCTTTATCCCAAAATGAGATTGACTCCGACTCCACAGCTATGGTTTTAACTGTGAAATAATTATTGATGATATGACTTGTTTTTATTTTCACGCTAAAGTTTTAATTTAGTCATTCAGTTTTCGGCGAATAAACTCGAAGTCATTCATGTTTCTACATAAAGATATACGCAGACGATTTTTTTTTTGACAATGAAAAGTATTTCTTTAAGTTGACATTTTATTGTTTTTATTTATTTTGGTAATTGCATTAATTCATTTAAAAAATTATTTTTGGCAACAGGTGAAAAAGAAACGATTTTTTTTCGATATGATGTATTTATTTTAATAAGTTTATTAATTTTAATTATTATTTTTTCGTTTTGAAAGCTGTCAAAGAATTTTTTTAATGGGAAAAAGTGCTTTGCTAAAAAGGTGCTGTTTTTTTTGTAAGATGAGTGAGGAATATTTTATTCCTAGAAATCAGCTTAAAATATTTAAAAAATATTTTTGAAACAATTTGCGATTTTAGCTATTTTTGAGAATATTGATCAGGTACTAGAAAGTAGTAGGGGTATATGGGAAAGTAGGCTCGTTTAGTTCTAGACAGAACTTCTTGTTGCTTTTTGAATAAGGATTTTTTTTTAATGTGGACGAGCGAAAATCTCTGAGGGCTGGTCAAATTTTTCTGCTGACCGGTGCCGGACCCCCGTTGAGAACTGCTGTTTCAGAAGATTAGATTATGATGCAAATTCCACTTTTTCATGCATTTTACTGAAATGTAGCGTATAATTTGATTTATTGAATGAGTTTTCTCTTTATATGATTTCATAATGCATATGGAGGATTAAGCGGAACTCATAGCACTTATGGACCGAAGATAGAATAGGGTCAGGTGGGGTAAAATGGATATAAAATAGCCTACTTTTGGATTTTCACTCCAGTATTTTTGTCAAAATATTTCGTTTCTAATTTTTTTTTGTTTTATGTATACATTACATATGTTGAGAGTAGAATTAAATGATTTTCACACATAATTTGATACAAATTTATTTTTGAGAGGAGTGTTTATGACTATATGTTTTGTATACCCATTTTACCCCACGCAGGTGAAAATAGGTAGCCTATGGGGTAAAATGGGCATTAAAATCTTAAGAAGTGATGAAAAAGCATACTATTTGTTCAATGCAGTGTGATAGTAAAGGCATAAGAGTCAGTTATCAAAATTTAACTATTTAATTAAAAAAAAAATAGTGCAAATAGTAACTTTGACAACATATTAATAAGGTTTCTTTGAACGCATGATATCCATACTTGTCTTTCTTTTAAAAAAGTAATGGCCTATTGTTAATTTGTGGCGCATTAAAATTTTTTATTATTTGATGTTCTTCAATGAAATCCATGTCGTCTACATCAGAAAAAAAAAATCCCCCATCTCGGATTTTTTAAAAGTATTTCACCTCATAAAATTTTCCTCAACAGCCACATATTTGCCAATAAATTCTTTCTTGCTTGTTTCCTCAAAGTATAATACTTATACCTTTGCACCTGTGGTTAAACGTTGCTTCATAAGCATATTTTCAGCAGTTTCTATTCCAGATACTTCCTCTGAATGGAGACTTTCTTTTTCATCTATTTTTTATTTTCTTGTTTTTAAATTCCTTACGTTTTTCACTTTCAACTCTCAGCCTTTCTAAAACATCTTTGTCATTTATTTCCTGTATTTGCCAGCACCTGTTTAAGTTGTTTTAAATAAATCATGCAGGTAGTTGTCAAATCTGAAGCACTTGTTAAAATTGCTGACAATATTGCACTTTTCAAATCTTTATAAGGTGACGAAATTGTGCTTTGTGACGCACACTTTTCGGATTGAAACGAGGATGTGTTCCGAGAAATTAAAGGTACATTAGAGAAATTGATAGAATCTGATTGCAATCAAATAAAAATGTGATGAGCAGCAGGCTGGGTCCAGCATATTCTGAAGAAATTGTTATTTTATGCGCAAGTGGCACATAAACACTAGAATAAGTATACCTGTGGCTTATTTTTATTTATTATGATGCAGTGAAGTTGATTTTATAAAATCATAGCATTGTGCATATTTTTATGTTTCAATCATTTTGAATCAATCACAAATGAATTAATATTCATTTAAAGGAAAATATGCTGTACCTTTTAAAACAACTTGCTGGAATGATAAGTCTAACCACATATACCCATTTTACCCCATTTTCAAAATATGAGATTAAAAATAGAAAAAATTATTTTTTTTTCTTCCCTGTAAGTTGAAGCAGCAATAAAAATGTCCAACTAAAGATATTATGACACAGTAATGAAAATTCCTCTAAAATCAGGAGCTGGAGATAGAAGTTTAAGCAGACAACATGAGGCTTGAATTTATCGACTTCAATTTAAAGTGTTACCACTCACTAAAAAATAATCTATTGAAAAAATATATTTTGTGATATAGAATTCAGAACAGCCAAGTATAATAACCAACTCAAAAAAATACAAATTTAATTTAAAAAAACTGACTTTTTAAACCATATATTTTGACTACCCATTTTACCCCACTTGACCCTATTATTGCTGTGGAATTTCTTAAGCCTGTAAACTGCGTGTGTATGGCATTAACTGCGTTTACCAACCTTATGGGGAAGGAAATCAGTTTCCGTGAACCCCTAGTCAATAGAGTAAATGTTTTTGTTTCTTTTCCCACTTGGCAGACGGAAACATCTTGATGAAGTTCATGAACCTATCAGTTTTCAGTCCCTCTGAAACAGCAGAAGGGTTGGAGTACAGCTGTTTCTTATCACAGCTGATATATGGATGCCCCAATTGCCAAATCAGTTGACTCCCCTTTTTCTAAAAATACTCATTCCTTCTTTAATAGTGCTTTATCAATGCTTAGCATGTGAGTTTATATACAATTTTTTGTTCAGTACATTTCTGACCATATGACGGCAGAAAATGTAACACGAGGGCCTATTTAGTCCTGTGGATAACACCATCTTCTTCATAACTATTCTCTACGTTTTGTTTTATGGAGTTAGTCGATTTGGCAAGTGAGGCATCCATGTGGTAGGGGAAAAAATATGGGTAGGAGCGGCTTAATTCATATTGCATTTTGGACATAGAAGATAAACTTTAAAATCAGCCGCATGTCGTTGTGCCCTTGTTGTTTTTCGGAGTAAGTGTAAACACACTGAGCGAAGGAAACTTCATTCGATAACAAACTGTCATAAAGTCAATTTTTTTCATAACAATTACTCTCAGGGAGCAACAAAGCTAAATGAAGGAAGGGAACTGACCTGCCTTGAGTTGCGAGACAAAAGAGACGAGCTTCCGGTGCTTGGGCATGAGGTCGGAGTTGAGCTTGCAGAGGACGAGGATCTGGGGTCTCCAGTTTTTGGTGTGGGGCGGTCCTTCTTCTAGACGAAGCAGGCTGTAGCGGGCTGCAGACAGGGCAAGACCACGGATGCCGTCACCCCACTCTTTCTCGGCCCTGCAGTGGAAAAAATAGAAACTCGAAAATCATAACATGTTTCACAAATCCACATGTTCTCTTATTTTAAGTCTTTGCTCCCACATTATTATACAAATACAAATGTGAAGACCAGCAACAAGCTCTTGTCCCAGCTAAGCTGGTCCTAGTCAATTTATTAGTCTTCAACAAAGATCAATGGCCCTCTTAAATCTATCCACCTCCTTGCTCATTACCATCTCTTCCGAAAAGCTGTTCCAAGTGCCCACAACCCTACAAAAGTAGTAGTTTTTCCTTATTTCCAGGTTAGCATGAGATTTGAATAGCTTAAAACAATGACCACTCGTCCTGCTTTCGGTGCAAAAATTTAATCCATTAACATCATTCATTTTGATAAATTTAAACAATTGAATCATGTCCCTTGTGATTATTCATTCCCCCTCCCCAGGCTATACATATTAAGCCTATTAAGTCTGGTATCATAATCTAAATCTGAAAGTACCCTTAATAGTCTAGTTACAGTTCTTTGAACCCTTTCCAATACACAAATATCTTTCCTCAGATAAGACGACCAAAACCGCATAGCATACTCCAAATGGGGTCTTACTAAACTCTTATATAAAGGCAGAAGAACCTTCTTAGATTTGTTTGAACTAGATCTATTGATAAACCCAAGCATTCTGCTGTCTTTGTTACTTGCAATGCTGCACTGTTGACTAAACTTGAAGACCTGATTTATTAAGATACACAGATCAATAACATTTTCTACCTGACTAATGATTGCACCCTGTAAATGATAACTCGTACGCTTATTTTCATGATCTAAGTGTAGCACTTGACATTTCCCTACATTAACTGCCATACCCTACCTATCCGCCCACTTAGTAATATAATCTAAATCCTCTTGAAGTTGTTTTTCCTGTTCTTCATTTTCTACAATCCCCATAACTTTTGCATCATCAGCAAAACAATTCATGCTTCCAGAAATATTCTCAAATATTTTATATCAAAACTACAAAATGTTGAGCCCTTGCTTACTAATTGAAAACAAAGATAAATCTTCGACTTTAATTGCATTGTAATATCTTGGTGAAAGTCTTACGGCCTTTTTAAACCAACTTCGCAAATGAATGAGAAAGATACCAAGATCACAGACTAAACTAATTTACTAATCAGCATACTTTGTACACATTTACAAAATCTCTTCTTAGATAATCATTTCATATCATTGCATGTTAACTGTTTTCTTTGTGAGCACTTGAGCTGTCACTCAACTCCCTTTGCTCCTTCTCTTCTCGGGGAAAAATCCCTTTTTACTCTCTAAAACCAACGAACTCATAAATACATCGGCGTTGGCGCCTCAATAACGAGATTATTGAGACTAGATGTCCACAGATCATTATTAATCAAAAAAACCCCGAAAAAGTACACTGACAATTAATTCGCATTAAATCAAATTCAGTTTCCATACTGAAGAGTCAGGGGGGGGGGGAAGGAGGAGACATTACATTATATAAAGAAAAAAAGCTGAACTTACCCCATGAACTCGATATACTTGTAAATGAGTCCTGCCAGGGCCATGGAAGCCAGGGCATAATACCAGCTGCTAATGAACATAACTGCTAGACACAGTATCACACCAAGTAGTGAGACAACCCTGAAACAGAATTTGAAAATTCTAATTTACTCATCAGACTTGAGAAAAAACTCATTATAATCGTACTTTCTTTCAGCCCTAGCTTCCTAGCATCATCCCAGGAAACACATTACGGAAGTTCATTGAAAACCAGAAGTGATCAATGCGCAATATTAAACCCATCAATCTGGCAATGGTTAATTCTCCTCCTACCACACATGCACACTTGCAAAGTGGAAAAGCATCAAAACTTGTTGGCACAATAAAAATTTTCAAAGAGTTTTTTTTTTTAATTTTTAGAGAACGATTTCATATTAGATTATATTTAGGAGGCATTATCTTTTCTAAGGTTTCATTAAAAACACTGAAAATACATTAAAAATACTCAATAATTTAAAGAAATTCTATTGATATTTTATAGATATTGTTTGCTCAGTATTCCTATCTATCCGCAAATTTCCTGCCGAAAATGCGATACAAATTCTCTAAATGATATAATAATTGCATCATTTTTTAGTCAGTATATTTGTATCGCAAATATGAAAAGTCATAGCTTAAAAGCGTCAATCTTAAAACATAATACAACAAATGCCAAGTGTTTGTGAGTATGGAAGGGATCTCAAGCGTATCACTAAAAGGTGAGGTAAGGTGAAGAAAACTATGGAAGGGGGAATGGGATGTTTCAAAAATAAAAAAGAAATGAAATAAACTCAATAAAACCAACTGCATTTAGATTACTATTTAAATTTTTAAAAGTCAAAAAAGTAAATGACATTTGCTCCACAAAAAATGCTTTTTCAAGTTTTTCACTGTATTTAAAGAAACTAGCATTTTTTATATTCTCCGCTGGAGTATATTTAACTTCACATCTAAATGTTATCATTTCTTTGATCTGTGAATATTTATTCTAATGGTTACTGGAAATATGTCGACGATTCTTATATTGCAGATCTAAAGACGTCAATTGTGCAGCATCTCGAAACTCATATAAGGCATTATATTGTGGCAGTGGCAAGTGTAAGAAGCACGAATCATACATGATTTGTTGTACGAGCTCGACAAAAAAGAATAGGGCAGCTGTATTAGCCGTTGTAAACTTTAAGTTTATGTCGTAACGCTAAGAGAGTCAATTTGTGAAGAGGCTCTTGACAATCTCACATAAAACAGTTCTCAGTGTTTGTTAAGCAACACATTCATTTATTGATACAGATTAATAGAGCTCTCAAGTTGCTTTCATTACTTGTTAAAAACCATGGAAATTGGTTAGGAAGATTTTACCGCATCCTGTCCTTCGGATGGGGTTGTATTGACTACCCATAGTTTTGCTAGTTGGTCATCCTGCAAAAAATAATAGCAGTGAAGTCGTTTATTCAGTCGAACGACAGTGAAGTCGTTTGTTGCAATATGCAGTTACAAAATTTGTTTCTATCATTAGTCAGCGAATAATTTGACATTTTGATGATGTAAAAACGTCCATCCTAGGTTATTTTCAATATACAAATCAAGCATAGATTCTTTTAATTACGTGTGAGCCCATTTACTACTTAATATATTCCAAAGAGTCGCCGGTAGTAATGACTAAAATGCACATTTATATTCTTGATTCTTCATTGTCACTAAAAAGGAAGAACTTTTTCGCTCACCTACTGGATAATTTTCGTTAAAATAAACGAAGTCTAAATGCAGCATATTTTGTTTTTTGAATCATGCATTAATTTTTTTATAAAATATTTCATTCAAACCAAATATCATTCTCTTTGGAGAGCATTGAAGGCTGGGTTATTGTTCAGTAGAATAACCGTAAACTGCATATCTTATAACTACAGCAGCGAATAAAACAACAATTTTTCTGCTGGAGTCATGTTTGGAATCTCTATGAAGTTTATATATACATAAAACTCATCATTTATTGTGCCGCTATAAGATACATTATATGGTGTTTGTTGCTATAGATTTGTTTCAAAACAAAGAAAGAAAAACCTTTACTCGAGGAGAGCAAGAAATGCACAACTACAGAAATATTTTTCATTGCAATCACTAAACCAGAGAGCCTGGAAATACTTGCCAATGGTAGCATCGAAATCTTGGTCTCCAGTTCGGGGTTTTCAGCAAGCTCTGCAAGGTACAAGCAAGGTTTACAAACATGTAACATATCAGGAAACACCTATGAAAGAAAAATAATATCGTCAGTAAGAAAGGCATGGCAATAGTCATATAAGGTAGAACAAGATGGTCCTTAAAGATGAAATTTTTATGGGGTACTCGCTAAAGTTCTATATTTGGGGCAAATCTAATCTGGCAGCGTTGCAATGCTGTTTTCATTATCTGCATAGTCATCACAATGCTGCCAGTTTAGGCTTGCCCCAACTATAATCTCGGATATCTGAAGAGAAACCACTGATTACTAAAGTCACAAAATATGATACCGTCTATTGCACTTTTGGTAGCCATTTTTAAAAAAGAAGTATGCGCTCAAGACAAAAAGCAAACAATCTATTCGCCATAAAAATATTAACAACAAATAGAAAGATTATGATACTCTAGAAAAACAATCAACACAGTTTCACTAAAGATTTTTTTCAACATAAGGATACAAACGTTAAAGAAAAAGAAATATTAAAAAAAAAATTAAATGCAAAATACAAGTGGAGGTAATTATAACTAAATCAAAGTAAATGTGAAAATACATATATATTTTGGTTTATTTATTAGGCAAAAAATTTCTGCCGCCTGACACGAATTTTTTTCACGGAATTTGGAATTGCAAAAGGTAGTCAACGCAAAAACGAACCCTTTACCCAAAAAAATCCGTTTGTATTGAATTCTGCAATTGACCATTACCACCTTCAGGTGATGACTGACTAGTGAACTTTCCATCAGGTAAAGAGTAGGGCAAGAGTTCCACCCTCAACAGCCGCGTTCATAAGAGACTATTGTACCTCGACAATCCCCACTACAGTTAAAAAAAAAGGTTAGAAAATTCACTGTTTACATGTCAGAAGAGTTTGAACCAGAGAAAGCGGTTTCATCCAGCAACCTTAGCGACGAAAACCAGCAAGTAAACAAACTCGTTTCGCTTAGTGTATTCTGGTTACTGCCGATTTCTGACAAGTTGAGCTCCGCTGCCCGACCGATTGAACGATTCCATTTGTTGAAATAGGGGTGAGGAAAAACGGCTTAAGAATTTGCGGATTTAGTTTGCAGTGTTATTGCTCATTTGGCGAACAATATAATTCAGGTAAGAAGTAACAAACGGTGCAGGATTTTCTCTCCAAAAAAAGGGGTTGCAATGGTAGCCCAATTCTGCGCCTAGCAATTCCTTTTCTTACAGATTGCTCTCCCATGAAAGAATTGGACTTGCTCAAGGCCATAGCTCAGCTTCTCAGAGGTGGACAGTGAAAACCCAGCGCTTACGCTCATAGGAAGCAGGAAGGAAGAAGATCCACATTTACCCGGGAAATAACGGAATGCGTTTAATGATCCTCTCTTATTTCTCCAGACATACCAGGCAGAACTTTCTTGTTGGAGGTAAAAGATATCTTTAATGAGCCGGTGTTTTGATCTTCGCAAACGAGCTTATTAATTACCAACCAGTGCTATATTTATTTACTCTTTGCCAGTGTTGTCCATATGAGCTTATTATATATGCTAAAGTGTTTTGTATACTTTATATCTTAATGTTTTTTTATTATAGCTATGCGCTTTGAAGAGAATTTAAAAAAAAATTAAAACATCTGCGTCTGGCGATGGGTCCTTCGGGACCTTTTTATTTGAATGCTGGCAAGATATTTTCGCAATCCGAATTGCGACAGCATCTTAGCACGTAATTAGTGCGATAGCACGTTCTTCATCGGTTAGTTTTCGTCGAGGCATGACAAAACTATAAGGTATAAACTAACCTAAGGTAAGGAGGAAGTAGGGAATGCATAAACCAACTCCCTAATTTCGTATATATATACTCCATTGTATTATAAAAATCAATCAAACTTTATTAACATCACACATAACCTTGTTACACCTCAAGAAGTCGTCGCTCAATTGAATTAAAAATCTATCGAACACGATCTTGTGCGTCTCTTACTTTTCAACAATGAGGTGTTGCCATTCGGCAGTTTGTGTAAAATGAAATAAATAAATACATGTAACAATTGAAAAACATTACAAATATGGATGATGATTGCGTGGGAACATTGAAAAAGGAACCGGAACGTCAATAGGGGAAACAATAGGGGGGTCAATATAGGAACGTCAAGTGAGGATAATAAGCAATTCGGATTAAAAAAAAATCAAGCAAGACTCACATGGTTAGGATGGGGGCTATGTGGTCCAGGTTCCCGATGAGAATGCCCATCTCGCAGATGGTGAGCGTCAAGAAGAGAGCCCACACGGGCTCATTGCGGCTGTTGCTGTATTGGAACACGTTCAGGAAGGGGATGATGCCGTCCCGGGCGATCGCCTGCAAAAGACGGGGTGCACCTGCAGACGACAAATGGCAGTGAGAATCGTCATTTGTCCGGAAGAACATTAGAAATGACATCAAATGCTCAGCATGCTATAGAATTTTAGAGTTTTTAAGGAAGAGTTTACCGAGATTTCCAATTTATATATAATACATGTTGTTTCAGAGGAATTTAAGGTAAATGGAGAAAAGTAAATGGTAACCGAGAGGTTAAAGATCCGGATTGCAAAAGAGCAGCGTTTGTTGTGTTTTAATAATTCATTAAAGATTAACATTGCCATGGGAAGGTAAAGAGCAGTATCTACAGAAATTAGGTTTTGAGACAGTTGAAGATATGCGTTTTGAAGTCCATACTAACAAAAGGAAAATTATGGAATTTGGCATTTTTTTCGTGCTTTAATTTCAGCGTAAACCAAATAAGCAAACTTGTACAGTAAAGCTTAAGAACAATAGATTACAAAAATGAAAATAGTAATAAAGAAATAAAAATTTGCAGTTACTGCGTTTTACCTTCACACGGCAGAACAGTGTTTCAAGCAAAAAGCTTACAAGCACTTAAGTTCTCAGTTGAGTTCAGAAAAACATGACACAATGAATTCATTTTAAAATTGTGTGAAGATAGACTTGCCCTTCATTCTCAGTTTCTACTGTTTTCTGATGTTAATACCTCTGTTTTTGTAACTTTGAACTCAATTATTTATCTGCCTTTTTACTGTTCACTGTTGAATTTCTACAACTAAACTTATGATTTGCGGCTGTAACTCCAGGTTTCAGATCTTGTTCGTCTTGATGAAGAGACATCTCTTGTTTTATCAAAATTATTTTCAATTCACTTACGTACAAGTGTACATTCATATAAAGACGGCGATTGATTTTACGAACTTCTAAATTAGGAACACTCGCTGTCTTTAGAAATATTTCCCAGTTTCGAAATATCTTACCTTGCAACAACGTAATTTTTGATTTGTATGAAATTTTTCTTTTTCGAAAAAACAGAGAAAATCCCCTTTTTACAAACTTTCGAATTTCGAAGGATTTGCACGCTTGGATTCGTGCTGAATATATTTTTATCCGCTTTGGAAAATGTCTGTCTGTGTGTGACTGGTTATGTTTGGTAGCTCTACCTCAAAACCTACTGCACGAAATCGAATGAAATTTGAAATTTGAAACAGATTATGTACCTTCATATGAATTGTTGCCTATTAAATCTTGACGTCAATTCCTCCAAGGGGAGGGGCAGCTGAACGTTTTTTTCCGATATGCGTGAGGGATATATCTCAGGAGCAAATGACCGGAGTCAAACAAAAAGGGGTCCATATGTATTCTCTAGAGGGTAAAAGTGTGGATTCAATTTCAGCGATATTATCTGAAAGGGGGGGGGTGAGGGGGTGAGCAACTGACCGTTTTTTCTCGTTACTTGCGACTGTTATATCTCAAAAAGTTACGAACGGAATCAAAGATTAGTTCTCAGATCGATCGAAAAAGGTGCAAAAGCTGATTTAATTTTGATGTCAACCAGCTCTAAGGGGAGTGATGCAATCAAACGTTCTTTTTTTGTTCATTGCGATTGCTATACCTCAAGAAGTACTGCTACGATTTGAATGAAAGTAAACCTATACGAAAACAAGAGCTGATTCAATTTTGGAATTAATTGCTATAAGGGAGGCAGATTTTGATTAAATTTTTAGCGAGTTTTACTGCTGAGTTAAACAACATCGGGAAAGATAGATCACATTGGAAAGCTTTCAAATACGATTGCTTCATTAAAGCATTTCACGCAATTTAATTCGCTGCTTGAAAAGAAGAAACACAACTCAAAAAAGCGACTTTTCAAAGGATCATTTTTTAAATTGTTGCCATTTATAATTTGTTGTTTCATTCATAACAATTCCTAATTATTGTGATGCCTCTTAAAAACGGTTAATACTATTCTTTTTGTTTATTCCATGCAATTTTTGTGCTAGCCTTTTAAAGTTCCTAGACATTTTAATCAAATTTAGGTCAAACTAGGTTTTACTCAGAGTTGCCATCTACGAGTTGTGTCTTTATTCCATGTAAAAAATGCAATTTTTTAAAAGTAATATCAATTAAAAATATCATTATCGGAAATTTTTAGTAGTGTCGCTCTTCTTTTCAAGCGATGAATTGTTGGCAAACAATAAAAGAAATCACTATGATTTTAAATTTTTTTCATCTGTTTCCATTTTCTATTTGTTAAAAACAAATGTTTCCGATTAATTTAAGCAAAGTTTATAAAAGGATTTTCCTTTTTCGTGCTTTGATTCTGCTTTTGCCAATACCAGTATATTGGCCTTCTCTCATCGAGTTTCCGAAAATTGTTGCAGCAGATGAAGAGTAAAAGTTTTAAACAAAACGCGAAAATAATAATTTCTACCTCTTTCACGTTAACTAATCAGGGTTGCCAGGGGCTGAAAGGTGTCTAAAAATGTGTATTTTACTCTCATTGAGTTTCCGAGAATTGTTACCATAAATGAAGAGTAAAAGATAGAAATAAAATGCTTAAGTAAGGTTGCCTACCTTTTTCGGGTCCATAATCAGGGTTTTCAGGGCTAAAAGGTGCCCAAAGAGTGGGATAATTTATCCCTCACCGAGTTTCCGGAAATTATTGTCATAACTGAAGAGTTAAAGCAGTAATAAAACGCTAAAGTAAGGTTTCCTACCTTTTTCCGGTCCCTAACTAGGGTTTTCAGGGGCTAAAAGATGCCCAAAAATGAGAAATTTACCCTCATGGAGTTTCCATAAATATTGTTGTTGTAAATGAAGAGTAAAAGCTGTAAAGAAAACGTTAAAGTAAGATTTCGTACCTTTTTCCGGTCCCTAATCAGGGTTGTCAGAGGCTAAAAGGTGCCCAAAAATGAGTAATTTACCCTCATGGAGTTTCGATATATTTATATAAAAAATGCAGGTCAAAGTATTACAAAACCGATGGTATCGGGTTGCCCAAGCAAAAGTGGTCCAATCATATGTTTGCCGCAATTTTAAGTTTGAATTATTGAAACTTACTCATTTGTAGGCTTCTTTCAACTCCTGGCAACCCTAATTAGTTCAAGTGAAAGAGATTGAAATTTTTACTTTCACGATTTATTTACAACTTTTACTCTTCATCTAAGGTGACGATTTTTGGTAACTCGATGAGGGTAGGTCAGGCCTAGTGGGATCTTATACTACAAGGTTCTGGCACGGTATCTTTATCACTTTGACACTGGGCAGCGTCAGCTCTGGTGAACAACTTCGCTTTCCACTTATAATTGCAAAATTTACGTAGAATACTTCACAGCTTTTGTTTAGTACACAAACTTGAATTTCGGGAATAATTCGGCTGATAAACAGTACTGTCACAACTCATATGAAAAATTGTATTCCAAAATATTGCATGAAAGTGCAATGTTTCGAAAAAATGCAAATAGAAGTGGTGTCCAAATTTGTGTTATGGATTGTGTAATTTTAAAACTTACCAGTAAGGGACTGGATGCCAGCACCGATGGTGGATAGGAGAGATCCCACCACGATGACCAAGGGGTGTGGCCAGGCAAGTTGCGCCACTGCTAAGTTGCCACCTATGCTCTCTCCAAATCTGGTGGGGTAGGAAAAATTTTAAACAATTAAGACAGTAACAGACGCCAATGTCCATTTTTTCTAACAAATTGTTACCAAGTTTTTATATTTAATCAATGATGTAACTATCCTCGTTATGAACACTCATTTGCCAACTTGTGGGAAAATTTACAGTAGCGGATCAATGAAAATCAATTAGCTTTGGAGCAAAATATCTGGAGATGGCATTTTGAATTTCAGCCAAATTTTCTAGTTTTTGTCCCTTAGAGTATGCCGTAGAAATTTAAACAAAGGGAAAAACTTGCTGTAATATTGGCAAGTATAAGTAGCGATTATCAACAGAAATGGTATTTCCATTTCTGTTCTCTGAAGCATAATCATGCAAGAACACTCTGCTCAAGAAGAACCTTAGAAAAAATTAAGAAATTCCGGTGGGTTGCGACTAAGGGGTGGCCTAGAGAAAATATTAATTACGTAAAGGCTTTTTAACTCAAAAAAGTTTATGAACCACTGCATTAAACAGCAAGCTTACGTGAGGTACTGTTGGATATATAAGAACAGTTAAATTATTTCAGTTTAAGCTTTGTCAATGCAGTTTACGATTTATAATGGTGAGATTATGTTATTTATACAGAGTATAACGTGCATAAGCATGATAGGTAGGCATGATAGGTATATGAGATGCACGTACATAAAGCAAGCTGTTTTTGTACAGTATCATTAAAGTATAAGAATAATATTAAGTAATAGGATTTAGTGCTTACTTGTCACGAAGGAATAGATTGTCGAAAGAACCAGCAAATAGGAACACGCCAGAGATATCTAGAACCTGTTAAGGCTTTCAACTTTCCCAAATCAACTAATATTGTAATGATAATCCTCATAAAGCAACTCGTGGTAGTTGATAAGTAGTACGGGTTTTTATGTTTTTATTAAAGGAATTAATTTTAGCAGTTCGTGTTGAAGAAACACTAATTTAACGTCATGATGCTTCTTAATGCTTTACGAATTTGGCATTTTATCGCTGTAACTGCCGAAACACACAAATCCAAAAGTTAAGGTACAGCATGTTTTCCTTCCAAAGCTCGTTACAAAATCATTAATGAAATAAAAAATTTCTGATGTACCATGTTTTTAAAATGAACTAAAAAGTATGAAATAATCTAAGCTTCATGTAGATTTATAGCCCCCATGCAGTTTCAGAATTTCTTACAGGTTGTCTGTAAAATTTGTGATGCTGAGTTTTTAATAGCTATCAAATTGTTTGTAAGCTTCAAAACGTAAAATATGGGGGCGGACGCAACAGACAATTGATGCATTTACAATTTAACTAACAATTTTATCGCTCAGAAAGTAGTATAAACTGAGGAGTAAGTTTCTCATTGATAGCCACCCTTTGCAACTGTGTTTTATATCTAGCTACACGAACAACATCCAATTAGCGTATAGAAGGAATTGAATTACAATCCAGTTCGTTTCACAAGCTGTGTGATTTCGTTTTATGAGACTATTCAAGAACATTGTTCATCACACACGATGCCGAGAACACTACAGCAACTTCAAGAACTCATTTGCGTATCCATGCAATTAAAACCTGTGCCCATCTGTCTCCCTGTCTGTGTGCCTGTAACGCTATCGCCTTCAGACTATCAATGTCCACCAGGTCAATACTGGTACCGTTAGATAAAAAACATTCAGGAGAAGTCATACCGCCCTGACTCACTCCTCTAAACTAAAGGGGACCGGAGATATGAACTGTAAAATATCATTAAAATCATCAACTGTCACCCACCTCAGGTGGCAATCGGGTTGGTGAGCGAAGCGAGCAGGACGTAGCCCCCTAGTCTATACTACTAAAACATATGCACGTCTGTCTGTGTGTCTGTAACTTATTTTCTCCGAACTGTCAGTGTCTACCAGGTTAATACCTGTACCGTTGGATATAGGACATCCATTTCTCACTGTCTCACCCTTCTAAATTTTACTGAGCAGGAGATATGAATTGATACAAATACCATTGAGGGGAATAGGAACGCTGTATACGCGCGATGTTAAAACTTTAAACTTTATGTACCATTTTTTTTTTCAAAAAGTTTTAATGCTAGGAACTTTCAATTCAGTCAAGTGCCCATATTTGAGACAGTTTTGAACTTTATTTTTAGTTGCATATTAATTATATGTTTTCCATTCGAAAGAAGCATTCTATTTTTAGGATGTGCCTTAGTAGTACCCCAGGACAACGTATTGATAGGTATGTCCCTTTAAAAATGAAACAAAAAATGTTCATTGTCCCAAGTTAGGGATCCCCCTTCCTAACTTGAGACACTTAACGTTTGAGCCTTTTCTCATTTATGGAGCAATCGGTAATAGTTTGGGACAATAACTATCATTTTCAAGAAAATTATTTTACAACTTAATAAAGAAAAAATATCATTTATAGAAATAACATAGACTTGTAAACGTTTAAAGATTTCAGAATGTATACTTGCCCCTGAAAGTATTGCAAGTCTCCCCAGTCTTCTTAAATCTTTTGAATGTAATATTTCCGCGTTCCTCTCTACATTTGAAGGCATAAAAGCAATGGGTGAACCAAAATAATTCTTAATACAGCTGATATTTAGCTCTTCATATTCCTCATTTTACATTCATTTTCATTAATTCATAATGCGTGAAACTCACAACAAATAAAATAGTCGCATCTACCCTGTGACTCATTTTCATTAGTAGAACCAACAAATGCAATATTTTGGGAAAATGTCTTTTGCTCATCAATAGACTCCAATTTTTTTAACAATGACAACTTTTCTGTTCTGTTATGTTATGACACATTTATTGTCTTTAAATGGTCATCATTTAAATTTTTTTTGTATATATGCTCTTTTCTTAATGCAATTATACACTTTATTTCCTCAATATTCCTTATAAACATTTTTTATACCTTAGTACTCTAACTTGGAACAATGTCCCAAATTTGGAGCGTGTTTTCAATATCTCACATTTATGAATGAATTAGTTAAACTGAATTAATTAAGTGGAAATGGTTTTTCCCAAATAAGGCATAGGTACACAGCCGAGATGAAATGTGCAACAAATTCAAACTGATGCTGCTCAGTTAGCGTAGGTAACCTAAGGGCAAGTTTATGCGTTGACGTCTGATCTCTTTTACGCACGTTTTTACTGTGTTTTAGGGGAAACTAGGGAGACTTGACCCAAGTTTTTTTTTTTTTTTTTTTTTGTAGAATAGTAAGAACGAAATAAAAAATACAAATAAATAGTTTGCCATTTTGCCAAGTATTATGGTTAAAAATAACAGCATATTTCTAAGTAGAAATGGCACAAAAAATTATATTCACCACGCCTGTAAATGAGTCAAGTGTCCTTAGAGCTAGGGAGATTTGACCCAACACCTAGGGAGACAAGATCCCTCGCATGAATGTAAGAAGACTCATAGATATTGAAATTAAAAATCGCAGGTTTGGTGGTGTTTTTTGCTTCAATAAGTGATACTTGAAGTGAATGAACAAATGTTCACTCTTTAGGTGAAGTGTTACAGATTTTTTTAAAATTAATCTTATTGTATATCATCAAAAAAGGAGAAGTATAAATCAAAACTTTATCAGTAAAGACCTAAACAATATTTCAGTTATTTTATTAATATACATCATTGGGCTCAAAGATCATTAGTATTTTAGTTATTTGTCAAATAAAAACAATTTATTAAGCCAAACTACTTTAGTTACTCTTTAAGTAAAAAAAAAATGCTCCTTCATATTCAAAATATTAAAGTTATTGCTGAAATAAAAGCAAAACATTAACTAAATCACAATATTTTAACTCTTCATAAACAACAATTCATTGCAAAAAACATCCAAGTTATTCTTAGGGTCAACTCTCCCTAGTTAGCTTGGGTCAAAGTTCCCTAAGTAGTTTTCTCTTGTTTATCTTAAATTTTTAGCAGCTTAGATCAATGAAATCAAATCATTAGGCCTAAAACATAATATGTTATCCGTTCAAAAATAAAAATTCATTGAAAAAAACATCAAATTAAACAAAATTATCAAATTAGTCTTTGGGTCAAAGCGCCCTAGTTAGCTTTCTTTTGCTTACCTTAAATTTTTAGCAACTTAGATTAAAGTTACATAAACTACTATATATCAATAGATACCTAGAAAAGTAACTAAAACATGTATATTTTTAAAAATCTTTTCCCTCAAAACTGGAGGATAAAATCAAAAAAATTCCAAAATCTTCAAAATTTAGTTTTTAGGTGCAGTATCATTTAACACTGAATTTCTTGAAAACCGCGATAATTCTGAAATGGCTTATCCCTGCAAAATACTATTGTGTGACTGGTCAACCAATAATATGACTAAAATTTCCCTGAACATCGTTTTCATGGAAAAAAAATCCTCATGGGTCAAGTCTTCCTATGGGTCAAACCTCTCTAGTTCCTCCTACTTCTAAACGTGCGCTGAACCTTTTTTTGCAAAGAATTGTCGCAAATTTTTTAAATATTTTCAGGCTATTTAGTTTTGAAAATCATCATTTAATTTTTAATTGAGTTACAAATTCGTACCTTATAGCTTACAATCATGTAGTGCAGTCTTCATGCCCGTTCAGCTTTTACTTTATACTCTATTCAGTCTGTAATAACTTTGCTTTATTTTAACGATGGTAAGATATTAAGTTCAAAACACTAAGAGAGCCATGTTAGGTGTCAAAATAAATATGCGTAAACGTGCCCCAAGTCTGGGGCAAGTTTACGCAACTGACTTCGATTCAGAAATAATTTTTTTAACGGTTAAAACATATACTGAACAGCAACTGAATATACCAATTTTAACTCCATAAACTGCGTTATAAAACCGCATTGTCGAAAATTTCCTACGTTAAAACATAAAATTTAGAAAATTCATTGAAAAAAATCCGCGTAAACTGCCTCGGTCTACCCTACTTAAAAATATCATATTTTTTCGAAATGGTCAAAATTATTAAACTAACCCATTAAGATTATGCATCAAAGTTTAACTCACATAACCTCAAAAGATAATTACTAATTTATTCTGTAACTCCATTTTTTTTATTGGTGAAATACCGACAGGTGGTACCAGGTTTCAAAGCTAAATTTGGCAAAATGTCCCAAGTTAGATTTGTGTCCCAAATGTGGGCACTTGACTGTATATTTATTGTGCTTTTAGCAGATATCTAAGTGTGTGCTGAAGTGCAATTTTAAGAAAATTCTGTTTAGTTTCCTAATTTATTAAATTTTAACCAATAGTCACTTTTTAAATGAAAAAAGGCCATTTTTTACTATAAAAATATCTGTGTACGAAAAAGTGAGCCCTAAAATAAAAATTTCTCTTCAGTACAATTGTGAGCACTTAAATAAAATGTGGTTGCATTATGTAATGTGTATAGTGGTTTTATAGAAAAAAGGACGCGAGTTTTTAATTATGACGTTTCGGGAAAATCATCTTTTGAAAGTAAAATTGTACGTACATTTTAATACATTTCCGACCCATTAATATTTAAATTAAATTTCTTTTAATCTACACAGAAAAATTAATTCAGTATTGCTTGACAGCTCTTGACTTGAATATTTTGAACGCATAAAATTTCTCTCAAATTGTCACACACCGCAGGTGACACTGAGCCACCATTATGAATCATTGACAAAATATTGTTTGACAAACGCATTGCGAGCCATTGACAGTGTAATACTACTCTGTTAAATTTTTTCCAGAAATTTTACGGTAAAACTTACTGGCATCCATGTTGCCAGTACTTTTTACCGTAAAATACTATACAAAAAACGAGAACGCTGTGGCTAGTTGTACTGAGTACAAGGAACGAGGCGCCACAGTTGGGTCCGAACCTGCGCCGTCGGGATTCAAGACCACTTCGCTATACACCATATCAAGTGAGATGCGTAAGATGAACGGAAATAGAGAAATATATGCCTCGCACAATAAGGTGCGTGGTGTACAAATTAGCGCTGCAATCGTTTATTTTTTGAAGTACAATTTACGATATTATCTTTCTGTACTGCAATCACTCCGTTTTACCGTAATAGTTACCTGCAAATTTTCCTGAATTTTTAACAGTGTACAAAATGTATGGAACGAATAAGGCTAGAGATGAGATATTTGTCGTGCAGCAAAAATGCCGCACATCGCGCATTTGTAACTGAAAAACCACTATATTTCTCTTTACGTTCATGCATCACTTATTGTTACATGTGAAGTAGTTAGAAAAAATATATTTTTTTTGGAAACCGGGTCCATCACCTTGTATATTACAAAGAAAGCACTTTTTTTGCTTATTTTGTGTCGCGGTTCTTCCATCGGCTCATTAAAGGATACAGACAAAAGAGGTGGTGAGTTGTGCGGCCAGAGTTCCTGTTGGAATTGACTTCTGAGCATCAGCTAAGTCTCCAGACCTGTTCGAGCCCGCCATGATACCTGAAAAAGAGCAGCGACTAGATGAGATCACCGACTCAAACACGAACAAAAATAGCAATTTTCTCCAAATTTGAAGGTGCCGCTCTCTATGTTAATCATACTTTTATGTGTGTAAGAAAGTGCATCTATTTAGAAGCAGCACACTGCACCCATTGCCTCCCTCGTCTGGTCAGAAAAGATGAGACGGAAGATGAGACGGACATTTGTCAGAGTGCCAAGTTTTGCAAATTTTTTCCAGAGCTAAATGTAGTACCTGCCAAAAGTGGCCAATACCTATGGACCTTACGTTATAAATTCCTTTTTGAATCTAATAGTTTTTTCTTCTTGTTGTTGTTGTCGTGTGGCAATTCGAAGTGCGCTGCTTCACTTTTCCAACTGCACCGTAATTTGGTGTGATGTCCGACTTCCACAGTAAACACATGCCATAAGGACCAGTTTATAGGGTAGGCAACCATTCACAGCATAACAACACATTCACACAATTGAAGGACAAGGACAGGAGAGAGAAAGTACATCCATGCCCGAGCCGGACTCGAACCCGGGACCTCTCCATCATAGTCAGACTCTTTTGATCACTAGACAGGGCGGGTGGCAACAATTTCTTCTGAGAGAGAAGTATCACCTCAAATTTTCGAAATTAGAGCAAAAACACTAAAAATGTTCACTAATTCTAGTTGCAGTAAAAAGTCATACTTTTGCGTTAGCAGATGTCAACTATGATGAAATTTGATGCTCAACCTTGAAAAGGTCAGTTAAGTCATGTGTTATTGACTTAACTGACCTTTAACTCTGATTACACTTAAAAACTAAATATCAAAAATCTAAAAAATCTGCTTATTGTACCGAATTTATACCTCTTTTCTAACGTCAGGGGAGGCATTTTACTTTCTTCAAGAGTACTTAACTGACCATTTGAGGTTTGAACATCAAATTTCATTATAGTTGACATAGTCTAATGCAAAAATATGACATTATTACTGTAATTTAAATTAATGAATATTTTAGTATTTTTTTCAGAGTTTTTAAATTTTGAGGTCATACTTCTCACAGAAAATATCATTTGAATCAAAAAAGAGTTTATGTACTATGTAATGTCTATAGGTGTTGGCCCCTTTTGGCAGGTATTGCATTTCGCTCCAGTAAAAAAAATTGCAAAAACTATGCTCCCTAGTCGGGAAATGTCCGTCAAGTCTTTTCTGACCAGACTGAGACGGGAGAGAAGGTGACGGCTGCAGTGTGCTACTTCAGAATAGATATTGGGGATAGGGGATCTAGCTGCAGTGAAATCTGATCCGATTACACTTATAATCCAAACATGAAACAAATGGAAATTTTTTGATCTCAAATCTAATGAATCTGTTTATTGTACTGAATTTACGACCCATTTCAAGCACCACAGGAGACAATTTTACTCTCTTTAAGATTGCTTAACTGACCTTTTGAGATTTGAACATGAAATATCTTCACATTTGACATCTTTTAAACAAAAAATATGAATCTTTTACCGTATTAAAAATTGGAGAGCATTTTAGTGTTTTTACCAAAATTTTGAGGCTGTATCGCTCACAGAAGATATTACATTTGATTGGAAAAAGATTTGATATCCGTAATGTCCATAGGGATTGTCAACTTTTGGCAGGAATTATATTTCGAACCGGAAAAAAAAGTGCAGAACGAGGCACCCTAGTGTCTACATCAAATGTTATTTATTAACCGTCAACGAAGTAGAAATGAAATGTAGAATATACCTGTGCAAGAGGGGAAGAAGATGCCGACGAGGAGTGTAAAGGAGGTGGAAATGTCAACCAGCAACTGGTTATAAGTTTTCTCTCCTCTAGTGTTGGAATCCTCCGGATTTTCAGAAAGGTCGATGTAGTCACCCTTTTCCCGGAAACGAGGCTTCAAGTTATCTGAAACACAAGATTCAGTTCAGAGTTTCATCTGAAACATGTGAAAGAGAAAATGGAAGCACGAAAGTTTCAGTTACCAGAGTTACCCGAAACATATGGACACAAATTTCAATTCAAGGTTTCATTCAAAACACAAATACCTTGTTCAGTTCAGGTTTTTGTTTCGAACACGTGGGTGCGAGATATACTTTAAGGCAGGGGTTCTCAAACTGGGTGCCACGGCACCCTGTGGTGCCTTAGGAAGAGGTGAGGGGTGCCGCGACCATGGTATCAATATTTATACAAATGTGATGCGCCAAATATGGCCGTGCAGACCAATAAAGTCACCTGCTCATTTCTTGTTGTAGCGTAACACAAGTTCGCTAAATCATGACTTCATGGTCATCAGAAAGCATAACTGCAAGCGTTATCAAAAAACAGAACTACCAGGAAACAGTGTAGCAAAAGTTATTACAGAAGACTGATATAAAAACTACTTGATATCATTGCACGGTGAGTTTTGTTTCTACAGGCTTCACTGTAGTTTACTAGCATCAAATGGTTCTTGAAGTCCAATTTATGTAGTTGACAGATTAAAAAAAAAATTCTGTTTCGTCATTTTTCCTGCGATTTGATAACCTAGAAAAGTAGATCATAGCTCAATAAGGTCATGACACTCTGGTAACCTTATAACACTGGAGTAACTGGTGGAGAATGATACTGTGCTGCATATGCTGCTGCACATACGTGCACGAACTGTACGCAGGAGTGACAATAAAAAAGGTAAAAAACAAAAACAGATAATAACAAATTATCAGTTCCATCGAATGAAATGGCTGATCTTTTTCCTTTCCATGCGGAAAGGAACTTCCAACGGAAGTAAACATGGAATTTTCGGTAATGTTTGTGAGGTTATCAAATTTATCTTAATAAATTTTATATTGACATTAAAGAATTTTTCAATTCTTCTTGGTTTGATCGTAGGTTTCGGAGTTTTTTTTTTGTCTTCAACTCTGCGTGAAGTAATCCATGCCCAAACTTGGAATTGTGAAGGACTCATGATCCAAAAAGATCAAATCGCCTTAGAATACAAAGGAATTTTCAAAATACTGCATTCGAGATTAAAGAAATAGCAACATATGAAACATGTGAGCTACAAAAATTTATGTCAAGATATGTTACAGAAACGTGCGAACAATGATTTTTACATTCTGCTGCAAAGAGCTGAATTTGACATGACTTCCCTCCCCCTTCCATTTATTACAAATTTTTAAATTCAAGGTTTGTTGCCATTTTTCAAAATTTTCAAGGTTTCCAAGTATTTTTCATTTGCTTAAAAACAAATCATGCAATTTTTCGGGAGTTAGCCCCCTTCCCCCTCCAACAACGCGAGGTCATAAGCTATTATAGCTTGCTTAGCTTATAGGTAATTCCGGCTCTGCTGTGAAAGATAAGATTTCTTACCAAAGAACACTCCGCTGTAAAGACCGGGTATAGCTTGTATGGATCGGACCTCGTTCTTCTCAAAGTAGGGGTCACACTCATAGATCAAGTCGGTCTGGTTGACTCCGGACACGGTCTGGTTGCCGGCCACGTGACAATACTCGTAAAACAGAGAATCGGTCACGTTTCTCTCCTTGGTGCAAGTAGCATTGGAACGCAGAATTCTGTCACCCAACGAGCAGAAGCTGCAAAATATCAACAGGTTCTTTGGCAGTTGTTCAAAATGAAGTTCAAACAGGTGATGGTTTTTAGCCTACTTTCCCAGTAAAAGTCAGAAAAAAAGAAGAAGAAAGCATGAAAGAAGGCTTAATGCATCTTAAAAATATCGCGAAAAACAAAAAAAAAAAAGTCAAAAAAAAATAATTAAATAAATATCGAAAAATTGAAAATTGGAAAGTAGGGTATTGAGATGGGGAAAAATGTCTGTCGGTCTGTCTGTCTGTCCCCCCTAATAACTTTCGAATGAATTGTCCGATTCGAACAAACTTTTTTTTGTTCGAAAGATCTCGGCGAGGACACCTCATTCCCACATTTCACTTTTTGATTTGAATTATTTTTTGTTCAATTTTGAACAGTTCAAAAAAACTTAACATTAGCGCCTACGGGAAAATTCAAGGCAATTCCGAACTGTGAGGCGAATTTGCTTCAAACAAACTTTGTAGGAAAAAGCTTTTGATGAAAAACTGGTACATAAAATATCTTTTTGATTTGAACAATTTTCCGTTCAATTTTGAACAGTTCAAATCCCTTAACATTAGCGCCTACGGGGAAACTGAAAGTCAATGTAGATTCCGTACTTGAAGGCAGATTTACTTCAAACAAATTTTGTTGGAAATAGCTCTTGACGCCAAACTCCAGACTTCGACTCCGAGAATTTAGGGGCACTTGACTCCGACTCCGACTCCTGTGCCCGACAATTTATCGGACTCCGACTCCCCGACTTCGACTCTGACTTCGTAGCTTTGGCAAAAATTTATACACGAAGGACAAATGACTGATTCCGATTCTTAGATATTCGACTCCGACTTCTTTACCCCAAAATGAGATTGACTCCGACTCCGCAGCTATGGTTTTGCAACAGGGGAAAAAGAAACGATTTTTTTTTGATACGATGTATTTATTTTAATGAGCTTGTTAATTTTAATTATTATTTTCTCGTTTTGAAAGCTGTTAAAGATTTTTTTAATGGAAAAAAGTGTATTAACTGCTTTGTTTAAAAGTTGCTGCTATTTTATTTGTTCAGTTTTATTTTTTTTTACGCATCTAATTTTTTTAGATGAGTGAGGAATATTTTATTCCTAGAAATCAGCTTAAAGTATTTTAAAAATATGTTTGAAAACATTTGCGATTTTAGCTATTTTTGAGAATATTGATCAGGTACTAGAAAGTAGTATGGGTATACGGGAAAGTAGGCTCGTCTAGTTCTAGACAGAACTTCTTGTTCAAATTTGGGTCCATATCGTCGGAACCATACTAAACTAACGAATCTAAAAATTGGTAGTTTTAAGAAGCGCCAAAACAATATTTTTTTCCCACCAATGTTCTCGACAAGCATTTCATTTGTAATAAAATTTCAAGCATATTCTTCAATCAGAGTTTAAGAATAAGCTTTGAATCAAATATTCTTGACGTAAACTATGAACATGCAGCTCCATCCGAGTTTATTCCGTATCCTTGAAGAAAAAAAAGTCTTTTCGAATCACATTTATGAAATTCGTTACATACACACACACACACACATACACACATATATATATATGTAGGCAATATCGTACCAATAGTTGCACCCAAATACTCTACAAAGACTCCAAATATGTTAGATACTTGCTTCATTGTATGAAGTTTATGAAGAACATATAGGTTCTACTTCTAAATATTGTTTTATCTGCAGTGTTTATTTTTATTGAAGTTATTGCAAACATCCTTTCTTAGAAAACGATAAACTGTTTTCCCTCAAATTTTGAATTCCTGACACTAACGAAAACATCAAAAATTCTTTGAATTTGAAAGTGCCAAACTCTATGTCTAGCACACCTGTAAGGAACTGCCATCCCTGGAAACTAATAGATGCGTCCATTTCCGCCAATAAACCGGATGTTTGCTTTTCCACACCATCGGTGGTCAGGCTGTACATAGTATTTAACGATCCATCATATTCAGAGATTTTTCAGCCCAACCTATCTGTTTATGTATTTGCACTTATAGTACAAGCAAAACCAAAATTTTTCAGATACTTACGCAGGCTCGTCTTTACCGTTCATGTTGTAGAAGACCCCGACGTATACACAGACGATGGATATGATGACGCAGACAAGAGCGACGGGGGCAAGCTTGCTGACGAAGGCGACGCCGATAAATACCATAATGCCCACCAGAACCAGAAGAATACTGCCGTACGTTCGGAAGTTATGATACATTATTTCCTGGTCCGCCAAGTCGCCGTACAGGGCCAACTCTGGCGCCAAGTAGTTCTGGAACAAAGGTAACAGTCATTCATATCATGCAACAAATATTTCCGGCATATGACATGCTAATTACATCCGCGTAAAATAGAACGAAGTTATGAAATCATTGAATTTTAAAGAGCCACATTTCAAATAACACTACAACTAGTTCTAATCAGTGCGATTCTAGTTCTCCTCATATTAACTTATCTGTCGTTTTTGACTTGGTTACGTGGTGAATTCAACACGCGACTGGTCGAAAACGACAGAAAAGAATTTCGATTAGTACGAGAATTGCCGTGAATGTTTTTGAAAAAAATAAAGACAGTTATGGTTTTTTAAGCTGTTAAAATTGTTCACTCTTTTTGAAGTTATGCTTCCTTGATAACGATGAGAGTAAAATATGTAACAATGTGGAGGAGGTATCGTTAGTTAGATTCGCTAATCAACGAGTTAAATTATTATTTTTGATTAAACTAATTTATGTTGCTTGTTCGTTTGATTACAGGATACTGTTTTAAAATCTATCCCCGGAAAAAATGTCAATAAAATTCAAAACTACTACCATTGATCTCAAAACAATTTCAGCTTCTTTTACAATCGAGAACTACCAAATGCATCCATCCTTTCATACTCTTCGTGAATGAAAGCACTTTTATAAAATCTACAGTGAACTTCTGCAAGGCATTCATTACTGAACATGGAGGCAATACCTGGGTGCAAACACGTCAAAAAGTAACTATCTTTTCCATACCTGATCATCAAAATGGATACCAAGACATAACTTTTAAGAACTTTTTCCGCACATAACAATAAAATTTTTTTGTAATTATATCCCGTAGTTGGGAAAATAAATGTACTTTATCACTATTTTGTTCCCATAAATTTGGCCATTTAATTCCTCCCAGACGATATTCTATGTAACTCATTTTGTGACGTTAATTTCTTTCACAATTTACACTTTCAGATTTCAGGCACAGAAAGAATCTTAAATTTCTTTAAATTTGAAGTCATTAATTTTGGATGTGCCATTCTGAATTAAAACAGTGCTACACTTAGAAACTAAGGGGTGTAGTTAAAAGTGTTCCTATCCTCAATCTGCTTCAGGTTTTGCAATGTACGTTCGTAACTTTTTCATGTTCTACTTAGTTGTTATTATAGGTGTAGCCGCTAGACACATCGTGCCTGTAACAAATATTTCGTGTTTCTACACCTCTTCATCAGACCACAGCCGGCCAACATACGTATACATGCATACATATATGCTCACTCCATTTTATTTATGTAAATAAATATAAACATAAATTAATGAGAGTTCAAAAAGTTATAAGATGTCTTTATCAGATCATTTTTGCAGCATTCAATGCCAAAACGTTTGGTTTTAGTAATCAGAGACTCTCAGAAATAGAACGATAACTGTTGAGGATTCTTCAATCATAAGACAAATTTCTTCATTTGCAACGATTCTTTCAATAGCTCGGTTAGGAACTCAAGCTCAAATGCCAAGAAATTTTGTTTTATTTGACAAAAGGTTTACTCAAAGACTTTTTTTACGGAGTAATTTCTACAAATACGACGAAAATTTTGTAATATTTGATGATTTGAGCGTGCGTTCCTGACCTGAGAGAGCTTAATAATTTTATTCACTTAAAATTTTTAAATAAATGAAATGTCTCTTGAAAACACAAAACTCATAAGTTCGCAATTTTTAAATTTGTGAAAAATACTTTGAGCTACAATACTAGTTTTAAGAAGAATGATTGAAAATAGCTCCAAAGAAAGCGAGAAAATTAGAAACATAATTTAGAACTTTTTTAAATAACAAAGTTCTACTTTCATAAAAACTAAGAGCTCACCAGGAAGATCTCAACGGCGCCAACCAGGTACATAGACCCGGCCAGGGTGGTTGCCAGATAGAAGAGGATCCCCACGGCACCCCCGAACTCAGGGCCTAGAGAGCGGGAGATCATAAAATACGATCCTCCCGCTGAAAGAAAGATTTTGTTAGTCTAACATTACTTAATTTTTTTCTCTTTCGCAGAAAAATAATTTATGCTAAAGCACATTTTAAAGAATTTGAATGATTAGAAAAAAAAAAGTTGCAAATTCTCAATTGAGTCAAACTTATTCTTTATGTTAACTCCTGAACTGTTGATTGGTCCGCTGCTGTTGGAACAAAATCGATGCGATCGCCCCACAAAGTTCATCATCAACATGACTTTTGGAATTATGAACGTCTGTCAAGTCTGCGTGATTTGATATCTCCTAAGGTCAATAGGGCACAAAATCCAGCACGAACATGACTTTTAAAATTATGGACGGCAGTGAAGTCTGAATTGTTTGATGTCTCGTAAGGTCAGTAGTACACAAAATCCAGCATGAACATGACTTTAGAAATTATGAACGAATGACAAGTCTGCGTGGTTTGATATTTTGTAAGGTCAATAGCGCACGAAATCAAGCACAAGCATGACTTTTGGAGTTATCAAACAATGCAGACTTGGCTGCCTTCTATAACACCAAAAGTCATGCTTGTGCTTGATTTCGTGCGCTATTGACCTTACAAAATATCAAACCACGTAGACTTGTCACCCTTTCGTAATTTCTAATGTCATGTTCATGCTGGATTTTGTGTACTATTGACCGTACGAGATATCAAACAATTCAGACTTGACTGCCTTCTATGTCTCGTAAAGTAAATATTGCATAAATCCTGAACCAACGTAGCTTTTGGAATTATGGACAGCTGTCAATCCTGCATGGTTTGATATTTTGTAAGGTCAATAATACACAAAATCCTGCATCCAACACGGCTTTTGGAAATATGACTGTCAAGTCATTTCACATTTTTTCAGACAGCTACCGACGACCTGTGGAATCTATGCCACGTCGGGTTTTTGCTCTATTCCAGGAAAATGGAGTTCTCATGTGATAGTATTATCGTGCATCCAATGACTTTTAGCATTTCACTGATCATTATTATCATTCTACAAGCATAAGATTTAAATATAATTATGCTTCCTGTACCGAGTATAATGTTCGTTCTCAGCCAAAAGGTTAATTTATTCCCTAACTTTAAATTTTAAAGTTTTTTATTCCATTAACAGATGTGGAAATAACATTTTTAGGCAATAATATAAAGAAATTAAGAGTAGACACTTCGTTAGGATTGATTCAAAAGTGACATAGTTTTCTTTTCAAACGTTTAAAAGTTTTTATACAATCCATAAGTAAGAATTCTTACAAAGATGGCCATTTCAACTGTTGGCAAAAAAGAATAACAAAGAACAGTTGTTCAAAAAACTTATTATAAAAAACAGAGATAGTGCAAATGTATGAGGATACCTACCCGGTACTATACCATTCGTCGCAATGGCACTCAAAGATATAACAGTGGTGAAGGTCTAAAAGAGAAACAAACAAAAGTAATTTCAACAGTTGATTCAATCCGTATATTTGATGCAAATACACAGCATATATTGTAAACTGTTCAAATCAGTTTTAGTTCTTTATTAAATTGCTGAAAGTTATAGAAAACTATATTGGGCCAAAGCTTGTCAAGTTCTATGCCTCTAAATTTGCTTATTTGCTATTCACTCTAGGATCATTATGTTATAAATACCCTATATCCTGAATAAGTTGAAAAAATTAGTTTAAATTTTTTATGTGCTTTTTTGGTAATTTTAAACTTATTGTTCATTTCACATTCTTAACTCAGTCTTTTAAATGTGGATGAAGACTTTTATGTCTTGAAGTAGCAAGAGTATAATTTCAATTCATGTATATTTTTCAATGCTTCAGGATTTTTCGTCCTTGACATCTGAGGATTTCTGAAAATATTCAAATGTCTTAATTGAAAAGGAAGCGCAACCGAAGAGAAACCGAGTCTATAAACGTTAAACTGAACATAAAATAATGCCACTAAGATCAATCTGGCTTAACATAAAATCCGCGCACCCCCCTTTTTTTTTGTTACTTGCACTCATTTCAATATTTCTTGATTAGATAAAAGAAAACTTTTTATTATGTTGCTGATGATTTGCGTTATTATTGGTAATCATTGTTCTCCTACTGATGACTGTAGTTAGTTATTGCTACCAACAGTAAAACCTGGTGCTAAGGATTTTGAAATGTATAATGAAATAAAAAACTTGATTCATGATTACCACAAGCGAAAGAAGAAATCTCTTCTTTTATTTCAATACAAGTAAAAAAAAAACAGGTAGTATTAAATTTTTTCCAAAAAGCAAGTTTACAGTTGAAGCAGTGAGAAGCAAAGGGATGTAAGTGGACATTTTTAAGTTTTAAGTAAAACGCGTTTAAAGATAACATCCTAGGTAGACTTTCATTGAATATTTTTTCTAAATCATGCTCTACATTGGCACCTACCAAGGCTACTAGTACTATCTCTTGCCGCAAGACAAAGGAGAGATACCCCTACTATTTGTACTGGATGTCTACAAATTTTTAATTTTGCCACTTACATCCCTTTGCTTCTCACTGCTTCAGTTGTACATGACCTAACGTGCTACATTTGAATTTTAAAAGGCCACACTTTAATATTTAAGTTTTACTAGAAAGTTATATTACGAGCCGCAATAAAGAGCATCTTATGAACCGGAAAAATGATGCATCAACATATTATCTAGTGAATCAATAACTTACAACACAACAACAGAGGAAGACGGTGATGAATCCGACGATAGCCCCGGCCGTACCCACGATCCATACCAATCGAATGAAGAAGATGACCCCGAAGATGTTCTGAATACAAGGAAGGTACACGCCGGCGATTGTCCCCAGGTTAGCTTTCTAGAAGAAACGAATGAAATCATTGATCGGTTATCACATTAATTTATATTTCTAAAAAACAATGTATGAGATCCTTTTTTCTTACACAAATCCAACTTATCCGAAATCGGAACGGAGATAATTTAAAGCCTAGAAATTCACAAAAGATTTTTTTAAAAAATGAAACACGAAGTTCTGCCCAGAACTAAACGAGCCTACTTTCTCATATACAAATATCGACTTTCTAGTAACTAATCAATATTCTCAAAATTAGTTAAAATCGTAAATTATTACGAACCTATTTTTTTAAAAATTTTAACCCGATTTCTAGAAATAAAACATGCCTCGCTCATCTGAAGAAATGGATGTGTGAAAAATAAATGAACGAACAAATAAAATAGTAGCACCTTTTAAACAAAGCAGATTATATATTTTTTTTCCGTTAAAAAAAATCTTTACGCTTTGAAAAAAGAAAAAAAAAGAAAAAGAATGAAAAATAAAAAGCTCATTAAAATAAATACATAGGTACATTATGTTAAAAAAATTGTTCGTTTTTCCCACTTCTAAAAAAAGAAATGAATAAATGCACTTTCAAAATAAATAAAAAACAACAAAATGTCAAGTTATGTATGTAGTTTTCATTATCCAAAAAAAAAAAAAATGTCTGCCCGTATCTTTATGTAGGAACATAATGTCTCCGTCGAACACTGAATACATAAAGTAAAACTTTAGCGTGAAAATAAAAAGAAATCATATCAACAATAATTATTTTAAAGTAAAAACCGTGGCTGCGGAGTCGGAGTCAAACTATCTTTTGGGGTAAAAGAGTCAAATTCAGACGTCGAAGGTTTTTAATTGAAAGACTCGGAGTCGGAATAGGTCGTTTTCCCTTAAAGTCCGTTACTCTGCCAATTTTTTCGGAGTCGGACTTTTTTGGGATAAAGGAGCAGGAGTCGAAGACATTAAATTTCCAAGAGTCGGAGTCAGTCATTTCCCCTCCGTGTTTAATTTTTTGCCAAAGCTACGGAGTCGGAGAGTCGAAGTCCGACTAATTTTCGGGTATAGGAGTCGGATTCAGAGTTGGCTGCCCTAAAATTCTAGGAATTAGAGTCGAGAGTTGGTAATCAAAAGCTATTTCCAACAAAATTTGTTTGAAGAAGAGCCGCTTTTAAGTTCGGGATTTATATTAACCTTTAGTTTCGCAGTAGGCGCCAATGTTAAGGGAACTGAACTGTTAAAAATTGAACGGAAAATTGTTCAAATCAAAAAAATATTTCCTATACATGCTGATCTTCAAAAAAATTTTCCCACAGAATTTGTTTGAAGCTAATTCGCCACTAAGTTCGGGATATTTGTCTTGAATTTCCCCGTATTTGTTAATGTCAAATGTTTTTCGACTGTTCAAAATTGAACGAAAAATAGTTCAAATCAAAAAATGAAGCATGGAAATAAGGTGTTCCCGCTGAGATCTTAAAAAAAAAAAAAAAAAAAAAAAAAAAAAAAAAAAAAAAAAAAAAAAAAAAACCAATGTTCGAATCAATGTTCGTTTAAAACAATGTTCGATTATTCACTCAAAAGTTAGTCGATCCGGGGGGGGGGAGACAGACCGACAGTCATTTTAACCCATCTCGAGACCCTACTTTTCAATTTTTTTGTTTTTCGATACTTATTTATTTAATTATTTTATTTGTTTTTACACTTTTTTCTTTGTTTTTCGCGATACTTCAAAGATGCATTAAGCTTTCTATCATGCTTTTTTCTTCTTTCTCTAACTTATACTGAGAGAATAGGCTAAAAACTGCAAAAGTGCTCTGAATTTAGCTTTAGCCTCATAAAATTGTCTTTTTCCCGCACGAATGAATTTACGTATCGTTTCGAATTTTATAACAGGTTGAAGTCTGCAAAAACTGCCCTAGGTTACTCACTTTGTTATCAACATAAGAATTCCTCCCATGCTTACCCAAGCATCAATGAATTCTTTCAATTAGAGCGCCATGTTATTAAAATCATAATGTGGCTTGAGTTTTAAAGAAAACAGCTGTGACTAAAATATTTTGAGAGCACGTAAAGCTGAGTATGTTACAAATTAGTAAATTCATTTAGTCATTAGTCTTCCTAAGCAAATGAAAATTGCTAAAATGATTTACTTTTTTGACGAGTCTGATTTTCGAGAGAGAAATAACTTCGAGTAGTTATGTCAGATTACAGTTGGATCTCTGTAAACGACGCTCTATTTAGCGACTTTCTCTATTTAAAGACGATTTTTTACGGTCCCAGATGCTCCACTGTAGTTATAAATGCATTCTATTTAAGGACGCATTTTACTTAAGGACGATTTTTTGTGGTGCCTTCAAAGTCGTTTAATAGAGAGCCAACTGTATGTTTATCAATTCGTAGAAATTCGAACTATTAAATGACAGAGATAGAACAATAGAAATTGTAAACTCACTTTGGGGGCCGCTTTCCCTTCCTGCTCCTCAACGTTGGGGATAGCAACGTTGTAATTGGCCAAAGTACTGAGAAAGGTGGACACGTGGGGGCGTTCCGCCATCTCCTCCTACAAATATTAACAACAAAAGTGAGCGATGCATTACTGAACCTTGGAAGTGAAATTTTTATTGAAACATTATTGTCATCTTTTACAATCCAAATGGAAATAATTTGATTATATAAAAATTTCTGTTACAAAAGATTCACTCGACTAATAGCAGTATATCATTAAATTGAAAAATTAGCGTAAAGCACAATTGAGCACGAAGACATTTTCTTGTTCATTTGTGTTTTATTTACGTTGGTTTTTCAATTTAATCATCTTGTAGCACAAAGCTTATTTGATCTTTTGTCATTTAATAGCATTATAAATAAAATTTAAAATTTCGATTTGGTACAAATATTTAAATTCGCACAAATAATTATAGCTAAAACATTCATTGAATTATTTAAAAAATATAATTTTATAATTCTAATGAAATCATTAATGCAAGTACATTTGGAATCGATGTTTTTTACCCATACATATTTTTAAACATCACTTACTAATGTAAATTACGCTATTTATCTTTTCTCATACTGTTAAACTTGTAAACCGTTGCATTTTAAAAATAACCCCTTAAATTTATAAATATTTCAGTTGCATACTAACACGTAAAAATATTGTGCAGAAAGCAAAAAGTTATTGAGGAAATAAAAATGTTATTTCATTAAAATTTTGAACAACAATTTTAAAAGAAGGTGTTTGAAAATATTTAAAGCAACAAAATAGTAAGCAAATCTTTCATATTTATTATTAATCAGTTGTTGTGAAGAAGATTGATCACAAGTGACTTTAAAAGGTTTCAATAGTTAAAATATTTTAAATATTTAATTATCAGGAAAAGAACATTGAAAATGACATTTAATTTGTTATGAAACATTTTTGGCATTGGAATATCATTTTTAAAATATCAACATTAAAGAGCCAATCATCAAGAGGTACCAAATTCATTATATGTATTAGTCAGAAACGACATTCAAAACAATAGCTTTTTAAACTATTAATCAACATTTCATGTGGAACCATCAAATGGGGTAATTTAGTGCCACCATGGGGTGAGATTGTGCCATATCATTAAAATCAATATCAAAACAAAAAGGTTAAATTAAGCAACGCAAAAGGTAATGTATCATTGATTTTTTTAAATTAAGTTATTTTCTTTCTACCTAGCAAAAGGAGGGAGGGGGGGGGGGAGGGATTTTCGTTTCGTATTAATTGAAGTACAAAATTTCTAAAATTAAATTCTTTTCTCTTCGGATAGTAGGAACTTTGAGGGATAATCTCAAAAAATAACAACCAATTATTGGTCGTTATTCTTTTTAGGATTTTTATTATTACACAGAATACACTTAAATCTGAAATTTCAGACTATGTTCGCATTTGAACTGAAAAAAATATTTTTTTCATTTCAGGTAGGAAGATATTTTCATAAATTCAAATGATTCCCTTTAAATTCTTAGCACGGGCATAGCCGTGCGGGTGCAGTTAGTCTGTTACAACAGTGTTCCATCTCCAATACTTACGCCGCAATCTATGTGGCTCAATCTACCCCTGTTGTCACACGGTCTCCCCATTTGACAATACTCTATAAGATGCGAAAAAAACATGGGAACTTTATTTAATCATACTAGTAATCTCAAGTAAGATAATTTGATTTATTTGCCATTTTTAGTATTGCTGTACGAAATTAGTTCGGATCAAAAATTTAACTTTCAATCAGGTAATTTTGGTAGCTTTTACGTGTGTACGTTATTTGATTAACGTATTTACAATTCTCCAATAACTTGAGCTAGTTTTCTCATTATTTTTGACCAGTCAAGATCAAGATTTATTTCTATTTTTAGAAGTATGCTTTAAAAACTTAATGGAGAAGAATTAAAATAATTGCTTCTAGTAATCAAAGCAGAAATAAAGGTACAATTGTATCTTCTCAATTTCGTCTGATCCCGTAATTACTTTTAAATATTAATTCATTTTATTCCCTTCTCTAATTATAATTTGAAGTTTCGTTTTAAATTTTGAAATATGATAGTCACTTTTAATTCTGTAAATATTGATGGTAGGGCATTCAAAGGAAGCATTATAAATTTTTGAACAGTAGTAATTACTTGCTTCCGTATTTTTAGGCATGTATATCTAGCAAAGAAATTTCAAACTACAAATAAGAAATTGGCACTATGGGGCATTTTTTTTGGAGGTAAAAGATAAAGTAATGAAAAAAGATCAAGAAAAGCAGGTTTTCGAACATTTCTTCGATGTTATTTATTACTATCAACCATTGTGTTTAAGAAGTAAAATTGGAGCATAATTACTTAAAAAGTATTGTATTCGTAGAAAACGTTTCACTACGACTTCAGTATAAACTTTACTTTAATTACTTTTGTATGACTTTTGACTAGATTTATCGAGATGTTGGCACATACATATCGTCGCCTCAGACAATCAATAACACATACGAGCCTGAAAACAACTGTAAGATATCCTACTGTTGTTTTGAGTCGACGATATATATACTAACAAATGTATGACAACCGAAATATCCATTTTATTACCTATAGCTCTTGCCTAGTTCAAGGTAACGAATTTTCTCCTGGTGTTTGTACGTACGAATGTATGAAGCAAAGCTTAAATGTTACGCGGATTGAAAGTTGTAGTTCGTAAGTAGGATATAGTTATGCGCCTTCTTTTTTTATTTGCAGTCGGATGTTCTAAAAGGGCTTTTACTCGTTTTATTGTGCCAAATTAATGTTCATTTTTATTCAGACTAAAGTACAGTTATAATTTGACGACCATTCGGCGATATATTCACAAGTTTTTTTTCGCCAATTCTTTGTAGTCAACTAAGAAATGAGTCGCCATCTTAGTGAATTTTTTTTTTTTTTACCAAGTAACGAAAAACAAAGATACAAAATCTAGCGCCCATTTGGTGATATTGATGTAATTTTTATAAGGTTAAAAATAATTGTAGAAGAAAACTTACGCTGTAGAGGTAGAGGTTTTTTTCGAAGTGGGCCGCATCCTTTGCATCTGCCCTATTGTCATCGGATTGATGGCCATCACCTGTAACAAAGACGGAAAACTAGCTCAAAACGCACCCTTCGACCACATTGGGACAACAGAAATATACGAGATGAATATAACTTGGAGATTCGTTCATATTTAAAACTTGGAATCTGCATGAGAACTAGAAATATATTTGCAGTAGAACCTCTCAATAAAAGACACTAAGGAGAATGGACATTTTGTCATTTACATAAGGTGTCTCTTCTTCGAAGGTAGTTGAGTTGCCTTATTCAATGTACTATCTTAATATGACTTTGTTATCAGCTTAAAGTACTAGAACTGAATATGTTTTACATATACTAAATGAAATTTATAATCATTCAAATTCCGAAATTTAACCATTTAATAATTCAAATTCAAACAAACATTTAGTAATGGCTAAGTTACCATATAGAAACAGTCTGTACCATACAGAAGTTATTTCAATGTAACTGACTACACGGATCTGTTTGATGTAGCGCAATTTAAATTGTTGTACAGTGTAAATTATAATGAAGGCTCACATTTCAAGTTTTCTGGACAAAACTTGTCATAGGCCGTTTACAATTCGTCAAGCCTGAACCAACTTAAAAAAAAAAATCTGAGAGGGAAAAGCATGCATGCAAATTTCAAGTAGAATTTTTCAGTAAATACTTATACCAATATATATCTTAATGTCTAATTTCCAACAATTAATTTTTGAAGAAATGTGAGCCTTGAGATCCAGTAAATTCAATATTTTTTGTTTAGTTTACATTCATTTTTGTAATTTTTCACTGCAACCGCCCTTTAAACGGAGTGCCCTGAATCAGAGGCAAATATGTGGAGGTCCTAATTCAAAAGGAATGGGGACATAAAAAGTGTCCCTTAAATAAGGGTGTCCATTATTTGGAGATATCCCTTGAAGGAGGAACTACTGTATATATATATACCTTGGGACACTAGCGCATCCAGAAATACCTTCTGAAGAAGGTTTTTTTAAATCAAAAATATCTTCTGAAGGTTTTTTTGGATCAAAACAGCTCTTCATATGCACTACTGTATTATAATTTGCATTTATGGTAAAACCAATGCCTCTGGGAAGTGTTTTTACGCTCAAAACCTCCCTTTCGCTGCGGCACTGTTTTGGAACAAAATCAATCATCTTCGGACGTTGACCCAATTTAACTTATGATAAAATCTTTCAACCGAATAAAATTTTCGGGGAAACAACTGATGTGCTGCCATAGTATTGAGTTATAGCAATCATATCAATCACGTATTCCAGTAACTTAAAGATTCCTTAAACTGCTTTCAAGTATTTTTATTAAAAGCTGAAAGAATCAATGCCTCTTCTAATTCAAGTACGCATTATTTAAATAAATTTAAATTTATAAGAACATTCTTAACGCAGCATGCGATAAAAATCTCTCCTAGTGATCAAAATTTTGCAGACTTCGGGCGTAAAAGTAAAAAAGAGCCAGAAAATAATAATTTACTGCAATTTTTTTGAAACTGATACTTTTCACATTGGTTATTGCTGTTGCAAAGTACGATAAGTATGAAGCTGGGGACTGGATATTCTGAGCAGAAATGTAGTGAAAGTACATGAATTAAATAAGACTAGCTACATTAATAAAACTACATAAAATAAATAAGACTAGCACAAAATTATTAAAAAATAGAGAATGACCCGAGTCTTCGGCCTAAATTGGTAAGAGGCATACTGAGGGGCAGGAATGTCAAAACACGTGCAAGCCTTATTATTATTATTCTTTTTTTATGTACGAGGTGTTCATTCACTGGTCGGCCTACTCTATATGTAAAATAAATTAGCTTATACGCAACTGACTTTTTCAGGACAAAATACCGAATATTTACTACATGAGCCAATCCACGGAAAACGGTCACTTTGTCCCACACGTGACATTGCATACATTTCATTAAAATAATATTTTAAATTATTAATGAACACATTTTTCTCTGCTTAACAAATCAAAAACTTATGTGTGATTTCTTTCCCAAAAAATTCGTCGCTGCCCTTCAAACTTTTAAATTAAATATATGAACCGTCACGTGCGGGTACAAAGGGTTGACGTTTTCGTGGATTGGCCCTATTAAGAAGGTTTTAGAAAATTGATTATTTCTAGGGAAGAAGTAGACTTAAATACCAAATATAAAGACACTGTTGCTTTCAAATTAACAACAAAATCGACCCTTGTTTGGGAATACTTTTTATACGGAGAAGTTTTTTCTTGATCCAATAACCCCCATGCGAGAGTATATTTTTTTCCCTCCAATCAATTTGTCGCATTACTTCCCCTTCATGTCGCAAGAACTCGATAATTAAGAAGCAGGTGGTTGCTGGAATTCGTCTCCAAAATCGATTACTTCAATTTGGAGCAGAAAAAAGGAAGTATTTCTCAGAAACCTACTTGTTCCATCTTCCAAAAAAAAAAAATCTCTTTGGAGAAGATAACGAACTCTGCGAACACTTTTCTTCTTCGGAGGATTCAGACAACTGTTGTTGCCAGGTTCTCGGAAAATGATTAAAGAGCCCAAAGAATTAAATCCCTCAGGATTTTAGTATCCATGGAGTTTGGCGCACTTTTAAAGGAGATATGAAAGAATTTTCATAACTTTTCATAATCTAAGACAAAGAATCTAGGAAAATCTCTCCTCTCCGTCTCCGGCAGACAAAAGCGAGACACGATGCAATGTCATATATTACTTAAGCCCGTTAGAAACGAGATCTTTCATTATCTACATGTTTCTCAAGAATAATTTTCAATACTTTTCCTTCTTTAGAAGGAAATTCATCGAGATTTTTTAAAAAAAATGTACGATGAAAGAGTACATTCAAACGAAAATATAAAAAAGTTCATAAAAGGGGAAAAAAAAAACGTTAAAAAAAGTTTATCACGAGTAAAACAATCCTTATTGCATTCCAATATAATCTAAATCACAAAGAAAAAAACCTTTAATATACAACAGATTATTATGCAGTTAAAGTGTTGGCCAGTATATCATGATGGTAATGATTAGGGTAGACCGGCGTACGTTTATGCATGGGGCACGTTTACGCAGCGCCCTTTTTTCAAAACGAATTATAACTGAAAAGCCAACAGTCATGGCAGATTGATGCTGCTCCCTAGCAAATATTCTCACAAGTTTTTGAGTTCTAGTCGAGCTTTGGTCTAGCATGAGGAAAGGAAAATGTTTTTTACCAAGCTGAGTAAATTTTGCGTTGAACGTTTTGAAGCTCATTGTGAACATAATACTTCCTTAAAAAAGAACAAATATATACGAATTTGCAGAATTTTATCCTTTTTTGAGAATTGTATTTGTATGAACTGAAATGTTATTAAATTTTTTTGCACGTAAGAAATAAATCCAAACTTGGCGATGGGGCACGCTTACGTCAGAGTACTTTTACGCATGTTCTGACTGTGGTGTTACTTAAGTGTGAACCTGACGCCTTTTTCGCTCCGAACTGTTCAAACCTTTTTAGTATTTTCGGGCTATTTAGTTTTGAAAATCATTCTCTCATTTTTAATTAACGTACAAATTCGTATCTTATAGCTTACAATCATATAAAGTTGTTTTCATGCCCCTTCAGGTATGATTTTATATACTATTCAGTCTGTAATAAATTTGCTTTATTTTAACGATGGCAATACATTATGTTTGAAACACTAACAGAACCACTTTCGGTGACAAAATAAATATGCATAAATGTGCCCCGTGTCCGGGGCAAGTTTACGCAACCGACTTGGGCTTTAAAATAATTTTTTTAATGGTCAAAAACAAACTGAGCAACAACTCAATATATCAATTTTGACTCCATTAACTGCTTCATAAAACCGCAATGTCCAAAATTTCCTAAGTTAAAGCATAAAAATTAGAAAATTCATTGAAACAAATCGTCGTAAACGTGCCCCGGTCTATCCTACACGATATTCTCCATCAATTGTCCTGTATTGGGGCAAGAGATTGTATTAGTAGCCCTGGTATGTGCTGTTATAAAAATTGAATGAATTAGAGAAACAATCAAATGAAAGCCTAGCTAAGATTTGCACGAACTTTAATTAAGGCTTAAAAAGTCCACTTACAACTCATTGCTGATCTCTGCTTCAATTGCATATATCAGGAAAAATAATAAAGAATTTGCTGGTATTACTTTGTCCTTACGCCATGCGTGTGCTTCGAAGGTAATTCCAGCGCAACAGGGGCATAGTGGGGTGGAGTAAGTGCGTGTGTGCGGGGGGGGGGGGGCGGGGGTGAATCCCCAGAGTTTTTAGTTTTTACACTCATTTCCAATTCTTATATATTAGTTCATATAAAAGTAATCAATTACAATTTACTATATTGATGCGGAAAAGTCACAAAGACATTACTGCCCCACCCTCCCCAGAAGATGATTTTTGGCTGTACATTAGGGCGGTCCAAAAGTACATGCAAAAAAAATTTCTCCTAGATAACGGGCCACCCCTCAATATTTTTAGACTTGTGGAGATAGTAATGTACTGGAAGAATTTTTGTTTCCTATTTCAACTGAAAGAGGGCGCTCAACCTCCTCCCCTAAACTTCATGCATAAGGAAAGGGGGGCTCAAAAATACAATGAACTGAAAAGAACAATGCTATATATTATAACATGCATTAGTAATATGCATATACATTGCAATAAAATAATTATTTAAAAAGAAAAAAAAAACAATTGGGGAAATTAAATGTTTCTAAACTTGTGACTTTCCTATACTATGGCTAAAGTTAAATTAAGGGGTCATTGAGCACCCTCTTAAAATTTGAGTAAGAAGCTAAAACTTTTACAGCATAATACTATTAGTAAGTCTTAAAAAAAGGGAGTGGCCTGGATTTTTTTCTCATCCACCCTACTGTACATATGTGTGATTATGGCTCAAATAGATTACTTAGCTACTTCCAAATTTTGCTACATGCAAATGGATAAATCGTAACATTGCACTTCGTGTGAACGGTAGAACGTCCCTTTTTAAATTCGCGTCTGAGCAATAAAAACAAAATTAAGTGCATAAACTCGCTTATATGAAAAAATGCTTATCAAAATGTTAAAAGAAAAATAAAACTACTTATACAGTTCAGTTATTTACTTATTTTTGTTACGTGTGAACTAAAATTGCGTGTATGAGAAGTTTTATTGCACCACAATAACAAATGAAAGATATGGGCTAAATAGATGCAGCTAGAGATTAAATTAGAATAGACCGCACGAAAAAGTTCTTCGAACAATATATGAAATAATACCTTCTAGAAAAAAGATTCTTAAAAGCTTCGTAATTAAATGCTTCCTTTTACGTCAACCGGAGTACAGAAAGGAAATGAAGTCCCAGAATTTCACAGAAAGGATTAATTTTTTTCCCTGATAACATTTTTTCTGTTAACATTTGTGAGGAAACATATCTCATTTGGACTTCTTCCGACGGAAACATTTTCTCCCATGCGAGATACTTAGTTGTTAATTCGATAAGCAATTGCCATTTTTTCCCCTTTGAACGGGTAGACACAATAATCAGTAATAGACATAATAACTAGCAAATATAGTTGATTTGAATTCAAGCTGATATCGAGTTAAGTGGCTTTAACAGAAATAGTTACAAGAAGTTTTCATGAAAGTACAAATATAATTATTGCTATTGATTTATCTTAATATAAAATGGAAAATTGAATGGATACTTACGCTCAGTGGTTGAAAAACTACATTTTTTTTTCGTAGCGAACTGCAACTCCCTTTAATTGTTCGTAACCAAATATCAACTGTTTGCACTGAAGTAATTTATGAAGAGTTTAAAAAAAATTTACTTTGCAGCGAGACGGAGAATTTTACGTGTTCAAGTTGCAGCTCAATAGGAGCGTGATGAAATGCTATCAGTAAAACTATTCCGTTTACTTTTCATCTTTATCTTTACTAATAGTAAAGTTGAAAGTCTATGTCTCTGGATCTCTGCCTGCTACGCGCATAGCGTCTAGACTTCGGCCGATTTTCATGAAAATTGGCACAAAAATAGTTCGTAGCCTAGGAGTGAGAACCTTTAAGAGATAAAATTCGATTTTGCTATTTTTTTTATTTCATTTTTAAGAGCATTTTATCGAGCAAATTGTCATAACGTGGATGAGCAAATTACCACAACGTAGACGAGCAAATTACCACAACGTGGACGAGCAAATTACCACAACGTGGACGAGCAAATTACCACAACGTGGACGAGCAAATTACCACAACGTGGACGAGCAAATTAATGCAGCAAGTTTTTGAGAAATTCATTATCAATTATTAGTAAATGTACAGGCGAACCAAATGACCTTTTAATTTTCTACTACAGGCAAAGCCGTACGGGTACCACTAGTATAAACAATTCTATAAGCACAACTGGGGAAAAGATATTTTCTGAAAAAAATTGTCCAACATTTTCTATATCCAACGTTTTCTATGTTCCATATTTCGCAACATTATCTGCTGTTCATATTATTACAGCCATTTCAAAGATAAATTAAACAATAACTTTGAATCTGATAATATTTTAAAGAATTATTAGTATAAATTCTGTGCTTAGTTCGCCACTTTAAATGCACCAATATGCACCCGAACATGTAAAAAAAAAAAAAAAAAAAAAACCGTGAGTTTGAATAAGTAAATGTTGCAACATTATTTTTTTTTTATTTCAATTTTTTATAAAACTGATATTCAGTGTGCTTGGTAATGATTTCCTTCTTTTCCGTTGCTTTTTATGTTTATTCGTTAAACCTTAGCATAAAAAAAAAATATTGAGTTTGCAACTGAATTTTCTAAGAGTAAAGACGCATTTTGATTTTAGGTTCATCGTGATGGTTACAAAAACATTCATAAGATGCATCAACATTTTATTCAGATGATTTAATTTAAATTAAAAACTTATCTTTTACTAAATGTGTGTAAAGAATGTGCTAATGTCTAATAATTTGAAAGCTCGTTGCAGTTTTTTTCATCAAAACAAAAAGTTAAAACTTACATAAATACAGACATGCAAACAACAATTTCCAAAAAGGTTCAAAAAGGACTCATCATATCCCAAAATCATGTATTACATCCATCAAAATTCAAAATGCGAAGATTTTCCTGAATCTAATACTTCTTTCTATGTTATATATAAAAGAAAGCTAAAATTAAATCTTGTAAAAATATAGTTCTGTGGTTGTCTTGTAAAAACAACCGAGATTGTATAAACTATCTTTTTAAAGATACATGCTCAAATGCTTGTCATTGATGTAAAAAAATCAAGTTAACAGCAAAAATGAGTAACAAAAAACAGCTGCAGATGACCCGTCATCACCAATAGAGCGAAACCGTATTTCTTCTAAACAAGTAGGTCACCCCGTAAGGTTTGGGGCGCCACCAGAATCGATTTTCGAGTGTTTTTTTTGCTACCGTTTTTATGTGCAGTCATTCCTCGAACTGCCAAAGCTGCCTGAAGGCGAAAAGGAATTCAAATTTGGAAGGCCAGCTGAATTTATTCGAAATTTTCCGCGCTCCCCTACCATTTACACAAGAGGATTATGGAAGAAATAGTACAGTAAAATTAGGCCAAAAAATGGCCAAACCCAAACATCCAAAAAAAAAAAGTGAAACCTGTTGCAAATTACTTCTTACCCTTCCAGCTAGAAGGGGTAAAAAGTCCCAGCACTTTGCGCGTCGGGTTTTGGGGGGAAGGGGGGGGGGGGAGACGAAATAATCCTCTATTTAAATAAAAATAATTTCTATTACTTAAAAAAAATCCGAAACCTCGCAGAAACCACTCTATAATAGTAAAACAATAAACTCTCACATAAAAAAATTCTAATTAACCGGGGTGTACAAGCGGGGGGGGGGGGGAATGGGGGGGAGTGTCCATGGAGCAGCTTTGCATAATTGGAATTTTTAAGGCAGTTTTTTCAAGGGGTATTTCTTTCTTTATTGAGGACTTTTATTCTTGATGGGTACTTCGTCACAATTAAGGGGTGCGCCATCGCTTTGAGGGGGGGGGGGGACCCTGAATTTACATTCCAAAATCACAGTGAGTGCACAATTGCAGTGAAGTTCACGAAAAAATTTCCCTGACTTAAACTTTTCCGAAGTACAAAATGCCTCACAATGATATGGTAATGTCAGAATGATAATTCTAAAAGATCTAAGCGAGCTTAGTAACCAAATTATTTGTGACTGGAGTTATTAAAATGTTTAGAGCGCTGGAAAAAAAAATTCCTGTGCAGCATAAAAAAAAGTCCAAATTGACCAAAGTTTTCCTACTTCTTCTTGATTAACTTACTTCAACTTTTCTACAATCTTTTGCATCACCGTAAGGTGGGACAAACCGGAATTGCCAATAGTGAGACGGGCAATGCTGCAATTCTGCACCCTCTAAGTCGGTGGGGGTTCTCATTTGCAAACACCAAGCTACCTCTCTTTTACGCAGCTGGTTATGTGAATTATGCTAAATATGCGGACATATACTTGCAACTCTATCTGAAACTTTTGAGTACATTATTCAATAAAAAAAATTTGATCACATCAAACATCAGCTATTCATCGATCTAACGCAGTGACAAATTCAGGTGGTCTAGAACCTGTAGTGATTCAACGATAGAACAAGTCTTGATGAGAGCAATGAGCAATACATCAATAAAATGATAAATATTTACACCTTTTTGTCTCCCAAGTTTGGAAATCTCAATCCGTTTCTAAAGCCCCAGAAGTTTCTTCCCTCTCAAGTTGGTATGGGTATTGATCGCTGATGATAGGGTGAGTTGCGATAAGACCTTTAACGTTCGGGTAGTAACATCAAATCATATTGAAGTCAAACAATTTTGTGGCATTTCTTTGTAAAGGAGGTAAGCAGTTATGTCTTTAGCTTCTGTTACGAGAGTAGTTACTATCTGTAAAGATGTGTAAGCCCAAACCATCTTTTACACCGAATGGTATGAACAGTAAAGATGGAATAACAAATTGCTAAAAACTTCTGGTACGAGTTATGCGCTAATCCTCCATCAGTATTCGATGAATCTGGTTTCAGAAGGAAAGAAATCCTGTATCGTTAAAGTACTATTATCTGAAGCAAAAGGTTCATCCAAAATCACAGAACGAACAGCTGGTGTCATATATGAGGCAGTGAGAAGCAAAGGGATGTAAGTTTACATTTTCAAGTTTTGAATAAAACGCGTTTAAAGATAAGATCCTAGGTAGACTTTCATTGATTTTTTTTTCTAAATCATGCTGTATAGAAGCAACTACCAGGTCTACTAGGACCATTTCTTGCCCCAAGATATAGGAGAGGTTCACCAACCATTTGTACTGGTTATCTCCAAATTTTTAATTTTGCCCTTTGCTTCTCACTGCCTCGTATGTAATAGAAGGAAGATACCCGCTTGAACATATTTTTGGTAATGATATGTAAGTTTCAAGGAAATATGCCAGCAATGCAGCGTGTAGGTCACTTGTAAGTATGGGAAAGCTAGTGTCATTTTTGATGGGTGTAAAGAAAGCACCACAGAAATATAAATGAAGTCCTATTACAACAGCCAAGCCTTCTGCTCTAGAAGACTTTCTGCGTCTCAAATCTTGTGCTTGCTCTGAGGGGTTCATTGGATATAGTGAATGTTTGAAAAGTCTGAAAGTAGACTGAAGTGCTCAATTATATGCACAAACTGTGTTAGACATAGCTGCAACAATAACGATTTTGCTGAGGATCAAGATTCCAAAAAACATCTTGATAACGAAGACTTTTTGCTACAAGCTTAGGAGAAATCATTTGAAAGCAAAAACCAGTTCAGCGTTATTTTTCTGGCCATTTAATCAAATGTGCACCATCTGAGGGGGTGGGGGGGGGGAGATAATATTTTAGTACATAATTTCGTTTTGGGACGTGAGCTACTGTTCTTATGGGGTGGATAGTCCTGATTTATGCATTTTAGATTTGCATGAAATAATACTTCTACTTGAAATAAAAGGTGGGGGGGGGGGGGAGGATTTATTTTATTTGGCAGAGGGGGGGGGGTGTTGTAGCTTTGAGAGGAGGTGCACCATCGCTCTTGGAAAATGGACACTCTTGATTTCTAACAATTTTCTTAGCATAAAATAATGTTTCCATATGAAATGTATGGAGGGGGGTTCGGGGATACTGCTTCGCTTTACGGGGATAGGGGGGCTCTGTAGCATTTGTGGGTTTTGTCATCCCTCTTGGGGGTCAAACTCCTTTAATTTTATGTTTTTAAATTTAGTATAACATAATATTCTCACTTTAAATTTATTCTAAAAATTCTGAAAAAATACTCAAAACTGCAATTTTTAGATGCCCCCCATTCCAAAACCCGACGCACAATGGGGTGGGACTTTTTACCTGTTCTTATTGGGAGGGTAATAAACAATTTGCACCAGGTTTAGCTTTTTTTTTTTGGATGTTTGGGTCCGACCCCTATTTTTACTGTACCATGACGTCATCGACATGCTGTCGAACGATCGAGTAAAATCGTATATCATTTATTTATTCCCTCTGAAATGACAGCAACGGCATGCAGGTAGCAACGACTTTGCAGTAAGGGGAGTTCTTATGATTGGTCTGCAAATAACAATTATTTATGAGTAGGACAACATTAAAACTCGTTCATTCCAAAATCTGTGGGAAACCGAGGAAAAACTTTTTTTTTTAAAGCTTTTATTCCATTGCATCACAGCTCTTGAAATTTAAAGTTCAGACCTTGTGAGCAGTCGTAAAAAGAAAATACTTCTCTGACTTGAAGCATTGAACATAGCGCAGGCCATATGGATCAGTTTCGTGAGCCCCATATTTTGGGCAGAAGGCTCAGCACCCCAACTAAGACTCTTGATCAAATCACCTTTCAAACTTTAACGGGCAACATGGATAAGATTCGATGACCCCATATCGCATCCCGCCAGATAAGTAACACACACACACACAAAAAAATCAGCATTTGAGAAATCAATGTTTTAAGTGATTTAGTCTCAAGTATTACAATAAACACACACACACACAAAAAAAAAAGGTTGTGATGTTTACAGGTTAGTTTTTGTCGTCTGAATGAATAATGCACACTTTAAGTTCGAAATTGATTTTTCAATTTTGAAATTTTAATGATGCGTTACTATTGATTATACCGTTTTTACGCCGCCGCGTTCCGATTTTGTAAAATAATTTCGTGAGAGTTTTGTGGCAAGAAAGATTATTAAATCAATAGTCACTTTTCAAAACTTTCAGTTGTGTCACTTTCGTTGCTGGAGCGCGATATGGCGTACAGGTCATACGTTGGGCAAAACTGGCTATAAACACTCTCGATTAAGTCAACTTTCAAACAAAAGAAAAATTATCAAAATAGGTTCAACCGTTTAAGAGGATGCCACGGTCAGACCCAGAAATACACATGTCAAACTTATAACTCCATTTCTTTTTGCGCCAGAGGTTAGAAATATCTTTTCCGCTTCTATCTACAACTGCTACATTTGATAGTAAAAATAAAAATGAAATCAAAAGGTGACAGGAATAAATAAAACATTAGAATAACTAAAATCACCGCGATTGTCAGCAAAAATGTCATAACTGGTACATACCTCTATCGCTCAACAAAATTCTAAACGTAAAACGATCCAATGCATTTCGTTTTCTGCAATACAAGACAAAAATTTGCTATTCTTTTATCGCTCTTTTCCTTAGTTGGGAATATGGCAAACTTAAATATATTTGCTTTGAAGAGAAGATCCAAAAATGATCTGAGGTGTTAAGAAAATGGTTCGGAAATTCACCGATGATCAACGGTAGCCAAACATTTCTGGAATCGTATCCGCTTTTATGACGTCATAAAAAAGTAACGTGTGAATAAAATGTGCCGATAGACGCTAGTGAAGACGTCGCATACTTTGCTAGAGGAACTTTAAAATAGTGTTAAAAACGTTTCTTTGTCGGTCTGGTATTACAGGATTCATGCGCTCGGAAAGCAAATAACAGTATTGAATAGACCAGTGAGTTGGGACAGAGATAAATTTCAAGCATCGTGCTAGTTTTTAAAGGGAGGGAGGGAGTACTTTTGAAAAATTTCAATTCTTATTATTTCTACAGTGGTCAATTTATGAGGTATGACTCAAATTTAAGAATTTTCTCTTGCTTCAAGTATTCAGGACTGCAGAGTGTCAAGACGCGCCCTTTGTCAGTTATGTCGCCGGGCCCTCCCCCCCCCCCCCCAAAAAAAAGAAGAAAAGACAGGAAAAGGAAAAAATTGGGGAAAAAAATAATCAAAACTGCTTACTAGGAAACAATTAATACTATTTTCAGTGCCACAACAATAAGTATACCAAAAGAGTAAATTTTACTTTATCTTAACGTTTTCGCTTATTCGGAGTTTTTTTCCTCTTTTTCTTTCTTCCTTTATTTTTTCTTTCTTTCTTTTTTTGCATCAGTGTCGCCGTCCCCCTCCTATCAAGGCCCGGGTCCCTAGTTTCCGACTAGGCTGACATTGCCTCTCTTCGGGCCTGCAAGCATTTAATTTTTTTTAAAATAAACTCTGTATGGCCAACCTAATGTGTTTTTTTTTGTACTTAAAACGTCAGTTGTACTTAATACTGACATTTTACAGGTCATCTAATGAGAAGTTTACTCAGAAATATTGCAACCGTAAAACACGTGTCGGCAATATCTTTTACAAAATTGTGCGTCTCCTCCTCCCGAAACGTTGTTCTTTCTCCTGAAATTCTTGCTAATAAAATTTACAAGAGCGGCTTTTTTTGAGCAAAAGTTAAGCTTCTAAGTTAAAAGCTTCTAAGTTAATTGGGATCAATGCATGTTCGGGTTACAATAAATAAATAATTTAATTTATTTAAAAAATGAATAAATAAAATAAAACATACCAATTGAAAATAAAATAAAAGATTAACCTTAATTCCGACTTTTAAAAAAATAAATAAATAATTAAAAACAGTGAAAAAAATGTAGCTTATAAGCAGGGGTGCGGAGTGTAGACTGATTTTAGGGGTAGAGGAGTTGGAGTTGAGAGTCAAAGGTTGTAACATTAAAATAGTCGGAGTCGATCATTTTCCGTCCGAGTTCCCAATTCTACCTAGGCTGTCGGAGTTGAAGGATCTAAAATTCTAGGACTTGGAGTTGGAACCGGAACCTGCCTTTCTCCGCCTGACTCCGCAGTCCGGGATAAAAACACTCAGTACAGCCTTGAATTTTTTTATTTCAAAGCAGTAGATCGAGGATATAGCATCTTTATTACTATGTTTTCACTGCATGTAATTTTGATAGTTTTGTACTACAAATTAAATTTGAATGTAATTAAATGGGGAATGAAATGAATAAAGAAACTAATCAAATTTGAATAGAATTTTGATTAGTATTTTCAATGCGTACAAATTGTGCATTCTGAAAAAGCCATCATCTTTTTATATAAGTATTTGAAGTAGTATTTTCAATTTTAATTTTCGAAAACAAAAGATGGAATTCGGTGGAATCAGGTGAGGCCCAGGGAAGTGAGATTATATTTTATTAATGAATCAAAAAAGGGGAATCAAAGTGGGGGAGCACCTTTCTCTGAAAGAATTGCTTTATTTTTGTAAAAATAATGGAAATTTAATTCAACCAAGCTGCCTAGCGATACACCAACCAGTCCAGTTGGTGTAGAGCATGGCTACTTCACTACGCCTAGACTCAGGCTCGGATTTATACATTTTGGGCCCCATCCTGCAACAAATCTGTAGGGCCTCTCCCATGAGGCCAGCAGTGTATATTTGTAACGTTAATAAGTCTTAGCGCTATTTTTTTCCAATTTCTTGGGCCGTTGTGCCCCATTAAGGACGTGGGGCCCCGCGCACTGCGGGGTCTGCGGGTTCGTAGATCCGGACCTGCCTAGACTCAACTTTCATGACCATAGCTCTTATCATTCAGAAATCACTGGGGTTGACAACGAACTTTAGCGGGCACACTATATGTGTGGAACGGGGTACCCCGCTAAAATGTCCGCAAAACGAGCTGATGTGTGCATCACATTACTTCCTTTTACTTCGATTTAATGTCAATTTAATGCCATTACTGGCAATTTTAATGTGATTTAATAGTTTACTCTAAATATCATCAACAGTGGCCAAATTGAAATCAGATTTTAAAAAAAAATCATGAGAATTAAATTTACAAGTATAAAGCTTAATAGTATAAAGCCTAATAGTACAAGTATAAAGCCTAATACTTCGAGTAAAAAGCCTAATATTAAGCACTTTTGCGATAGTGAAAGAGGCATCACTCATCTCTTTGAAATTTAGACTTTAATTTTGTTTGAAGCAACCTTAAAGACGACATTTAAGGAACTGTGAAGTATTTTTTAAGCTACATTTTGACGATATTATTTGAACTTATTTTCGTTTTCATTGGAAGTAAGGCATTTTGAGAATGTTGCAATCAAACTATGGTTCTGAAGATGGGGTTCCATGAAAAAAGTGGGCACTAAAAACAATTCCACATGTCAAAGAAATTAAAAGTCGCTGTTCTAGAGCAAGAAATGATTATTCAAAGACAGGAGATTACTTACATCATCCGGTTTGTTGCTTCCTGAAAACGGAAGCCAAATAAGTGCAATGATTCACTAGTTCGACTTCTTTGTTTTTGTAAAAGAAAACGATTACACACTAACGTAGTAATTCAGGTGGATAACCTTCCCCTTTGACCGTTAGGCATGTTCCCCTGTCTACTCCATCTTGGAAGAAGCGATTAATTTCTTTATCGTGATCGGCCTCGTTTGGCATTTTATACACAGCCCCTGTCAGCCACATTGAAACAATGAGAAGGAAACGAATGTATATCATGGCTATGATTAGTTTAACCATGACATTATCAGCTTATCATAGCCAATAATGTCAAAAATATGAGTGGACTTAATGTTTTTGAGTTAAACGCTTGGTTTGTTCAAACTCAAGGTAGGTTTTCGTTGAAAATATTTTTTAAATCATGACGTATAGCTGCACCTGCCAGAACTAACAGTACTGTCTCTTGCTTCAAAACAGAGGATAGTTTCATCTACCATTTGTACTAGTAATCTCCATTTTTTAAAAATTTTTTGGCACATATAACTCTTTGTTTCTAGGCGTTTCAATTTAAATAGGACAATATTGCCGTGTGCAGGTAAAGGCCAGTAACTGCTAAGTTTTAACTTTTTTTTTTTTTGCCTTTTTGTCATCTAATGTACGTTATCTTTATTGTACAAGCTCACTTATTTGGTTTCCGATGAAAAAAAAAAGGCGCGAAAAAGTCGTCTACTTCCAAACTTTCCCTACTGTTAGTATTGAATTCAGATCGCTTTTCTTCAAATATTTCGAAAACTCATTTCTGCAGATACTGCCGTTTACTTGCACATGGCAGAATAAGATCTCAGTGACTGAGCGGTCTGAACAATTAATTACTTTTGAGATGGTGGGCCCACTCTTGTTCTAACTCTCCCTTCTACTGTAAACTTTGCCATGCGTACTATATTTCTCAATGAACTTGGTTAGATGTGACATTTTTGGACACATATTTGCATTTTGTAACGGAACTTTCAAGCTTTGTCTTTAAATATTTTCAAATTTGAATATAAGGAGTCACTGTATTATATTTAGTATCAACATTCTAAAAATCGTTTTTTCATGCAAAAAGTAATGATCTGTACACAACGTGTACAAATCCTTATTTTTTAGTACAAAATGTTTTTTTAGAAAGTTGATATTTTATTTCGGGATACATAATGGTTCCTTGTATTCAAATGCGTAGTCTCATGCATACTACGGCTAATTCGTACCATGCTATATGAAAACTATGTTATACGAGACTTTTTTAATTGTTTATTTAAACTATTATTTACTTATTTATTTTTATGTATCTACATAACATCAATCAAGGCAATAGGTACCGTGCTAAGTCGAAACTGTGTTATACGAAACTTTATTTATTTATTTTTATGTATCTACATAACATTAATCAAGGCAATAGGTACCGTGCTAAGTCGAAACTGTGTTATACGAAACTTTATTTATTTATTTATTTAAACTATTATTTATTTATTTTTATGTATCTACATAATATAAATCAGGGCAATTGGTACCGTGCTATGTCGAAACCATGTTATACGAGACTTTTTTAATCGTTTATTTAAACTATTAATTATTTTTCTTATGTATCTACATAACATAAATAAAGGCAATAGGTACTGTGTTTAATCGGGGTCTTAAGGAGTAACATTTGATGAGAGCTGAAACTTCGTTCCAACAAAACATACGATAAAACGCTATTTACTTTCATGAAAGTAACAAATAAAAATAAAAACAAAACCAAGAAAGTCTTTATCAACTTCATCTACAAATAATAAAACGCATCTTATCAAAAGGGAATCTGGGAATTTCTGCAGCAACAAAGTTTGTCTGGCCAACAACAACCAAAAAATAAAACGAATAGAAATATTAAATTGCGACATTTTTTTATTTATCGTTTGCCAAACTTAGCTTAGTGTTATTTTCTATGTTTTTTCAACAGTGAAATGAAACAAAAAATTATATTCAATCTTTTAAAATCGCCGTTACATAAAAATCGTGCAGTACATAACTCAACTTTCATACTGTGTAATATGGATTCGTGTTATAGTAATCACAAATTTTGTTTCGTGTAGTATCGAAACCCTGAGTACAAGAACCGTGTTATACGAAGGAAACCTGCATATGAAACTTACAACCGAAAGTTTAAAATTTTGGGAATAAAATGCAAATGCGTGATGTAAAATTGCCACACCAGTTCAAACGGATTGTGTGACTGTCATTAGTACATAGCTTGGAACTAATGCATAAAAAAGAAAAGGGCGATCGGAGGCAAAATGCTATTTTCAGATGGCACAGGTCTCATACGGAAATATGGCAATGGAACTGGAAAAAAAAAGAAAAGAAAAGAATCTATGATGACTACTGACTTTTTCATATTACTACACTTAAAAATGTCTTTTATAACTCGGCCAGTAATTTTTTTGGCAGATTGTATGCCTTAAATTGTCATGAAGTGAATCCCATTGAAGAATAATTTCTTTGTTAAAGCTGCTCTAGAGAAAACTAGAGCATTAGAAAACATTGGCCAAAATAATTTCAGTCCTTACTGGCAGTGCATATTCGGATTATTTTCCTTAATTAAAGCAAAGGCCCTTTTTCTTTTTATTAATGATAATTTTTTAGCATTCAACTTGTAATTTTAATTATTTCAGAGATATTATAAAAACAGAAGATATGCATCCTTTTAAAGTTAACTTATTTAAGCTATTTTTTGAGTGGTTTGTTATAATTAAGTTAGAGATTATTTATCTCTTTGTATTAAAATTATATAGCATAAATGTAGTGTATTCTTAGTAAGTATTTGATCTAAATAAATGCGAATATGTTCAGCAGTATCATACATTACATATAAAAGCAATATTTGTTAGTTTTAAGAAAATTCAAACATTTTTAGATTCGATTAGTTTTAAATAACAATGAATGTTTTTAGGATAAATATTTTTTGCTCACTGACTCGCTGTAAGCTAATACATCGCATCCCGACAAGAAAACTGACTCAATTCAAAAAACGTACAAGATATTGATTTAAAGTATAAATTTATTTCTTTTTCTTGCCGCAAAACTCGCACAAACTTAATTTACATAACTAGTGCGTAGTGGAGTAAAAATACGCACCACGACGACATGCAAAACGACATAATCCATAGCAACACATCATTAAATTTTCAGAATTTGAAAGACAATTTTTCGAATTTCAAGCGTGCATTATTAATTCAGAAAACGATAGCTAACCTGTAAACATTACATGATAGTTTTGTTTTGCTGTATAGCAATGTTTGAGGCTCAATCACTTAAAACTAATATTGCTTAAAAGTTATAGATTTTCTCCAATGCTGTTTTTTTTTTTTTTTTTTTTGATTTATGTCTATTTCGTTAAAGGGTTGAGATAGGTGGTACGTTTTGTTATTCATGTAATTCAAAGAAAATTTGAGACATTTTGTGACACTTTACAATAAATTAAACATTCAACTACTCAGATTTCTATTGTATTTCGGCATAACATTTTCCTGAATAAATAAAATAAATCCTATTAAAGTTTGAAAGGTTCATTGCCACGATCCTTGCTAAATAAAAAAAACCTTTTAATCGATCATTAACGTAAATGATCAATGAAATTTATTAAAGCATTTTAAAACACAAACGTTTATATGACTGAAATTTGAGCGAGTTATACAAGATTACATTTCGCAACAATAAATTTACTGTTCTACACCTTTTAAAGCATTTTAAGAGATATCAATCTACAACCATCAACTATTTGCTTAAAACAGAAAATTTAGGATTATAAAATCTTCGTTCATAAAATATTCAAGGCGAAGCTTTGCTTTCTTTGTTGTTTCAAAATATAGCTCAATTGAGCACTTAATAGCTACAATAATGATAGGAGATATCAACTGCGAATTTATAAGAAATCACTACGAACAGCTACGAAATGAACAAGAACTGCTCCTGCTCGATTTTTCGCTTGTCATAAAATGTCTTCCATTTAAACGATGTAGTTAAACGAACTGGGTGTCGCAAAAACCTCTTTTTTACGAACTCGATGAAAGGTCAAGGAAGAAGATAATTTCATTCATTTATTCCTCTTCAACTTCCGTCTTACTCCGTCAGTTTTTATTTTTATAAAGAAATAACCCCCCCCCCAAAAAAAAAACTGTCAACAGACCTTGATCTTATAATCTAAATTTATTTTTACTTGTTTTTTTTTTATTTAACGCGAAAAAAACTTTGTATTCATAGAATCTCACGGAAATATGCGTATCATACGTACTGCATGGTTTTTGATAGAGTTTCGATTTTGCGATCTCGCGTTTTTACAAATTTTTTCATGGTTCAAAGGATTTCCTAAAATTAAGCACCAACTGTACGGTACAAGAGACATAACAAAGCTTAATACACAGTAAATTCACCTCGCGATTTATCATTGTGTCGTTTTTACAAATTTTTCCTTGATCCTTAGGAGCTCATAAAATTGAGCGCCAACTGTACGGTATAAGAGACATAACAAAGTTGAACACAATAAACTTACTTCGTGATCTGTACTTTTTTCGTTGTTCAGAGGATTTCATAAAATTAAGCACCAATTGTACGGTACAAGAGACATAAAAAAGTTTAATGCACAGTAAATTCACTTCGCGATCTATCGTTCAATCGTTTTTATGAACTTTTCCCTTGATGCCAAGGAGTTCATAAAACTGAGCGTCAACTGTATGGTACAAGAGACATAACAAAGTTCAACACAGTAAACTTACTTTGCGATCTCTACTTTTTACAAACTTTTTTCATAGTCCCAAGGAGTTCACCAAAATTGACGACTAACAGTACGGTACAAAAGACATAACAAAGATTAACACAGTAAACTTACTTCGAGTAACAGTAAACCTTCGATTGAAAATCACCTTCTTTAAACTATCTCGTTCCTCAGCATGTATTCTTTCCTGGGACAAAATAAGAGGACTGGTCTCGAAAATGTTGTGCAATTGAATAGACATTATTTAAAACATTAAATGCCACTGTTAAATGTGATGATAAAATTGTTTGGTACGTTTAAAAAGGCACCACGTGAGCCTTGTGGCAACTTGTTTTGGAAGATTTTACACCCTCAACCTGCTACTTTTTCAACAGCAGAGCTTTCACCGTATTGTTTTCTATACCCGCTTGTTGATCACTGAACAGTTAAAGTTACAGGTAGGTCTTTTATTTATTTATTTTTTTATTTATACAGAAACTATACAGCTTTGCGTAAAAAGTGTCTTGCCTTTGGACACACACAAAAAGATTTACAACACAAGAGAAGGAAATAACCTAATGAGCCCAATAACCTAACACCTAATGGGTCGCAGGAATTGAACCCATGACTTCCGGCGTATTAGAAGACAGAACTTCTACCACAGAGCCACGGAGGCCCCAGGAAGTTTTCTGTTGAAAATTTCTGGGAGAAGATAAAGGCTGCTGAATTTTTTAGAAATTTTTCCCTGCATTTTATTAGTGTTCAGCTTTTATTTCGACTGTTGTTAGTTTTTACTCATCAAACCAAACGCCAGTAAAGGAATGATTTTCACACGTCGCACAGTGTGGCATAGTGGGCAAAAATCCACCGAACTCGCGGGTTTTGAGCTAGAATCTTTTATTATGGCTTAAAATGCGGCAAAATTCTTTGACTATTTCGTAGTGCTGCTACAATTTTGAATTTCTTAACCCCCTAAGCCCCGCAGAGCTCAGAATGAACCCAAGTCGCGATTTTGAAAACTAAAAAGTATGACCATATTTTTTCCCTGATATGTGGCTCAATGCTTAGTATAAATCGAGGAATAGGATGATAAAACACAACTTTTGATCACTGCCGGGTGTTAAGACATGCTTTTTTCCACCGTATAAGTCATTAAAAACATGATTTTTCAGGTTTTTTCCGTTTAAAAAATGGGTCTTAACTTTCTTCACACATATCCCGCGCAAGAACAAATATTTATTTAAACTCTAATCTACACGTTTTCTATCATTTTCCAAAGTTCAAACGATAAAAACACCCTAAAACACCGAAAAATTGTTCAAAGTTCGAATTTCAGCTCGAGATCCTACCATTGTCTTTGGGAATACATCTGTGCAATAGCGGCAAACAGCTTATTTTATACGTACACATTTATATGTATACATTTTGGGAATAAATCGTCTGCGTTCGAATTAAGACTTTTACATTTAGAATTTCCGAATGCTTTTGATGTTTTTAAGAAAATTTAATGTATCAAAGTTACAGTTGAGCAAATGTGTATTCGCAATATTAGTATGTTTGTCAGTTTCCTTGGATTAATCGTAATATTCGAATTCTAATAGGTATGTTCACTCTCTTACATAAGTAAACAAAATAGAAACCTTTGTCCTTTGTTACATAAATAAGTATTTAAACAAATTATGTAAATTACATTTTTTAAAAAATTAGTTTCTGTGTGTAAGACCAACAAAACAACATAAATTTTAATATAATATCAATAAAACTTTATTATAAAGTTAAAATAAAGTGGCTTTACTGTTTTTCATACTTCTAAAGTGAAATTTAACGGTCATATATTTGTAAATATTTGTTTTTTAAATTAAATAGAGTGAAGTAAAATCATACAATTTCATTAATATTTTCAACCCTACCTTAAATTTAGCTGTATTATAACTATAAATGATGTTGTTAGGAACAAAACTGGGGCTAAAAGGGTTCATCTGAGCATTAATTGTTTAGTTCAAAACACATTAAAATTTTAACATGTGTTTTTACATTTTAAGTTAGAATTCCAACAAAAACACTTACGTAACCTGTTACAATTCAAATATTACGATTATTCCGAGGAAACAGACAAACAGAGTAATTTTGCATCTACACATTTGCTCAACTCTTACTAATGTATTAAATTACTTAATACATTAAATTTTCTTAAAAACATCAAAAGCATTCGGAAATTTTAAATGTAAAGGTTTTTATTCAAACGCAGACGATTTATTCTTGAAATGTATACATATAAAATAAGCTGCCACTATTGCAGAGTTGTATTCTGTTCTCGTGGACAATGGTAGGATCTCGAGCTGAAATTCGGACTTTGAGCGATTTTTCGGTGTTTTAGGGAGGTTTTTACCTTTTGAACTTTGGAAAATCATTAAAGTGTTCTAGTTTAGAATTTTTTTTTCTTGCGCGGGAGATGTGTGAAGACCGTTAAAACCCATTTTTCAACGGAAAATCCTGAAAAATCATGTTTTTAATGACTTATACGTTGAAAAAAGCATTTCTAAACACCTGACAGCGACCAAAAGTTGTGTTTTATCATCCAGTTCCTTGATTTATACTAAGCATTGAGCCACATTTCAGGGAAAAAATATGGTCACGCTTTTTAGTTTTCAAAATCGCGACTTGGGTCCATTCTGAACTCTGCGGGGCTTAGGGGGTTAAGAAATTCAAAATTGTAGCACCACTACGAAATAGTCGAAGAATTTTGCTGCAATTTGAGCCATAATAGAAGATCCTAGCTCAAAACCCGCGAGTTCGGTGGATTTTTGCCCACTATGCCACACTGTGCGTCGCTTCAAAAACGCAAGAAATCATCCCAATTAACGATTTGCTTGAAAAACAGTGTTGGATAGCTTATGATGTAGTTAGCGTGACTACAATTAAGCCACGCTGCATACTTAAAGCTAAACACTCAACACACATAATGTTTCATTTCTCTGAAGTTTTGAAGAAGCTACCGACTCATTCAAGCTCTATAGCAGAAGGCTCCCACACCATGGGATCAGGTTCAAACCTCGGCAAGGACATGGATGCTTAATAATTATTGTACTTTTGATCATGTCTAAGCGGTTTGCAACGCACACGAAGCTGTGATTCCCACAGCAGAAAAAACTACTACATAAATTTTTCAAAATCGGTCACGTGAAAAGTGAGTTATCAGTTAGTAGCTTCTGTTAAAATGATGTGTAATGTGACTAAAGAAAGATATATGCTATGATAAATTCAGGAGTTCAACTCTGAAGTGCTATTCATTCTGTTGAATTGTAATGACACATAAGTCTGTATTAACTGTCGCCATCACATGTTTTTGATGTGTACAGAAATATTCAACTCTGAACTGCTATTCATTCTGTTGAATTGTTATGACACATAAGTCTGTATTAACTGTCGCCATCACGTGTTTTTGATGTGTACAGAAATATTCAATTGACTAATATGGTTTGTGTCCATAGTTTTGGTTTAAAAGCAAAACCAATTAATTGACGTTTGAGTTGTAATAATAGGTTCTTAGTTGAAGCAGTGAGAAGGAAAGAGATGTAAGTGGACATTTTCAAGTTCTGAGCGAAAGCGTTTAAAGACAAAGTCCTAGGTAGGCTTTCATTGAAAAGTTTTTCTAAATCATGTTGTATACCAGAACCTACCAGGGTTACTAGTACGATCTCTTGCCCTAAGACAGAGGAAAAGTTCACCTACCATTTGCACTGGTTATCTCCAAATTTTTATTTTTGTCCCTTACACCCCTTTGCTTCTCAATGCCTCAATTAACCTAAGAGAAAACTTAACTTTCTCAATGTTTTGAAACTTGAAGGAACATTTTTCTTTTAAAAGCTCAAAGATAGAGATCGTACTGAAAAATGTGAGCAAAAGATGTGGTTCTAATTACAGCGGAGTTACTAATAAATTTTTTTTTACTGCTTTATGTTTCGAGCAAAAAACGTAACTACTTAAACTAAATTTTGAAAATCATAGGAATAAAAAAGCTGTTCCAGAAAATGACTTAAATTTGAAATCTTCCTTAATAAGTATTGAAATTGTTAAAACTAATTCTTTGCAAAATCGACCAGATGGAAGGGCAGTTCAAAACTTAGAGTCAGATTTTGAAACTTATTCGTAAGTTTTTTCTGCGGCTGAAACTGTTAATCTGAAGAATTTCATTTTTACTTTCTTCTACATTGTAAAGGAAGTATTGTATTTGCGAAAATATTTTCACTCAAATAACGGCCTAATTTTCCATTTTGCTCACCCCGAATGAATGTTGATTTTTTTTCGACCCAATCACACGTGCAGAACGTATGGATGCCTGAAATATCCATTTTGACGATCCCCGAGATAATTACAACGAGTTTTCTGGTGACGTCCGTACGTACGTATGTATTTGCGTATGTGCATATGTATCTCGCATAACTCAAAAACGGTATGCCGTAGAAAATTGAAATTTGGTACGTAGACTCTTAGTGGGGTCTAGTTGTGCACTTTTTCTTTTGGTTACATTCGGTTGTTTCAAAAGGTGTCTTTTATACCTTTTTGGGGGAAAATCATTGTTAATATCAATGCAAACTCGAGTAGTGTTATAATTTGGCGGACACTTGGCGATATATCGCCAGGCTTTTTGTCGCCAACTTGGCAACAAATTTTGCGGCTTTAAAGAAAAAATCTGGTTCTAATTTGGCCACTATTGCCAATATTTAGAGAGTTAACCAATGAATCATATTAAAATTGCCTGCATTTGGAAAAATTGATCTGTGTACAACGTTTTTATACTTCAGTTCGTAATAAACTAGGGGCGAAAATATTTAAAGTGTTTCCTTACTTACTCCAAAGCAGTATTATTATTAAATTGGCGTAAAACGAAGTCATCTGATTCACACATTATCTCATTTGTAAAGGCAACCCCAAGATACGTCGGGGCGTATCTGTTAACGTCGCTGCGATAGTTACAGTACACACATTTTCAGAGCAAAGAAGTGGCAACGTTACTCGTAGTGGTAAAGGACAGCGGAATTTATCCTGACGGCTGGGCTTGTTATAGTTTAAGATCCCCCCAGTACAAAATTTCTGCTTCCATCTGTTTTTTTTTTAAACAAGGCACAATTTTCATACACAATTACCATCAGAGAAATATGTTGCTGTCGGGTTACTTATCAATGTATGGCCGGAAGTAGGGAGAACTCGCTCTGCCATCTTGGGTTATATAGGTACGTTTTTTCAGTTTCACATCTCGAAAAAGTATTTATATTGCGAGTAAAATCGTTCATTGATGAGTATAAAAAATCATAAAACTACGCATAAGGTTAATATTTAGATTTAAGAACTCTTGATTTTGAAACATTGTCTGAGCTAGGAAAAAAAATGATTTTCAGGCCTTTCGTAAAGTCCTAAAAATGAACAAAAGAGGGGAAAATATTCATTTTTTTCAAAAATTCTCGATTTTTTAAATTGGATTCCCCCGCAACTATTTCAGTCAAAATCAAGCATTAAACAAGGTTTTAAAGATAATATTATGCTCTTTAATTCATCAAGTATTGATTTTACTCACAAGTAAATTTTTTTTTCAGGTATAAAACAAAAACTGAAAATAAGCACCAAAAATACAAGATGGCGGTGCAAGTTCCACCTACTTCCTGTCATATTTTGCTAGTCAACCCCATTGAACACGTTCTCTTTTGTTCAATGGGCAAACCGGCAGTTGCATGTTATAATAATCATGTATAAAAAATGCGTTGTGTTTAAAAACCAGATGGGGGTAGAAAATTGCAGTGCGATTAGGCACTATTAGTTATTCAAAAAAAAAATTCAACTTGTGTCACAATCACATCTTTTAGATATGGATTGAGTAAGCACTGAGCTTCATTTTAAGCGTTACCTTAAGAAAAGGGTTCCAAAACGTTTCTTACCCTTTGTAGAACTAAAATTTTTTCACTGCACCCTAGTCATATATTGTGTATTCGCATATACACTATATCACCAAAAGCATTGGGACACTTTCTCAAGTTCATGTTTCTACCGATTTCTTGAGGATTAATATACCAACTGTTCTGTAACTTTTGTCACATAAAACGTATACTCCAGCTGTCATTTTTCAATAAAAAGTAAACCACCCATGCATTTGGGGCACTAGTAACAAATTGAGAAAACAACAATAGGTTTTTGATCACCCTTCATCGTAAATTGGTGGGAATAAGTTATAAGTTTTCGAACTATGTAGAATTCATTTTATTTTCATCAAAGTATCACTTATATTTGCGAAGACATAAGCATTTCTGTCAAAAGTACAAATTCTGTGTGAAGGTTTTTGACTCATAACACGCAGTTTTCCGTCACCCCTGACCAAACTTTTAGAATCCGTAAAAATGTAAATTTTTGGAAGTGCCCCAATATTTTTGATGATACAGTGTATATTGGCACGTGGACCCTTGGCGGCAACCCTAACTTTTTCCTGGGACACCCCTGCCTTAGGGCCTTTCAATAGTATGCGCAAGTAGTTTAGATTTCCGAACATCTTTTTTCAGACGTAGAAATTCCCCCATTTCACGGGGAAAATTACTTTCGGCCACTTTTGGCCCTGTGAGTGGATCGAACATTAACTGCCCTCGTAAATATTAATTTTCTTGATTTTAGTTTTCCGTATTTTCTCAAACGGTCTACAAAAACCAGATTTATTGATTTTTTGAAATATGCATAAAATGTGTCCTCATTTGGAGGCATTATTGCATGAATGCACCAAATTAGTACCTGTTGTTTTAAAAATGATATTCACCGTATGAATCTGAAATTTAATAACTAGTAAATCTATCGAACTACATCTGTTGATGCCTTACTCTCCATTGTGAGATAACGCAAATAATTACATATCCGTTCAAATAATCATCTACTACATCTATTAGTTATAATCTGACCAAAACTAATCCTAAACAGACACGGATGGGATGGTAATTCCTGTACTCGATGAATGAGTTAATCAGAGAGATGATTAGTAACACGAGTTGGATCCCAGAAAATTTATGCTCTGCAGCTCCATTTAATCATATTTCATACGAGACAATTTTACAGATTTAAATTTAATCTATCAATTTCAGGTTTATTGGAAAATTTATGTGTTTGCTAATTATTTCTTTTTTTAAAATCACGATTTGCATTTAACTGTGCATAATTTAGGATGAAATTTTAGAAATTTAAAAGAGCATGCGCGTGTGTGTAATGAATAAATGCACGGGGTGATGTATTATCGTAATTTATATTGAAGTTACTGAACGTACAAGACTGAATTGTAAAACACAGGAAGAAAGAAAAAGAAGAAACGAAGAAGAATGCATAGTTAAAAGGAACGAAGAAAAAATATGAAGTAATAAATAACAAGATACGTTGTAATGCACAGAAAAAAAAGTAACGATAAGTAAAGTAAATAATAAGATGCATATCTAATGAATAGTACAAAAATAATAATATTTAAAATGAAAAATGCAACTTAAACTTGGAAAAAGATATATCTTTAAATACTATGTGGGGATACTTAAACGTTGCCATAAGAGCAAAAGTTTCTATTTAATGCCAATCACTTACTTTACTGTTTGTATTTTTCAGTTTGATAATTTTTTTAAATATACCTTACATTAAAAAAAAAAAAAAAAAAACATACATATATAGAGCAAAATCATTTTTTGATGAAAATTAAAAGTTTTAGGCCTCTTGCTGGACGCTTAAATATTTTTAAAATTTGGATAAATATTTTTGTGGTACAAGTGGGGCTATAGGTGGAACGTTTTGTCAACATAATATTTAAACTTCCGGAAAAAAACGGTTTTTTTTTTCTCGATTTGACCTTGTACGCCGTGTTGGTTCTCACTTTCAGCCGCAAGTCGGCACTGGATACAGTTGTTCAATCTATATGATGCTTTTTTTTACGATTGTTGTGACATAAAAAAAATACAAGAGGGTGTATGACTTGGAACATCGACTTTTTTTCGTAACATCCTAATGTATATATACGTACACACACACAAACACATGTACAAAATGGCAAGAGTACGAAAATAAGATTCATGAATAACAACCACGCTCTTTCCGCCGTAAGGAAAGTAGCTAAGTTACGGTTATACATTATTCAACTGAATGAGCTCGAAAAGTTTCACTCGTTACAATAAATGTTTCCCGACTGAATTATTTCATCAAGTTGATGTTTCTTTTCGTTGCGTGCCAAACGTTTTGAAACACAGGTTACGTGATAGACCAGAACTTTTGCTATCAATTTTCGGGTGCTTCAATCACGTCCTCTATAGCCATAGTTCAACGATATTTCCTAGAATAGAATTAAAATTGATGCGGTTGACTGAAGATTTTTATTATGAATGAAAGAAATATATGAATGATCTCTATTAGGAAAGAAAAGAGAAACGCTTCAATTTTTTTTATCGGTCGGGATTTATTGTACGCTCCCAAATAAATAAATTTGTGTATATTGCTCTCATATAATCAACGCTTTCTCATTTCTTCGAGCGCAAAATAAGAAAACAAATAATAATTTGCTCCTGAAAAATGGAGGGTTTCGCAATCAAAATTGCAGCTAGGTTTTGAACCATTGTGTTTGTATTATTTAAACCTTCGTTTTTTTTTCTTTTCGAATTTTTAGACGGATTTTTTACCTTAATAATTTAGCTTCTCTGAATTTATTCGGCACGCAATAACTTCGGATCCCATGACTGGTTATCTACGAATCATAATTTAAAGAAGTAGAGTGGTACTGATGTAATTGACCATCAATTGTGTTATCAATTTTCTGACATTTCAATAACTTCTCGTGAGCCGTATTTCAACGATATTAATTGAATTAATGCTGCTTTTTAAAGATTTCCGCTATGAGAAATTTCATCTAGGATTTGCTGTACACTCTTCGATAAATAATTTTGAGCATTTGTTCTCACATCGCTAATACGTTTTTCATTTTTTTCCTACGTAAAATCAAAAATCAAAAATCAAAAGAAACAATTTGTTTTTTGAAAAATTGAGGATTATTCAAAGATTACAGCTAGATTGTAAAACATTGTTTTTGTTTAATTTCATTTTTTTCTCGAATTTATAGAGTCGGTTTCTCCCTTAATTTTTTAGCTATCCCAAATTTCATTCGGCACGCGGTGACTGTGGGTCATATGACTATCTACAAATCGCAGAGTAAAGTTATAGCATTGTACTAACGCAATCGACAAGCACTCGTGTTATCCATTTTCTGACGTTTCAGCCTTATTTCACGGATGTCCGCCTCAACTGAATTGATGCTGCTGGTTAAAGATTTTCGTTATGAAAGAGAGCATTTGGAATAAACAAATTTAAGTAGTATTTTGTTCTCATATCACTAATATGCTTTAGCTTTATTTTCAGAGTTAAGAAAGATAATAAAAAATGAAATAAAAAAAAGAGCTGATGTGTACATCACATGACTTTTTTTTACACCAATTTAATGATAATAGTGCCTTGTACTTGGTGTAAGCAAAGAAACACTTAAAAAATGTTCATCCCAAGTTTGTTGCAAACCGAAGCATAAAGAAAAAAAAAGTTTTTATACCGATTAATTTTCCCAATATTGGCAATTTTAATGTGAGTCAATGATTAACTCTCTAAATATCACCAATAGTGGCCAAACTATAAAAAAAAAAACCACGCCAAATTTATTGCCAAGTTGGCGACAAAACTTTCCGAGCAAAAGCTTGTCGATACATCTCCTCTAGTGTTTGCCAAATTATAACACCACTTGAGTTTCGATTGAAATTAACTATGATTTCCCACCAAAAGGTGTAAAAGACCCCCTTCGGAACATCCGAATGCATTCAAAAAGGGAGGTGTACAACTAGATCCACTAGGAGTCTACGTACCAAACTTCAACTTTCAAGGACATACCGTTCTTGAGTTACGTAAGGTACATACCTACATACGCACATATGCACATACATACGGACTTCGCGAGAAAACTCGTTGTAATTAATTGGGGGATCGTCAAAATTGGATATTTCGGGTGTTTATACGTTCTTAGACATGTATCCACGTGTGGTCGAGTTGAAAAAAAAACTCTATATTCATTCGGGGGCGAACAAATGGAAATTAAGGCCGATTTTTTAGTGAAATTTTTTTCGCACGAATACAATACTTCCTTTACTTCGTAAAAGGAAGTATATAAAAAAAAAAGCTTGCTCAAGCTAACGATACACCGGAAAATACATTAAATCTCTGTGGCCGATAGATACTATTAGTTTAGTAGTCACCTTTTTCTTTTTCGTAGCCAATTTATCTGCTGTTGATTCATAGTTCATGATTCGACAAATCTAATGCTGGTATACCTTGCAGACTACCTTTCGGCTTTTTTAATCTCCATCGTAGTCTACTGAAACAAATTCTGTTGCCTCGGTACTGGCACTAAAATATTAACTATTGAAGTCCCATCTATGGAAATCAGCAATAACTCTGACATTTTTATTGACAAATATAAAGGATTTGCTGTTCAGAATTTTATATTTCTTTTCTTAAAACGCGAGACTCATAAATATTTTATATCTCTTCATAAATTCTAGTAACTATCAAATTATGTATGATTTCAGCTAAAAAAATTTTTTTCTTACATTTCTTGCATGAAAAACTAAATCAATAAACGTCTTTTCCTCCAGAAACTTTGTATTTGAATTTTCATATAATATTCTACCAGAAATTGTCGTAAGGAAGTCGCAAGAGATACAATTTTTTTCCCGTATTTCTTGTTCCCTAGAGCAAGGAGACCATTAAAAATAGAAAAAGCCAAAGATTCTTGTGGTATCCATTATAAACGAGGAACTCTTCTGCCCCCCCCCCCCTCTTTCGGTGTAGCCCCAGAGGAATGGCTCAAACTCATCTTCCGAAAGGAAAGAAGCGCATAGTTATTTATCCTTACCGGAAGAAAATTATTATTTACAAAAACTCTCTCATGCCAGAAATCCGTCTAAGTTCATGTTGTGGTTCATAATTGAATAGACGGAGGGAAAAAATGGATGTTAGTTTCGGTATTTATACCGAAAGATAATTTTTAAGCGTAAAGTGATAAAATGTTTTGACTTTGACCAAAACCAAAAAAGGTGGTTTTTTGGTCGGTGAATCCGGAGTCACAAAGTCGGAATGGGGAACAACAGTGTGTTTGGGAACAACAGAGTGAATTTTACAGAAGTGTTCTGATGGTATTTTTTTTTGCGATTCAGTGTAATCAGCGGAAACAAGGAACATTTGTACCATTATAAAAAGTTTACGCAAATGAAAATATACCTGCGTAACTGGAATTGCATAGTTCCCTTAATAATAGTAATTGTTATTGTAGTGATAGTAATAATAGTACTACTAATAATAATTATGGTAATAGTAGTAGTAAAAATAAATATAATAACAGTAGTTGTCGTAATAATAATAATAATCATAATAATAATTATAATAATAACTACAGTAATAGTAGTAATAGTAATATTATTAATAATAATAATTTTTAATAATAATAAGAAGAAGAAGAAGAAGAACATTTGATTTAATTTATTTGGCATAAACTCGCTGTATGAGTTACGTATTTTCGTTGCGGTAACAGAGATAAGAGCATTAAAATAAAATTTTAATGTAATTGATCAGTAAATTAAAATTAAATTGATGAATTTCATTTTTTGATTTTCATGAATTTCAGTAGAGACAAAATGGAGCCTCGTCGTAGGGAATGCTTTTTTAAATTAAATTTCTTGAAAGTCAAGCTTAAATTTAAGATTAACAAAAAGAATCTTCTGAAATGCAACCAAGTAGAATTAAATAGATTTATTTTCTATGACATTTGATTGAATCCTATACATAACAACGGAAAAAAAAGAGAAAAGTTAACAAAAGCTACAAATTCGCAATAAACAGAAACACGATTTTGAGATAATATTAAATATTTTGAGAAGGCTAAAATGTAATAGCCTCTTAAAATTTGAATGGAACGATGGGAGAAAATAGAACGCGACGAAATTGATCTAACTTTGTACTCGGCTAAAGGCATTTCAAGACTCGGAAGAGAAACACGTGCAGAGTTTCTTTTCGAGTTCTAAAGTTAGAGGGAAATTTTCTTCCAAAAACGTGGATTCAGTAATTGGATTTTCACAGGATCTTGATATTTTCAGAAGATTCTAGACTTGATTTAATTAAAAGTTATTTATGCTACTGAGAACGAGAACGAAACCAAATTTTAAACACGATTGGAAGAGGGAGTGGGTTGATGCAGTGAAAAATGTTAAACGAAGAGCAAAGTAAAGTTTTATTGCACGTTTTCTTGCTCATTGAGACAGCTGCTTAAACTTTAGTAGGGCAATTCCACGGTTAGCTGTCTGATATTTTTCAAGCAAAGCAATAAGTATTTTGTAACATTCAACGCAAAATATATGTTGAGCAAACAATCTTTTGCCCAGGAATATTGTATTTTTTAAGCTAAATCTAATGGTATAGTTGAATTCTTCAAAAACATTTTGGATGATTTTTAAATATTTATTAAAAACATGGTAACATTTTAAAAACAAGTATGCCATTCAGTTACTATGCTTTTAACAACTTCTTTTAAATTGTTCAAAATGTATTTTGGCGATTTAGTTATACCATTGAACTTCACCTAAAAATACATTATTCCACGGGAAAATATTGTTTTTACAATGTATATTTTGCGTTGAATATTACAAAATACGTATTTTGCTTCAAAAATGTCAGTCAGTTACCCGCGGAATTGCCCAGTAACAAAATACAAACCCTTATGATGTTAGAAAAGGTCCTTATCACTTTTAGAAAATTGCATTGTAATTTCACAAAGTTTTATTGAGAGAAAAAGTTATATCCTACTCTTAACGAACTGCGATTCGAAAATTTTGAATTTCCTTTTCTGTAACTGCGTTGTGTAATATCATCACTATCTCGAGCGCATATACCTTCAAATAACCATATTTAAAACCTTAGTTCTATTGGTTCAGTGGATAGGCAACTAGGGCTTCGTATGTACACTGTAAAAACGATTCAGAAACGTTCCTGAAAACTAATAGGTAGCCGGAGTGCCCAATTTCTGTGAGTAACATATCTTGCAAAAGACAAGAACGTTTCCCGCTAAAAGCTGTAACCATTCTGAAATTATCCTTGGAACTTTCTGAAGAACTAAGAAATCTCCTCTGTTAAAACCAGTCATGTCTCGGGGATCTTCGAATAAAATTTTGTAGGGTTAGTGTAAATGACATGGACCTTCCTGATTTACCAAGAAAGCTCCAAAACATTAGAACAACCACGGCCAAAGCTGAGAGAGAATTGCTAAAACGAAGCAAGCTTATCCCCTTACCTACAATTTATGCAGCTACCCAGTGACTTATTTGCTCTCACTGGGAACTTAGTTAATCTGGACGGACCGTAGCCGAATTGATGCCGAACTAAACACGCTCATTCAATCTTTAAACTGGTAGATTTTTTTTTTTCACAACACAGAAAAGTCTGCATCATGCAACTTGTGGCAATTTAGGATTTTTTTTTTTGCCAAGATACTTGAATTTACGGGGAAATAGGTAAAAACCTGTGAAATTCCGAAACGTTCAACGAAAATAACCAATAACGTTTCGGAGTGTTTTTACAGTGTATGGTAACTTCTCTTCTTTGGATCACCCTGTAAGTTAATTTGCGAATGTTCCCCAAAAAAGTATGCAAAATTTTTTAAAGTACATAGATTTTATAAGCACAGTACAGAGATTTAACATTGATTGCCCAAATCTGAATCTAAAAGTTTTCACTTGCAAAACCAGGAGCTAACTTCTAAATAGACGTATTGTAAAGTACGAATTTTGCGTACGTTTCAATAGATACCATTTACCTTAGTAAAAAAGGGTTTGAATATATAGCCATACAGCAACTAGAATTTTTAGAAAACTTTCCCAAATATGTGATCTATTTTTTTTACTTAGCATTTATCGATAAAATTAAAAAAAAAATTTTTTTTGAAAAAAAAAATATATTAAAAAGAACACTATTCTTTAAATGGAAAACCAATACCAACTGAAGCAAAAGCAATCGCAGTCATAAAAAGTTTGGTGCTGGGTCGGTTCACAGAAGTATTTGAATGCGCAATGGAACAACTAGCAGAACAAAAATTAAGTAAAAGTAAAAGATGAGAAGCAACAGAAAGAACACCGAAGAGGCTCGAAAGAAGACGAAAAGTTTGGTCTCGGACCCCGAAGCCTCTACTTGATCACGTTTGAAGAAAAAAAAAAGCAAAGTTGTGTTTTTGGACGGCAGCAGAACTAATTAGATTTTCAGAACGTGGAAGTAAGTGTGAGCGCTTCTCACGATTTTAGGCTCCACTAATTGATTGGAGTTCGAGCGGAAAGTACTGCTCGCGTCCCTTCTAAAGTTCTACAAAGTTAGGAAGAACCAGTTTTATATATGTCAGGAAAAACGTTGACAGCCCTTTCAATAAATCTAAGAAAAAGAAAATATTTATGCAGAAGGTAGGATAAGCACCAAATTTAGGATATCTTTTGTTCGTGTTGCTTAGAAAGGTGAAATAAGTAAAACAATCCAAATTGCATCAAGTAACAAAAAAATTGGATTCATACCAAAATAATGGACGACGTTTAGAGGAATAACACTTTTCGAATTCATTATTTAAAATAAAAACAGCTTTACAACGAGATTTCTGAGCAGAAATTTTGAATTTCTTACACTTTTGGGAAGAATAACATGCTAGAAAAGTTAAAACTGCGAAATTATATTATTGAATCGTGGTAAGTAAATTAACAACTCACTTAAAAAAGAAAAAAAGAGGCGATAATACGTGAAAGATATACACAATAAAGAATACGATGTTATGCGTACAAAGATACTTAATTTTTTTGTAGTTTATATCATTTACAATTTACTTTAACGAACGTATTATCAATATACGTTAAATAGCATTTGAAATTCTAAAACAAATTTTTCAATTGAGCATTCTTTTTCACTTCTTACCTTACGTCTCCTTTACTTTTTGTTTTTGCTGAATTTTTGCAGATTAAACAGATTTTCAGATAATTCGTGCACGAATACTAGTTTTGAAGAGTAGTGCTTCAGCACTTTTTTTAGAAGTTAGTAACAAAGCTCCTAATGTAAGTGAAACATAACCTTACACAAGTAGTCGCCTATCTATGGATATTAACATATTCCATTTCAGGAAATTCAGGGATGTAGCTTCGTAGTGTTTGTGCATTGAGTGGCATTACTAGAGCGCATCGCCAAGGCTTTGTGGTCATCATGTCTGTGCCCCATTATTCCTCATGAAATCATGTAAATGGCTGCTTGCCGGATATGCCATTCCCCGAGGATTTTAGATCAGTAATGGTTCGTTAACTCGTATGTGTGAAGTTTAGCATTGTTGTGTCTGGTAGTATTCTAAATGCATCACAATCTTACTAATGGTGAATTCGCTGTGGTATTTCAAAAGCCACCTTTTAATTTTTTAACTTGATTTTTTTCTATTTAAAATATTTTTTCCTTGGATATAAAGTGTATAATCGTTTCATTTAACTTTTGCTCTTTCTGAGGCAATAATACACAGCGATGAAAAACTGCAAAACCTGTCGAGACCTTTACGAATTATAGAGCGCTATAAATTTTAAAAATCTTTAGCTGGGAGGTAAAGGGCACTATGTTCAAAATTGCGATCCAAGCACCATTTTACTCATCTTTTATAATCTATTCAGAGGTATAAAGCGTTAAGATTTTGAAAAACAAATTTTCATTTTATAAGCCAATAAATGACATTCCAGTAATACAAATCATCAGAAAAGAAAAAAAACTTTAAACTCATATTTCCCTCCATTTTGGTTTTTTTGACTTGTTTCTCTTTACCGCTCAGGCACGTAAATAAAAACTATGGTTTCAAAACTTATTATTTTTTTAGAAATAAAAAGAAAATGTGGTATAAAAACATATATATTTTTTTAAAACTAAAAAAAAAAAGCTTTTTGAAAAGATATTTATTAACTCTAACATTGAAAAGATATTTATAAACTCTAACATTAAGACGCATGCTAATTGAAAAACCATTCAATTAGTGTTTTCTTATTCTTTTTAAGTATAAGTGCAAAAACATAATATTAATTTTTATTCAATTCCAACAGTTAAGCAATTTTGTGTGGCGTTTCCATTCCTTCCTCTGTAAAACGAGTTTTTCCTTTCGCACAGTGGTATTACTGAAAGCTGAGCATCTGTCCTTTGCGCATGATCGCTTCTGCAGTAATAGAAGCGCCCATTATAGTGACGCCGTATGTAGTGAATTTACGTCAATAACGTAATAAATCGAATTCCCTTTGTTTTCACTTAAAAATTGATGCAAAGCTGTTTGCTTACAGCGAAGTAAAAGTTTTTTTTACTGATACAAAGAAACGTCGCCATGTTCGAAGAGCGAGTGACTGGAAGAAATTCCAGGAACAACTAAATTAAATGGTAACTGTTTTAGAAATACTCATCATTTGAGGTGATAAGAATAATCTTAGACTTAACGGGATTTTTCACTTTTCATATGCATGCATTTACAAACATAGTTAATATATAGAAATGAGCAAAACCCAGTTATTTCTCTTTTTGCTTTTAAAATATTGTTCATTTCTTAAACTACCTTCAAATAGTTAAGTTTGCAGTTTAAGACAAGCTATGATTATGACATTCACAACTTTTTATTTCTTTATATATTGAAATAAAATTTTCGCTATCTAAACTACAACACGAAGGGATATGTTTAAATGTTTTAGACAGGCATAGTTATCCGCTAAATAATACTGAATTTTTAGTGAAAAAGTTTGCTTTAAAAGTTATTAGATAAAACGTTTTGGATTATGCCCTTAAGTAAAAGACCTATTTTCTAACTGCTATTTCATTTCCCACATGTATAGACCCCAGTAATTAAAGCATAGCAATTTATATATAATAGCTTTAGAAGCTCATATTTATTTTAGGCTTTAATCAACTTACTTCAAAACCAATATATCTATCCCCTTTGAAAATTCCTTAATTTAGATATACTTTTTTCTTTCGTATTCACGGTTAATAATTTCCTGGCTACACTTGAAGTAATTGTCTCGTCGGCAGAACTGAGTAGCCGCTATTTGGCAAGAATGTTCTCTGCTATTCATTCGATGTATAAAATGTATTCACATATTCGCTTCTGAAGCACGCTCAATTAAGTCGTTAATACCAGATTTTTTTATGGCGAGAAAATTTCGTTACCTCTAAAAAGTTTATTCTAAGCGAAAACTTATTTTAGGAACTTGAGCTCATTATCCGAAACTGCGCCTGACAGAGATTAATTATGCGTTTGCACATACATTGGCTTCCTTGCTTGCTTGGCATATTTATGCCTTTTTGGCGCTTTATGAGTTATCGCTACGATAAAGAAATTTCAGGGACAACTAATGAACGGTGAAGTGCAAACGAATTTTCCGTTTAATGAAATAAATTTAATCTAAACTCAAACTTGAATCACCTAGAGTTCAAGGCTGAGAAATAAACGTATAATAATAATAATAATAATAATTAAAAAAAAGGGTAAACAGGTAGATAAGCTGAAATCGATTGATAGATAGACATGTACAAGAAGTAGTTATACATAGATTGATAAACATAGAGATAATTAAACATTTATATAGAGAGATGACAGTAGCTTTTTATGTAGATAGATCGATAAGTAGATAGGTAAAGAGAGACAGGTACATATATATATATATATATATATATATATATATATATATATATATATATATATATATATATATATATATATACATATATATATATATATATATATATATATATATATATATATATATATATATATATATATATATATATATATATATATATATATATATATATATATATAGCTCGATACATAGATATCGATGCATAGTTAGGTAGATATTTAAAGAAATAGACAGATGGATAATTAGATGTTTATCTGTGCATAAATACATCGATAATATAGCATCGATATCGATATAGAATACGTTTGAGAGGTAGACATGCAAAGAGAGATAGATAGAAAAATATAGAGAGATAGAGATAGATAAATACCGAGACAAGATACATCGATACTGATGTAGATGTAAGTAAACGAATAGATATAGAGAGATATAGTAAATGTTTTCTTGGAGTTAATGCATCTATAAACATAGATTGATAAATGTTGAAGTAGAGACAGCAGAGTATAAAGATTGATATAGTAATAGATATGTGTAGATGATTAGATGTAGAGCACGTGAAATCAATGCAGAGATACAGATTGATAAATATGGAGAGAAATATCAATCTAGAGATAGATAGATGCACATATTGATATGCATAGATTTGTAGTTATAGAGATACACAAATATAAATAATTTACATGGATTGGACAGATATAAATATATAGAAAGCTGTGCTAACAATAATTTTAATTATAATAATGATTTTTAATAAAAATAATAATTTTTTAAAAGTCATTTTAACAAATATCTATAAATATAGGTATTCATTAAAATGATTTTTATTCCACTACCAAATTTATTAATGCATCTTTTGAAGGCGGTATTCCTGACGTAAAAAGTGATTTACGGATCTAGCTGGTGGCGTATAGTTCTTAAAGGATTAAGTCCAAAATTTAAGTTTAATTTGTTCATAAAAGTTTGAATGGGTTTCTGGAAAATATGTTTCAACAGTTACATCGCATATAGCAGTTTCTATTGTACGATTTGCCTCTCTTAATGATATTCAAATAATTTACCAGAGCACTCCAAAGTTCTTTATTAACTTAGAAATGAAAAAAAAAGTACGACAACAACGTTTCAGCCAAAAACAAAGTGCATAAATTTAGAACAACGTGCTTAAAAAGAAGCAATTTTAATAATTTCAGAACGAAACATTGTATTTACAAGGGAAATGTATACCAATATATTACAGTGAAGTACAACGAAATCAAATTCCACTGTCGTTATTCTTATGAGTATAATGATTAATAACTGTTTTTTTTAACAATGCCTATTAAATGGAAAAAGGTCTTCAACTACTTGCGAATAGAATATCTTCTTATGTCTGCTTCGCAAAAATAAAAGAATAAATAAATTAAAAATAAATTTAAAAAACAAATTAAAAGAGAGCTAATAAATAAATTAATGTATTCATACATACATGAAATAAGTAAATCAATACAATAAATACACATAAAATGTAAAAAGTAGAATGGAATAATAAATAAATAAATAAATAAAAAAAATAACATAAAATATAAAAAATGAAATGAAATAGTAAATAAATCAATACAATAAAAAAACATGAAATATAAAATAAAATGAAATAATAATTAAATAAAAAAATAGAAACTAAAATTAAATAAAATGAGGAAATCAATAATGTAATTTAATAATATAATCAATAATAGAATGGAGAATATTAATGTAAGCATAAATTATAAATCCAACTGAAGACATTTTTAGTACAAATAATAAAAGTTGACGCATTGAAATTTAAACAACAAAAGATAGCAGAATCTAGAAAAATCGTTAAAAGATTTTTTTTTTAAATTTACGGTCTGATTATTTGAAGTCAAACATTTAAATTTCAATAGTGAATATCATACTCAGTTCTAAAATAAATAATTTAAAATTTGAAAGATAATTCTTTTCCGGTCTGATTGTTCAAATTTGATTTTATTAAACACACAATACTTGAAGCTTTTTTCTATGTCATTCGAACTGACTAAATCCAAAAATTATGTGGCATGCGGAAAGGAATAAAAAGATAAGAATTTACCGCACCCTTATTTACACAAAAAATGCTAAACGAATCTAAAATACCCAACATTTTTTCAGATACCCCAAACTAACATTCAGTCAATAAAGTTCGAAGATGGTGCAGAAAAATTTTGAAAGCACGTATGAGCGGCCATGTTCGAAAAAGAGAAAGAGATCCGGGCGAGTTGAGTTGTTAATAGTTTCGTACCCTCCCACAAAAGGTTTGATGCATATTTTATTAAACGCTTTCGTCTGTGTAAGAAAAATGGAGTCCAAACTTTCTTCGAAGCCACTTTTTTTCCCGCCGTTTCACTGCGAAAAAGATGATGCGCTTATTGATTACGCTGCTTTTCCTAGTCGTTCCAGAAATAGCGAACAAAGGCTGGGTAAGTAAAAAACCGGGATTCGCTCTGATTTGTCTGCCGATTAATGGAGTTTTTCGATTGAACTGAGACGAAATTTGCTTTGTAAGTCACAGTGAGAGCTTTATTAATGGGTGGGTCGGTTTGTGCATACATTTATAGATGTAAATTCGTGGTTGAATATTTATGTATTAATAAATACAACAATCGTTTGCGATCATTATAATGAATTTTGTATGATAATCGTTGTGTTTTAGCTTCGCAGCAGCTATAGTGTGACTCTAATATATTGAGCTATGACCTTGACATTGTTTATTCCTTTTTTGGGAAAACAATGGAATGTTGCGTAAGAACCTCCTCCAGCTGAGAGTTACTTCGAAAATAACACCTAAGAAACTTATTACGAATGAGTGGTAACACTCTAAGTAAAGCGGGAAGAGTAAGAATTACGCAGACCTATGTGCGACTACGTTGCAGAATGAGGTTCTCCTTTTAAGTACGACAATAAGGCGTAACAAACAGTACGTTTTCATTTATTTGTGTTCATATGACTTCTGTAAAGCTCCATGTACATTTTTGTAAATGAATAGCCTCAATTGTTTTTGCTCCTGGACTTTGAAAGTACGACACATCATTTATTGGCAAGCCAGCCAGGATGTACGGAAATCAGAAGATTTCAGAGGCTTTGTAAGAATATATAAATAAATGTTTGTAAGAATAATAAGTACGTAAATTGATATTCTTCATACGAAAATGGACATTTTGAAGCAGAAACGTTCAATTTTACGAAGCGCCTTCACAAGAGCTATAAATAATTTTGATAAGTTAACGGAATCAAACGAAACAAGCAGTGAAGAAAAACAAGTAGAATTTGAACTGTTATCTGAGAAATACAAGCAGTTAAAAGAGTGTGACGCCGAAATTTTAGAACTATTACCGACGGAAAAATGCACAGAAAAACAGTACGAAGAGGAATTCGAATCGTGTGAAAAATACGATAGAAACTTTCTTTTTGCGAAAATGAAAGTAAAACGAACATTTTCCGTGCAAGCTCCGAGAAACTACGAAGAAACGCCACTTCATTCGGTACATGGTACCGAAACAGTATCCCAGTATCAGCTACCGAAAATTGAGCTCCGGAAGTTTGATGGAAATCCGAGGGAATGGTTAAACTTTTGGTCACAATTTGAGCAAATTCATCAAAATACGAGAATGGACGAACGGGACAAATTCCAATATTTAATACAGGCGACAGTTGCCGGCTCCAAGGCGAGAGACATCGTAGACAGTTTTCCCCTCACGATTGAAAACTATCCCAAGGCCATCGAGTATTTTAAAGAAAGATTTGGAAAAGAAAGCGTTTTGATTCAAGTGTATATACGAGATCTATTGCAGCTGGTTATGACAAAGAACAAAAGTGATTTATCGACATTGCATGATAAACTCCAGACACAGTTACGTTCGCTTGAATCGCTAGGACTCACAAAAAATAAGTATGCAGATATTTTGTTTCCACTCGTTGAGTCAGCATTGCCAGTGGATATCATTAAGTTGTGGGAAAGGCAGCGAAATACTGCTGCAGATATAGTGGGTAAGACTGATTTAGATTTATTAATTGATTTTGTAAAGAATGAGGTTGATAGTGAATTCAGAGTAAAAATTGCTAGGGAAAGCTTTTATTCTGATAGGGTAAGTAATAAAAAAGATTAAGTAAATATTCAGAATCTAAATCTCTTGTACCAACTGCTTGTGAATTACTTAGCGCAAATGATAAAACTGCATTCAATGATAATAATAGTAAATCTAAAAGGTATGATAATTGTATTTTTTGTGATAAGTTTCATGCATCTGAGAGTTGTAATGAAGTTACGAATATGACCTTAGATTATAAAAAAGATATTCTTAAGAAAAAGAAAGCTTGTTTTGTGTGTCTTAAGAGAGACAATCATAGGGCAAATCAATGTAGTTCTAAGCATAAATGTCAGATTTGTAAAAGGCGACATTTCGTGATCTTATGTCCAGATTTGCCTTCGAATAGACCAGATAATCTTTTAAAAGATAATAATGAAAACAAAATTAGTACTTTAAATAATCATGTACAACTCTCGGATGTATACAGTAAAACCTGTCTACAACGATACTGTTGGGACTTAAAAAAATATTGTTATAAACAGGTTATTGTTATAGACAGTTCGGTTATTTATTCGGCTGACATTTTGCTGCGACCAAGGAAAATATCGTTATAGACAAGTTTATTGTTATAGATAGTATCGTTATGCACAGGTTTCACTGTATCTTCAAACTTTGATTGTAAAATTGTGTAATGGTTCGAAAGAAATGCTTCTACGTGCAGTCATAGACATGGGTAGTATGAAATCTTACATAGTTTCTGATGTTGCTGAGAGTATGAACTATTGCCCTACTAATGAAATTAAATTGAAACAATCACTGTTTGGTGGAGTAGAAATTTCTGAAAAAAATTATAAGAACTATGTTATTGTTTTGAGTAATGTTGACAACAGTTACAGGTGTAAATTTGATGTTCTTGCACAAAAACGCATTTGTTCTGAGATCAATCAAATCCCATCTGGTCATTGGTTAAACGAGCTCAAACAGCACAGTATTGAAATTACGGATACAGAAAAAAATAAATTTAAGGTAGATAAGGAGATAAAGTTATTAATTGGAGCTGATGTTGCGGGAAAATTGTTGACGGGAAGAATAATAAATCTTAAGTCTAATTTGACAGCTGTACAGACTCGTTTAGGATGGACGGTTTTGGGGAAATTATGTGAAACAAAACAAAGCGTAAATAGTAACCATTCTTTAGTGATTACATCGCTGTTAACGCCAACTCAGTGCATCAGTGATCTTTGGAAATTAGAGGTTTTGGGAATTGATGATCCAGCATATCGAAAGAGCAAATTAGAATTGGAGGAAGAAACTAGTAAATTCTTTAATGAAACTATTTGCGTGAATTCGGAGGACAGGTACGAAGTTGCGTTGCCTTGGATAGAGGATACCTCCTCCTTACCGGACAATAAGAAATTAGCTGAAAAATGCTTGTTGAGCACAAAAAGAAAGCTGGTAAATTTGGGAAAGTTGGAGGAATATACGGAGGTTTTTAGCAATTGGGAATCTCTTAATATAATTGAAAAGGTACCGGGAGAAACAAAGATGAAAGTACACTATTTGCCTCATAGGCCGGTAATTAAAGAAAATAGTACTACAAGTTTAAGACCGGTATTTAACGCAAGTTCTCATTCAGTAGGTTCTCCGTCATTAAATAGTTGTTTATCTGCCGGACCTAATTTAATAGAAATTATTCCAACGATTCTAAATAGATTTCGTAGGAACTACGTTGCAGTTACGTCCGATATAGAAAAAGCATTCTTGCAAATCGCTATTAGGGAGAAGGATCGAGATTTTTTGCGTTTTCTGTGGTTTGGTAAGGATAACTCAGAGCAGTTAGAGGAGTTCCGGCATCGGATGCTGGTTTTCGGGCTAAGTTGTAGTCCGTATCTCTTGGCTGCTATGCTGCAGTTCCATTTGAATCACGTTCCAGAAAACTTAAGCCACCCAGCTGAAGTACTAAAGAATGCATTTTACGTCGACAACTGTGTGACCAGCCTACATACCGAAACAGAAATGAAACAATTTGTGTTGGAATCGCAAATAATCATGACTTCGGGTAATTTTAATTTACGAGGCTGGGAATCCAACTTAAGCAGTGCAGTTTCGGCTGACAACTCCGTTGGGAGTAAAAAAGTTTCAGTCTGGGGTTATGTTTGGCATACGGATTCGGATACGTTATCTTGTAAAATGGATCACAAATTAGACTTAGAAAAAACTGTTACGAAAAGGTCAGTTTTAGCAGTAGCCAATTCAGTTTTTTATCCAAAAGGTTTTACAGCCCCTATGATGTTGATACCTAAATTAATCTTGCAAAAAGTGTGGAATTTGAAACTTAAGTGGGATGAAATTCTTCCAGATGATTTAATTAGAAAAATTAAGACATGGTATCAACAGTTAACGAAACTACTAGAATTGAAAATGCCTCGGTGGTTAGGCATTTCCCTTGAATACGAGTCAATGAGTTTGCATCTCTTTTGCGATGCCAGTCAACGAGCTTACGCCGCGTGTGTTTATATAAGAGTAGTTCGAAATAATGAAGTAGTAGTTAATTTAGTACATGCAAGAAGTAGAGTTGCACCATTAAAGCATATAACTATACCTCGTCTAGAGCTACTAGGGGCCAGATTACTCTCGTCAGTTATTGAAGATCTTAAGCTTTCCGGTATTAATGTTTATAGTTGGACAGATTCCACTACCGCTTTGTGTTGGATTGTAAGAGAGGGAAACTGGGGTACCTTTATACAAAACCGTGTGCGAGAAATACGTTCCTTGACATCTCCTAAAGTATGGGGACACGTTCCCGGAGTCCATAATATAGACGACGTAGCGTCCCGCGGACGTTCCGTAGAGCAGTTAGCGCAGCTAAAATAGTGGGAGGGGCCAAAGTGGTTGTATGACAAAGAAGAAAATTGGCCGAAGTGTGAGGGTAAGCCAGATGAGGAATTGGTGAACTCAGAACTGCGTAAGACTATTATAACTACATTAACAACAAATAAGGTTGATGACAATTGGTACTACAGGTATTTTTCATCGGTAAGAAAAATCGTACGCATGATAGCTGGGATCTTTAGATTTTATTGTAAGTTAAGAAAATCAGTAACTGGGTTCACAGGTATTTTGTCTGTTTCTGAGCTAGAAAGGGCTGAATTAGCTCTTATGAGGTTGATTCAAAAAGAGTCATTTAAAGGTGTAAACGATGATAAATTGAAAAACCTCAGACCGCTACAGGACTCCAATGGTTTAATAAGAGCTAAAACAAATGTTGCTTATCGTGATGATACTAATGACTTTAAGTTTCCTATCATCTTACCATCTGACCACCCCGTGGTTAAATTATTGATAATGGATGCTCATAACCGTCTTTTACATGCTGGTACTTCTATGTTGATGTCTCATTTACGGGAAAAATACTGGATTATTAAGTGTCGTAAAACTATACGTAATTGCATTAGAAAGTGCGTGAAATGTCAGAGATTTAAGGCTGAAAGGTGTGATGTCAGTTCATGTATTATGCCAAATGATAGAGTACGTGATGCAGCTATATTTGAAATAGTGGCTGTTGATCTCGCTGGTCCACTATACCTAAAAAATGGCCAAAAGGCTTATATTGCACTTTATACTTGCGCTGTCTATAGAGCCATTCATCTCGAACTTATTACGTCTTTAAGCACAGAGGTATTTTTTCAGTCCCTGAGGCGCTTTATTGCTCGGCGTGGTAGGCCAACCATCATATATTCTGATAATGGCTTGAATTTTAAGGGAGCAGAAAGACTTTTGCACGAGCTGTATTTGGAGAGTTTACGTTCTTAAGTTGCGGAAGAAAAAATTCTGTGAAAGTTTAACCCTCCATCCGCCGCTTGGTGGGAAGGATGGTGGGAGCGCTTAGTGCAAATGGTGAAGCAAATTTTAAGGAAAATTTTGGGTCGTGCTGCTCTTGATTATGAAGAGTTAACTACAGTACTTTGTGACTGTGAAAGAATTATCAATTCGAGGCCACTTACGTACGTTTCTGAAGACGTCGACGATATGTCGCCCCTAACGCCAGAAATGTTTCTGCAAGAAATTTCTAACGCCGGAGTTTCTTATATTGATATTGTCGATAGAGAAAAGTTAGGTAAGCGAGCTAAATATCTTCAGAAAATAAGAGAACAACTCCGTAAAAGATTCCGTTCTGAATACCTAGGACAATTACGTCAACAATCTGCTAAGAACTTCAAACTTGAGTCTTTAAAAGTGGACGAAATAGTTCTTTTGGAGGATATTAACAAAAAACGTGCTTACAGGAATTTAGCTCGTGTGAAAAACTAATTCCAGGGCGTGATGGGCAGGTTAGACTTGCTGTTGTTAAAACTGAAACATCTGAATTCTTAAGGCCAGTTCAAAGATTATTTCGACTGGAGTTAGAAAACCCAGCATTAAAAACGATTGAGGAAGCTGTACCTCTAACTACCAGTAGTGGTAGAAATGTCAAGCCACCAGTGCGTTTGTAAATAGTTATTGTTCATGATCTGTGTTTTGATTGTTTTCTGGTTCATTTTTCTTTGTTAAGATTGTGTTTTTTTGTATATTGCTTGATGTTATATTGTGCTAGTTTTGTATTTTTTGATTTAACCTAAGTCATTTTGAGTGTTTAGTAGATTATCCACTCAAAAGGTGGGAGGAAATGTTGCGTAAGAACTTCCTCCAGCTGAGAGTTACTTCGAAAATAACACCTAAGCAACTTCTTACGAATGAGTGGCAACACTCTAAGTAAAGCGGGAAGAGTAAGAATTACGCAGACCTATGTGCGAATACGTTGCAGAATGAGGTTCTCCTTTTAAGTACGACAATAAGGCGTAACAAACAGTACGTTTTCATTTATTTGTGTTCATATGACTTTTGTAAAGCTTCATGTACATTTTTGTAAATAAATAGCCTCAATTGTTTTTGCTCCTGGACTTTGAAAGTACGACACATCAGAATACGCTGCTTTTCCTGGTCGTTCCAGAAATAACGAACAAAGGCTGGGTAAGTAAAAAAACCGGGATTCGCTCTGATTTGTCTGCCGATTAATGGAGTTTTTCGATTGAACTGAGACGAAATTTGCTTTGTAAGTCACAGTGAGAGCTTTATTGATGGGTGGGTCGGTTTGTGCATACATTTATAGATGTAAATTCGTGGTTGAATATTTATGTATTAATAAATACGACAATCGTTTGCGATCATCATAATGAATTTTGTATGATAATAGTTGTGTTTTAGCTTCGCAGCAGCTATAGTGTGACTCTAATATATTGAGCTATGACCTTGACATTGTTTATTCCTTTTTTGGGAAAACAATGGAAAAAGGGACGTGTTGTTGGCCCGGATTTGAATTTCAAGATTTTTTCAAAACTACTGCGAAAGTAACCTAACAAGCAATTGCTTTTATTTCCTTTCCATTGAACATAAATTTAGTTCTATTTTATTGCAAGTATCCCTCGTATAACAGCGGTTAATTCGTTCCGTGTAATATCGAAACCGTGTTATACGAGACTTTGTTTTATAAATACTTTTTTTAAATTATTTTTTAACCTAATTAATCATGTACATATCATAAATCATGTCAATGTGTACCGTGATGTGTAGAAACCATGTTCCGTGTTATATCGAAATCATGTTATACGAGACCTTGAAATAATGTAAATCAAGGAATGTGTACCGTGTTATATCGAAACCGAGTCATAAGGTGTAAAATTTATAATTACTGAAATTTCGGCTCAATAGAATATACAAACGAAAACAGGCTACCAGAACATAGAAAGACCCACTGATTTAAAAGTAAAAGTTGTTATAAACAATAAAACTTATAAAATAAACTCAATATAAACAATTATTTTACATACCTCAAATTAAAACAGTTATTCATAACAAGAAAAAAACTTTATCAACTCTCTTTACTAGGAACAAAACGCATTCTATGAGAAAAAAATCTGATTTTTACTATAGCAATAAAGTTCGTCTGAGCAACAACAACAAAACAAAATATAAAATAAAATAAACAGTATTATTCTATTTATTTTATTTCATATTAGTGATACCCGCACGGCTAGCCCGTAGTAGAAAATTAAAAGGTCATTTGGTTCGCCTGTATATTTACAAATAATGCATGATGAACTCGCCAATTGGCTTTGTTCATTCGCTCTGCCATTCCACATCATGATAATTCCGTAAGTTACTCGTCCATTTTATGATATTTTGCTCCGGAAAATGTTCTTAAAATTAAAATAGAAAAAGAACAAAATCGAATTTTCAAAAAATCGCTTCGAGGTGCACACCCCCATGCTACAAACTAACTTTGTGTTTAATTTCGTGAAAATCGGCCGAACGGTCTAGGCGCTATGCGCGACACAGAGATCCAGACATCCAGACATCCTGACAGAGAGACTTTGAGCTTTATTATTAGTAAGGATGTTGTTTCGACTACATTTTTTATTTATCAAAATGTAATATCAAAAATGTAAACTTTGCAAACATATTTATCAAAAATGTTTGCAAAGTTTAGCTTATGTTTAATTCTAATGTTATTTTCTTACAATGCAAAATAATATTCATCTTTTTGCTTTTAGAACACTGATGAGAAAAATAAAGTATGGATTTAAAAGTTAAAAGTTAGTGTTGTACGAGGAAAGAGCCGAAGACAGACAATTTTTCGTAAAAGCTTCATAAAAACAAAATAAAAAATTATTACAGTGATTCTCAAACATTTTTTTAACCGTGTATTGAACAGAAACGAAAATCTTTCTTTTAAAATTCGTGTTGCATCAAAACCGAGTAGTATTTAAAATCAAGTTTTGCACCATGCAATATCGAAACCGTGTTATAATAATCGCAAATTTGGTATCCTGTAATATCGAAACCGTGTTGTAGAAGTACAGTGTTATACGAGGGACGTCTGTATCATTTTGGTGGTTGTTTTACGTAACTAGCGGTACCCGCACGGTTTTTCCGGTGGAAGAAAACTAATTAGTCATTTGGTTCGCCTGTATAATTACAAATTGTGGATGATGCATTTCTAGCCAATATGGTATGTTAATTTGCTCGTCCTTGTTGCGGTAATTTACTCGTTTATGAAATGGTAATTCGTTCGGTAAAACGGGCTTAAAATTGGAATAAAAAAAAGAAAAAAAAATCGAATTTTCTAAAATTTGCTCAGCTGTATGCTAAGAGCTAATTTTGTTCCACATTTCATGAAAATCAGCCCAACGGTTTAGGCTCTATGCCCGTAACAGACATCCAGATATCCAGACTACAGACTTTCAGCTCTATTATTAGTAAAGAAAACAAAGAAGATATTTCTCATAAATAAAAAATTGCAGCCAATTCTCTTTCAAATCATTGATGCCGTAAGATGAATTGACAGTTTCGGAAGAATTGAATGGATTATTTTATCTTTTATTCTAATTCCGTATATACTGTGCAAATAACATCTTTTAATATGAATACGTCTGAAAATTGATTTGAGCAATCATTTTGTCGGGTTTTTTTAATCTATAACAACTGCAAAAGTTACAAATTTGTTGCAAAGTTGAAAAAATTATTACCCTTTAAAAGATTTTTGCTATTTTGAAATCTTATGTTGAAGAAGAGGTCTTTTGAACTTGAAATCTTCTAAATTGAAGCATTCCCAAAATGTATGTGAAATCTCTTTCAAACGACCACTTACCTAAAAGAGAAGAAGAAACCGATTAGAAAAATTGAAAACAAATCATTTTATATTAAAAATGAATGCAAACAGAATCATTACAAAATAAACGCAGAAATTGTTAAATAGAATTAATTAAAGCACCCACATACCCAGAAGTTTGCCATTGCTGAACATTCTATGATAACAATCTTAGAATATTTGCTTTAGAAAGTACTACAAACTGAAGTATTTTTTGCAACCTTACTTAGGTAAGACCGTCCTCATAGAGAGGCTATATTGATACAAATTAGCAGAATTTTTCAATAAAAAACGTTTAAAATAGTGGGTACAGTGCTTTAGCATTCTTTTTATGTACCGTTGTTTCAAGATCAAAGAAAATGAATAAATCACAAGCAGTGAAGTTATCGTTAACATCATTCTTAGAATGATGATAATTAATGTTGTGTGCGATATGTGTGTGTCAAAAATTTTCACATCAGGCTTCTAAAATATGTATTTTAAAGAAAAGTTGTATCAAGGGAAGTTAGATAACTACAATATCCTGACTAAATCACAGCTATAAAATCAGAAATTATTTTTTCTTGCTCCGTATACCGTTCCACGTAGGAACTACAGGGGTATACTGTCAATGAGTTGCTGCTTGCATTTGCTCATATTTATTAATTTGTAATAAGAAGGAAATATTTCTCTACGTTTATAAGCTCCTAGTTTCGAATTTTACATAATTTGTGATGTTTTTGTTTAACAGTTGGCTAAAATGGAAACCAAAAATCAAACAGACAATAAATAAGTAAATAAGTACTTAGATAAAAGTAACAAAACTACCAAATAATTAAAAATAAAATAACTAAGTAAATAAATATGGGGGAAAATGAATGCTTTTTGAATCCTGTATCTTTTGGGTTACTTAGGCTGCGTTATGACTGAACTCGACCTTTATTACAGAAGGTTAACTCAGTTTGTCTGCTCATTTTTAGCACGTCCATTTCTCTCACCTCGCATAGAATTCAATTATTGTGTGATAAGATAGCGTAAATACTGGAATTTTCATTGGTTTTCCTTTGCACTTCAAGTATATGTTACAAAAATTTACGCATGTCTAAATATTACAATAGTTATGACCCATCCTAGTGGATCTTTCTGAGGCAGAAGTTTTATGTTGTCAATTACGTAATTTCACTTGAAGGACAAATGATTCATACTCAAAAAAACCCAGCTAAAATTGGAATAAAGCAGCTCATTTTTGGCCCACAACTCATGAAATTTACTTTTCAATGGCTTATTGAATAAGATCTATTGAATTTAATAAATATCATAACGAATAGTACTCAGAGTTATTTATAAAAGACGTCAACTTGTTTTAAATCTCTGGAAAAAAAGAAAAAAAATCCAAAGCTAATACGTTACTACGGGCAAAAAGAACGAAGTTTAAATCCAAAAATCAATTCCTGTTAGAGGGAGTGATGAGAGCTGAAATGATTTGGCAAAAGTGGATTTAACGGTATTCAATTTAAAAATCTAAATCCCCCGTTAAAAGTTCGGTCTCGTAAGTCCGAAATCTTTTTCTTGCTTTCTTAATGCCCTAGGGTAGTGAGGGTATTCCAGGAAATGTCGGATCGAACTTTAATTTGGCCCCACAAAGTAGTCGGAGCGAACGAGATGATGAGAAAATAACGAGATCCCACTCCCTTCCTCCGCGAGGCGGCACGAAGCGAGATGATTTTTTTTATCCTAAAGCATGAAAGTTCTTATTGTTGGATAAAGGATAAAAGTTTGAGCCTTTTCTGTTCAAAAAATCATGAATATAGAATTATCTGGGAGCTACTGTAAACGCGGAAGACCTAATCGTATGTTCCAGAGAGGCTGACGTTTTGCGACGTTAAGGTAGGCGAACACCCTAAATATTTTTGTCTTCAGTATGAATTGCCCCCTCCTAAAATTTTAAACGATTATTGAATGTCACCTAAATAACCCTAATATTATTTGTTGGAAAAAATACCTAAAGATTTTTTTAGTAAAAGAGCCTTTACTGTCATTTTTTAGCAAAATACTACCATTTTCTCAACACTTTCAGTGCAGTAATTTTTTCCTAATTTTTAGAACATTTTGATACCTTTTCGTTAGATATAAGAGAGTGATAAGATCCTCCAATTTGGAAATAAATTATCAAAACTTGGTGTTATGGTAAATTTTTGAAAAATCCTCCTGAAAAAAGTGCTTTTTGCCCCTGAATTCTAAATGATCATTATTTCAAAATACCATGTTGCATGTAAATTAGCTTCTATAGTTTTATATTACAATATGTTCAATTACCATTTTTACGAAGTTTCAAATGTATAGAGTTAGTAGTCTTTATCTTTGTTAGTAGTCGTAAAAATGAATTTCAATTATAAGCAGTGCGTTTGAATTTAGTAAATTTCTTCTAGTTTTCTCAATAATTCATCGATTTAAAAAAATATCGAATTTTGAAAGAAGACTATTGGGGCTTTCCAAATTAATCAAAAGCTCAAAATAGACTTTTTTCGAAAGGTTCAACTACCTACCTTAATACGCTGTTACAAGTTTGGCACTCATAGGCTGTAAGTTGGCGTTAGTTCTTTTTTTTTGCTAATCTAGAATGGAATATAATGCTGGCACTGAAGCAGTGCTAATTACTATAGGAATAGTTTGGCCTCCTTCAAGCGGGGCAACTTCGTTGAATCAACTTTCGTACTGACGCTTATCAGGATGTGTAACCAAGTTGAAAAGTGGAGGAATCGCCCGGCATTTTTCACACGACAGTCAACTCATAAGGTACATGAGTCTTTCCGATGAGTGGAATCAACATTTTAGCTGATTCAACTCATCGGGACATTGCCAAGTATTCGCACTACACTAGTTGTAAACTAGTTGAGTCAACTCGGTTCAGTTTTAATAGCATTGTAGAGCAACTGCTCGAATAAATTCGGCTTATTAGAAGAAAAGTTGATTCAACTAAGTTGCCTCGTATGAGGAGAGCAAAAAATGCCATTCAACTAGTTGACAGGCAACTTTTTCGAAAGGTACTAACCGCTTCGTGTGCAGGAGGCCTTAGTTTTAAATAAAGCTTTAAAACTTCAAAAAAAAAAAAAAGTTAAAAAAAATCTATAGTTAAACTGATGAATGAATTCCTTTTTTAGTCGCCCAATGAATGAATAATTCGTCACTTATTAAAAAAAAATATTATTTCAAGAACTATTTTAGATGAATATGCAACAGTAACTTCCTCCAACACAATTGCAAAAAGAAAACGACTGAAAATAAATTTCGTTTGCCCAGTGGTTAGACGTGCTGATTTACTGCACCACTTTTAATTTAAACCTCTCGAAATTCCGAAGCTAAACCATAAAACGTTTTCAAGCAGTTTTTTTAATAATCGCATTTGACGGAAAATGCTTTTATTACCATGAATCAAATGCGAGTTTTTAATGGTATTATGAGTTTTTGAAGATGAAATTGTGCTAAAGTGGCCCTTACTGGTGAGACTACACTACATTTTAAAAGAAATTTAAATAGCATGGGAAATGCTCCGCAGCTTATTTATTGTAACACTGACAAAGGGTAATTGGCAATAAATGCAAGATTGAAACATTTCATAATAGTGTAGGACATTGTCCTATTCAAGCAAGTAATGCAGTTCATGGGAGACTATATCGTCGCCTCAGAGCAACAGTAAGATATCTTAGTATTTTTTCTGGGATTAGATGCCTTACTGTTGCTCTGAAGCGACGATATACACGTGAGAATGCATTGCTTTTAAAAAGAAGTTTAACTAGCGAGAAAATTATTAGTGACTTATTGTAACTTTAACAAAGGGCAATAAATACAAGATTGAAACATTTCATGATAGAGTAGGATAAATTGTCCAATCTAAGCCGGTGATGTAGTTCAGGTCGAACTACCCCACATTTGAAAGTAAATTAAAATAGCAAGTAATATTCAAGTTAGTGATGTAGTTCAAGTTACAATCGGCTTGATCTATGTAATCGATATAGGGCATAGAACGATATCAAAAATAGTTTTTTCATCAAAACCCCCTCTTTTATTTCTGAGTGCAGTCAAACGGTCAACTTTCAATTAAAGTATTCGATTTCAATTTCGCTGCTGAGATCTCTCTGAACATATGCATATGTGCATGCATGTAAATCTAGAATAGGTTTTTGGAATAAGATGAGGGGTTCATTTCAATATAGCAAAAGTGTCGACACAAATTAGTGAGACAAACTTGTGATACAAATCTTACCCTTCTGTCGAAAACATGTAAATTAAAAAGTGAGAGATTTTCCTTTAAACGAGCTGATGTGTGCATCACATGACTTCCTTTTACTCCAATTTAATGGCATTTCCCCATTATTGGCAATTTAATGTGATTCAATTGTTTACGCTCTAAATATCACCAACAGTGGCCAAATTAAAACCAAATTTAAAAAAAAAGAGAAAAAAATCGCCAAATCTGACGCCAAGTTGGCGACAAAACTTGGCGACCAAAAGACTGGCGATATATCGCCAAGTGTCTGCCAAATTATAACACCACTTGAATTTACATCGAAATTAACAATGATTTTCCCCCCAAGAAGGGGCAAAAGACACCCTTAGGAACATCCGAATGCAACCAAAAGGGAAGGTGCACAACACGACCCCACTAGGAGTCTACGTACCAAATTTCAACTTTGTAGGACATACCGTTTTTGAGTTATGCGAGATACATACACACATACACACATACGTATATACGCACATACATACGGACGTCACGAGAAAATTCGTTGTAATTTACTCGGGATTCGTCAAAATGGATATTTCGGGTGTCTGTACGTTTCTAGGCATATATCCACGTGTGGTCGGGTCGAAAAAAAAAAAAAAAAAAAAAAAAAAAAACTCAACATTTATTCAGGGGTGAGAAAAATGAAGTTAAAGCCGATTTTTGAGTGAAAATTTTTTCGCGAATACAATACTTCCTTTTTTGTAAAAGGAAGTAAAAACAGCTTTGAACCTTGTCAAATGACCTCAAAACCAACTAAGACAAGTATTTTTTATGAAAATGAGAGTGACGTCATAGATTTCTTCACGTAGATCTGTCTCTGTCCATTTGAAATGAAAAATCTGTGAAAATCAGAAGAAATTACTTTACGCAAATTTGGTCGGATCGAAAAATTTAATCAATTTCAACCAAATTTTAAAGATATTTTTCTGAACTGAAACTTAAAAATCTTTCTCGGAAATTTCAAACGAAATATTTATTTTGGACCTTTTTTCTTATCTGCATAGAAAATTCTTTGATGCACAATAAAACGCTTTTTCTCCCATTAAGATATTCACCATTGAGGAAACTTTTTCCTACATACCATTATTATAGAAAAAAAAACCTATTTCATATATTGATTATAGGAACTGTTACTCAAATGTTTGAATCAGTGGTTATGACAATGTATTTTTTTAGCATCACAACTTCACATTCATCATAATTTTACGTATATTTTATGAAATATACATAAGTGATCATTTTTCATGACCTATACTGCTTGTGCCATCAGTTTTTAAAATGTTTTAAAACTGAAGTACATAAGAATGTTCGCTCACTCTTTCTACCAAATAATTAGGTCTCTATCGCTATTACGCACTGCTTCAACATCGAAATGCTTTCAAATTTCCATTTTCATTAACATATTCATTAAAAATTTAGTATAATTTCCTTGGGGATCAAAAATAACGTAACCTGTTTTTTTTTTTTTTTAATACGAGTTCGTATCGCTTAATGTGTAATTTGTGCGGAGAACATATTCATTGGGTAGAAAAGTGGGCGAAGAAATCAAGCAGAAAAGAGGGGAATTATGTTTCTTCTTTCATACCTGTACTAAAAGAGATTTACTTTTTTTAAAAAATAAGTCACGTGCATCTTTTTTTAAGGTATATGAAATAAATTGTTTCACTCATCTTTATTTGTTTTTTCACTCATTAAAATATTTAAATAAAATTTCTCCGCATTTTTGAAAATTTTACCCAATCATTGTTGCATTTGCGCTACATACTACCTGCTAATCAATAACCTATTTTTTTTTCATTTTTTTTTCAATTTAAGTCGCATTCTGTTTTTACTTACTGTTACGCATTTAAGAATGATTAATCCGAGAAAATATTAAAACAACGATCCCAGTACTTCTACAAATGGGACTAGTATTCCTGGCCATGCTCTGCTCGGTGTGATATAACTTCCAAATCAAGTAAAATATATTTAATACTATCCAAGAGAAACAAAAATAATAATATTACAGTTTGTACTGCTTAATATAACATCCGAGTCAAGCTTGGATGTAAAATTGGCAATTTTGCACAGGTAACAATTTTCAATTACGTACAGGTAACTGTTTTAATTTTGTGCAGGTAACAATTTTCGATCATGTACAGGTAACTGTTTTCGATCATGTACAGGATACTATTTTCGATTATGTACAGGCAACTATTTTCGATTGTGTCAATCACGTACATGATACCATTTTCGATCATGTACATGGTACTATTTTCGATCATGTACAGGTAACTATTTTCAATTATACACAGGTAACTATTTACGATTATGTACAGGTGAACTATTTTATGCTATCCCTGTAAGAAACTACACAGACAACGACCAATTCTTTGCCCATTCTCACACCACCAAAGACTAATTACTCATTCTACAAATAATACTTCTCCAGTAATAAAAATAATCATCTTTAAAACAATTTTGAGGGAATAAAATGTGTGTAATATGAGATATTCTGTGTAAACTCCATAGGCGAATGTCTTCATTGGAATTCGATAATTCGAAATCTAAGAAAATGCAATGTATTTTATTCCATATTATTTCTGCTTGCTGAAAGCGACTTCTGCCACCCTTAACGATCTTCGCTAATGACTTTCAAAAGAAATGGTGTTTTTACTTCTTTCTTGGAAGAAAAATTGCATCCTTGAAGCTTTTTACTTCTCAAAGCATTAAGCGCCTTCAAAAAATACGAAGAAAACATACTTTTTCTTCCATAAGAAAAAAGATAGTCACAGACGGAAGTATCGTGTCGTTAGCAAACAATATTTCAATTGAAAATCCTAAATACATTTTCACCTAATAGTTTTGCATCGCATCTTTAAATGATCGGTTTACTTTAATCTGTTCAGTACTTATCTTGGATCATAAATTCAGCCTCTTTTCTGGTTGCATATAATTAGTTCGTATAGGGCAGAGTTGGGAAAAATGGGATGGCGGGAGAAATACGACAGCTGCATTTAAACCGAAATAAAATATGAAAAATTATTTCTAGAGCAGGTTGTAGCAGTTTTAGATTTTTGCTTGGTTCTATTATGCTACATTTACTGGGCAAGCCATAAATAATTTTTCAAATTTTATTTTGGCATTCATACAGCTGTCCCATTTGCCCCACCATCCTCTTTCCCAAAAATACTTAGATGTGAAATTTTTTAACAGTTAATTTTGTGGTAATAAAAAACTGAGATGGGCTGGTCATCTTTTGAGAATGGAAAATGATAGAGCTGCATTGAAGGTCTTGAATGCAGTACCTTTTGGACAGCGACCAAGGGGTAGACCAAAAATTAGGTGGGTCGGCAGTGGATACTGATTCTGACCATCATTAAAATCAAAAACTGGAGGTCATCGGCAAAGAGGAGGACAGCCTGGCGGGATCTCCTGAAGAAGGCCAAGGCTCACAACGGGCTGTCGAGCCATTTATAAATGAATGAATAAAATACTAACTCGAAAAAGGGGGCTAAAAGTGGGCATTATGCGTTTAAGAATATGTAAGATGAGTTTCTAGAACAGTGATTCACCACCTGTATTCTGCGGACCACTAGTGGTCCGAGAGCAGTTTTTAAGTAGTCGTAGTGAAAACTGAACTATATCGGTTTTTAAATTGTAATGAATATTATTAAGGAAATATTTTGGATTCATCTCCTTTCATCAATATAATTGTTGCGAAAATAATATTTCTACCGTATGTGGGCAGCTTAGGATTCGGATGGGCACCAAGTGGTCTTCAGCCGTGAAAAGGTTGACCACTGGTCTAGAGTAATTTATTGTATCCAATTAAATGAAATTGTATTAAATATATTTTTTTTGTCTGCTATTTATTTCTATAAATAGGAATAGCTTTTGAACTATGAGAAATCAACACTTTGACACAGAAATATGCAATGAAAATTACACACATGTCTATCGAAATTAAAAAAAAATATTTCCATAATAATGCTAAATTTAATGCTCGTACTTACGTTGTATAAACTCTTTATTTTTATTACAAATGCATTTTCTCTCATATCTTTTATAAATACACACATTATATGGTTTCATCTTGATGAAATTTTCATTGGCATTTTAAAACACTTCTATGCGTTTTTTTGAGCATAATCGTATTACATTTATGAGCATAATCGAAATATTTACACGAAATTACTCCAGATGACTACTGTATTTAATTATGGTATCTCTCGGATTGATCATTTTAATGTTGATCCTTTGAATGTAAAATCACTGGAGATGTTAGCTTGATTACTAAACAGTTCAAATAATTAAAAAAAGAAATCACTCAAAACGTCCATTTGATTGACGATCATTGAATTATGAAATCACTCAAGAGATTCACTCTGTTACTGATCATTCCATTATCATATTCACTCAATTATTGATCATTTAATTATCAGATTCACTCAGTTATTGATCACTCGATTATCAGATTCACTCAAAATCCTATAATTTGTTTTTACAAGTCTCTCAATGATGTCTATTCAAAATAAATGACTTGAATTTCGGTTCAATCAAACTGAGCGTAAATAGCACTTAGTTTTCTAAATACATTGTCTAAAAACCAGTATTTTTTGACTGATTGGTTGGCTTTAAAAGACGACATTTTCCACCAGTTTAAGTAGCAATTGCCCCAATGCCCATGGCTCGATGGCGGCCCCATTTCTCATGGCCCATGGCCCAACGGCTTCTAGTCGCATATTCCCATAGCCTTATAGCTCTTATTATTTTGATTTAGTGTTAGCTTCTGATTTTTATATCAGACAGTCCTATTATTGTAATCATCATGTAGTTTAATTGTTTTGTACGTATTTAGTTACATTAACTAATCTTTCGTTATTCAAAAAATATTGCATGATAGGCTTACATACCATTATATAACAATTATATTCTATAGCCAAAAAATCTGAAATTTCATTTAAGTTTATTTCCTTCTACCCTTTCGTGGTAAAACCACTGTTCGTCTGTCACATTTATATCATTCAATTTTGTTGTATCAATGTATAATAACAGTCCAATAGGATATTTTTGAGCTATTATTATTTTTTTTAAACTATAATGCTTTCATCCTATCCATTAGAATTATTTTTATACTTTGTATAAACCTTCAAAATTTTAAATAAATTTCGCCTCAAAGATTCATCATACCATTTAAATCCTAAACGTGACAGGTAACGAGAGTTTATGCGGTGTATGTATGTATGTTGAAGTAAAAATTTTCGTCTAAAATCCTTCATTCCTATAACCTATTTTACAACTTTATCCTCTTTTCGGTCCGCATTATTTGGAGTTTTAGGTACCTGTTGTTTAATATGTACTTTCATAGCTGTACCGTTTCATATTTACCGTTTTTTTTTTCGAAGCAGTATTCTATCTACTAGTTTGACTTACTTGTTTGGAACTGTCTCACATAAGTCACTTTTTTACCTTCCTCAAGATAGAATCCCATTTTCCGTTCTTTGTCACTTTCCCGCGCCGAAAGAAATAGAAGTTGCAACGAATGAGGAATATTTCTTCCGGAGAAAAAGGGATGCCATCCCTAGAGGCATCTGCTAGCCGTTATCTTATATTCTGAGAATGAAACTTCATTTTGTGACGGCCTGTCTTACATTTTTCACGTTTTCAGGTGAAAGGGTAGGAAAAGTAAGGAAAGAAAATTCTTTCCCTTTTGCTTACTTGCCGAAATATGCATTTAGTTTCTCATTGCGGATTGATCAGTTGTATTCCATGACAGATTTCATAGTTTTACTAGCTGCGTGCCCGGCGTTGCACGGGCTACTTAAAAAATCAAAGAGATGTCCAATTGATGTTTTTGTATTACTCTGACATCAGTACCTAAAGCGCTAAGGAACAAATAAATACGCGTAATGCAAGGTTTGCAAAACCCCAGTAGAGCATATTTTTGGCAAAAATCTCTTTAACATTAATCATAGCTATCAACGATACAAGTTATGAGTATTTTCAGTTAGCACAAAAGATGAAAATATATGCATTATCAACTATAATCTGTGCTCACTTTAAACTGAATTAAATCTGATAGACTATATCTGAAATATTTATTTACAATTACAATCAGCTTTTTACATAAAATGACACATACTTTTTGGTTGATTACGGGAAACTAAAGCACCAAGACTTAATAAATACCAATAAGCATTAATTTAATATCAAGTCATTAGATTTCCAATTAAACTTTAGTTAAAATCATTAAAAACAATATTTTGTGTTCAACTCTGTTTCGCTTAAAGAAATCCAAAAAATCTTAACTTAAAATGTTCTTTTAACGATACAAACTGCATTTCAAAAAATAGAAACAGGAAGAAAAAAGACAGTTATTACAATTTGCAATTCGAAAACTCACCCATGTGACGGGAAAAAGTCCAACAAAATAATTATAATTAGTCGCACATCCTAAATGCACCAAAATATGAGGCCGGTGAATGATAAACTTACACTATAATCAATAAACATAACTAAAGAAACAACTTTCATACGCTGAAAAGAGTTAAGAGCGTTGAATGTAAAAAATAAAAAAAGGACAGACAATAAAATAAAGGCTATATCCGAATAGAGCAACCAATTTTAAACTAATTTAAAATGAAATTCTAGATGGAAACGTTGTATTAAGATTTGGACAGCAGCCAAAAAATCTCTTTTAAAACAATTATTAGAATTTTATTTGCTCACCCATATGCAAAATGGCAACAGGAAAGAAATAAAAATTCCTGAATAACGTTATGTTAAATAACGTTTGAATTAATCTCTCCGCTAATTAAAGTCGTACAATTACGAGATTGATCCTATTGTTTTCTTTGGAAAATTTCGAATTGATGGGTATCTCGTTCGACTCTCGATTTGCAGCGGTTCTCGAGAAGATCGATCTTCAGATGGACATGCGGACGCGAACAGATTTTAATATTATAGTGGATTCGTTTGCTCGCAGTGCACTTATCACTCGTTAAACGGATTGTATCTTCTGAGTAATACCAGAAACAAATAAGCAATGGAAACAGAGGTTTGTGCTTTAAGGAAAAAAGTCTTCATTTTCCCCCTAATCATTCATGCAGAGAGTAATGGGATGCTTTCAACGACCAAACGGCACGACTTTGAAAGTCACGGATCTGGACAAAATTATGGATTTAAGTAAACTCGCCCTAGATATGAGACCAGGCAAGCGGTTTGGCATCAGAGGTCCTATTTTGGATGCAACGAGGGTCCAAAGTTACTATTTCAGCTACAGAAATGCAATGGTGCAACCTTTGGAGTTTACGGTTTTCACAGTTTTGTTTCTTTTTTACAGCGCAGTATTAGTCAATTTAATGCATTCAGCATAGAACGAGTTCCGCTTTCCCTGCGATGTACTGAAAAAGAAGACGATAAATAAGTTTCTTGAGCAAATATTCAGCCAAGTTTGATACCTAACGAAAACGCCATTTCATTTCTGCATCCAAACAAGTAACTTTTGCTCCAGTCGAAGAAGGGCATACGCAATTAAACCCTGAAGAAATCTATACCCCATCATAATAAAAATATTTTCCTTTTACCAAGTTCATGCTTCAACTTGATTTTAACGGTAAAAAAGGGACTTTCAGGAATCACAAGATTTTGATCTTTCTATTATTGTCGGCATCAGTCCAGCTCGCTCAAGAACATAAATAATTCATTGCATTTTGTTTCACAACAGCGAAATGTTCCACGGCCGAACGGACGCATACTGTGAAACATAACTTTAAAAAAAAAATTCCTTATGTCGACCCAACAACATGGACATCGACAACAATTTTGAAAGGAATAACTGAGTATGTCTCTAAGGAAATTTTAAAACTGAACATTTTATCCACGCTCATAGTTAACTAAGTTAGAATATATATTAAGCCCGATTCTTGTATGCCCCTTCGGTATCGGCGGTAGGTCACGTCAAGAATTTGATTTTAAGATTGATGAATCGAATACAATTGCATCCTTGGAACTTGTGAAAAGACATGATCAGAAGTTCGGCTTATACGAGAACACCCTGATTAGATATTTGCTTATGGCGTAAATGGGAAGAACTGAATTTATTTCATGCCTTAACAAAGTAATTAAAAAATTGTAAAATATTTTAGTAAAGCATATTGGAAATGGTTTAAAGTATGGGGTGTTTTTATTCCTCCACAGGATAAAAGAAATTTATTGAAAAAAAAAAAAAACTATTTTAGTTTTACTCTAAACATTTTTTAATTTGATCCTAACATCCTAAAGTTTCTACCAGGGCTGTGGAGTCGGAGCGAAGTGACCGACTCCGGCTCTGACTCCGGGAATTTCAGAGTCTTCCACGCCGATTCCTATTCATTTACACCAAAATCAATCTGACTCCGACTCTGCAAGAGCTAGCAGAGTAGCGGATTTTGTGGGAAAATGACCGACTCAGACTCTTGGTATTTCAAGCCTTCGACTCCCAACTCCAACTCTTTTACGCCAAAATCAGTCCGACTGCTACTCCCCAGCATTAGTTTATACTACAGAGTTAGTAAACTTCTACAGGTACTTCTGTCATAATACTGAAAAGATTAAAACTTCGTGTCAGCCACTAGCACAGCCAGAAATTACCTAGTGACTGGCATGGGTTAGGTCATAAGAGTCCTTACATGGATAGAAGCTGCCATATTAAGATTGACAATATGTGTTAAAACCACTATTTGTTATTACACATACAATATTTGTGTTTGCTGAGTGAATTATTCTGTCTAAGAACTTTGAGAAAAATTAAAAAAATCAAATGGCGTCATATATGGTCGCAAAAAAGTCAGCTTAGGATGGGAAGAGAAGGTGATAAATACTGCCTAGGGTTGCGCTTGTAAGGATTTAGCATTTCTTAGCCATTGTAGAATACTTTGAAGCACTGTGTCCTTTACTTACCACACAACTGTATGGCAAAAAAATCACTTTTCAAAGAGATCATTTTTCAGAAATCTGAGATACACGAGTGAAAAAAGCTCTAGTTGCATAAAGCATTTAAATTTTTAATTACTCTGCTCTGCATATTTAAAAAAAATTGAATCGCGGATGGTGCAGTTGATCACAGCCTCTCTGATGGCAACAGAAGTCCTGGAGTATTAATGAGCACTTTCCTCATTCTATCACTATTTCTTTTCTAAGAAAACATCCATCTTTTCTCTCAGAGGACTCCCGCATCCATTCTCTGACCTTGAAAAAGAACAGAAAGCATTGTCCCTCCTCGATGGCATCCATCCCCTTCATCCCCACTCACCCAGAGACCTCCGCAATCACGTCGGAATGTGTTGCTCATGCTGAATGCGGAAACCTGTTGCCTTGCGGAGCAGTTGCTCGACTTTCGAGACATTTTTAGAACACAATGGGCGAGAGGAGGAGGAATGAATATGGCAAGGTAGTTGCCACGCTGTCTCTCGCACGAGCCGGGACAATGAGAGATTTTCTTCGATGCTGGAGATGGTTTCTTCTGAGGACTTTCATAACATTTGTGCTGAATTGCAAACTTATAGTTCTTCGTGAGGATTTCTATGCTTCTTGCGCGTCAACACCTTTGCTAAAGATATGAAAATTATTGTAGGAATGCATGACTACCCCAACAGAGTTATTTCTCATGCTTTGATCTGTTCCTTAAACTACATCGAAATGAAAAAAGTCATTCCCCCCCCCCTCCCCGAAACCAAGATTGAATTTTATTTAAATTAGGCGAACATCCTAAATATTTTTTTCCTCGGTATTCATTGCACCTTTCTGAAACTTTATACTATTATTGAACATGACATAAATAACACATTTTGACTGCTTATTTGTTGAACAAAATTTTTCGATACTTTTTTTTTAAATGCCATATTTTTTAGCAAAAAACTACCATTTCCTTAACACTTCCAGTGCCTTCATTTTTTCGTAATTTTAAAAACTTTTTGTGTCGATCTCTTTGTGAGATACCAGAGAGTGATATGACCCTCCAATTTGAAAATAATTACTAAAAACAGGATTTTTGGGTAAATGTTTGAAAATTTCCGTCGAAAACGTTATTTCTGCCCGTTAGTTTAATTGACCATTATTTCAAAACCACATATTGCATGTACATTCACTTTTCAAGATTTATAGCACTGTAATTTGTTCTATTACCACATTTGCAAAGTTTCAAATCTTTAAAATCAATATTTTTTTCTCTAGAGGTGTTGGCATAAATAAAACTTGAAAAGTTGGTTATGAGAAAATCAAGAAAGAAAAAGTAAATTTCAGTTATAAGCAGTGCATTTGAGTTTAGTCTATTTCTTCTAGTTTTCTCAATAACTCGTCGATTTAAAAAGCAATTGCTAATTTAGAAAGAAGAATACTTGGGCTCTCCAAATTTCTCAAACTCTTAAAATCGATTTTTTTTCGAAAATTAGGGTGTTTGCCTACCTTAATGTTCTGTTGAATTTATAATCAATTGCGCAAAGGGGTATTCAAAATCGCAACATTGCGCATGTGACGTCATTTGGTGTAATCATAACGCTTGCCAGCGTTACTTTCAACAGCAGGATTCTTTTAGTACGCATTATTTGACTCTTTAAATAGTGTTATAATGAAAATCACTGTCATAAAATGACATTGAAGCAGCGCTCAGCACCTGATCCATTGGTTTGGTCACCCGTGTCGGATTCAGGATTGAAAACACTAATTTACTAAGATCATGTACGTTAGTGTACTAAATAAAAAGTTATTACATTATTGACTCTTTGAACATGCTATTTTAAGGTAAGTCACTGATCGATCTTTTTAACCTTTGACTTCTTGTAACTTTCAAAGAAAACATAATTCTGTATTTTACTTTATAAACAGTTCAATGGTGAAGAAAATTTTTTTTTGATAGATATTTTTAGGGACGCTAGAGTGGAAAAAATCACATGTTTTGATTACGTGTGCTAAAACAGAAAACTTTGTTTTTGCACCTGGTCGAATGCTTGTCACGACTAAAGTAAAGTTGGCTGTGAGTTGCTAGAAGGAGTAACAAGTCAAGGGAACTGTCAAGTTGTACATTTGAAACTATGTTGGAAATCTGTCGACTGCCAACAATAACAAAGGAATAGCCAAATCCCTTAGAAATTTCTCATATAACAGTGATTGAGGATAGCACCTACGCAAAAAGAATTAGAGAAAAAAATACTCTACTTTTGATTTCGTGAAGACGAACATTGTTGTTGTCACTATGATAGGTGAATTTATGAATTTTTAGCTTTGATAATTTGAAAAAAAAAGTCTAAAAACTAGTTTCAAACAAAAATGTTTGCTGAGCTCGAAAAAGAATTGGATCAGAAAAGTAAATTACTTAATACTGAGCTCCTTTACTGAGATACTTTAACGTACTCTTATTCCCACCCTCTTACTGAATGTAGACGTACAACTTTGGAGGAAAATTAAATACCAACAAAAGCATCCTTCTGATTTCAATACTATTTAGATACGTGAAATAAATAAAATTGTTAGAAATAATGTAGGGGAGTGTGGGATAAAGTGAAACAGCAGGACAAAGTGAAGTGGTTAAATATTTACTCTGCTGCGTTACCAACCTGGTAATATTTCAACTACGTAGTAATACATGTAGTCTATTCCACCCAGGAAAAGCTACCTCTAAAGATAAAATAAAATTGCTTGTAGCTTTATCGGTGGCTATGAATAGCAAGACAAATGTAAAAACTAAAATAAAATCAAAACGTAAAATAGAAGGAAGATAACGAGGCAGTTTGCCCGTTCTTGCTAGTATTGTGAACACTGGCGACTCCCATCTACTGATGTAACATACTGAGTCAAAGGATGCAACTTACATAAATAGTAGGCGAGGAAAACGCCTCTTACTGCAATTTGTAACAAAAGATCAAAGCATATGATATTTTAAGTAATTTTCTCCAAAATTGATACTCAGTTTGTAATATTTTGTTGCAAAGCAAAAACTATTGAAGTGAAAACTTCTTTACGCTCGTTTAGAATTTTTGAGGTGGGAATAATCATTCATTTCACGACAACGTCACTTCACCGACATTTGGAATAAAGTGTATGCGCGACTTCTCTCACTTCCTTTACTACGTTGCTTTCGTTGGGAACTGCGAACCTCTGTAGGCGCGTGACTCTCATAATCCGATTCCTGAGTAAGTAACCTCAAAGAGCGTGAGTTCGATCCTCAACCGGGTCAATGAATTTCTTCCTTGGAAGAAATTTTTTTTGAGTGAAAAATATTTTTCAAGTAAGGACTTCTTCCGACGCTTTGGTCATTTTTTTTTTCGAAATAAACCCCGAATTATCTGGCACGCCTCAAAATTCAAATTTTCCGACATGCTGGTCAATCTCACGGCATGTCGGCTAAAGAAGGGGTAATATAATACATTGATTACGTGGGAAGTTCAGTATGTGTATTTTTTATTATTTTTATGCATGAAAAGCTGAATAACACAGAATAAGAATTTATTTCCAAATATTTCCTATATTTGCATCAATATGTACTTGATAAACAAACTGAAATACACCGTACCAAAATGTATATATTTGATGCTCGGATTGCTGATAAACGTAAAAACTAAACTGTTGCTGATATTTTGAATTTACAAATTACAAAATTTAAAGTTTTTGAAACTTCAATTATTTTTAAATGAAAATTAAACACACACACACACACACACCACATGTATTCTATAGTTTTATGGTTTCACTTCTGTCGTTGTAAGATGATTATGTTTTTGTAATTTACCTTTTAGTATTTAGAGAGACCAACAAATATTCGGTGCATTTTTTTTTAAACATTGAACTTGTTTTTGTTTCAAATGTTTCGTACAATTAGTCAAGGGCACGCTAGGCAAGCTTAGTATTCAATCATTTATTTAACCCTTTACTTACTCATTTATTAATTAATTTATTTACATTCCTCTATTTAATAACTCGCTTATTTAATCATCCATTCACTTATTATCTTATTCATTTACCATTTCATTCACTCATTGTTTTGATCTCATATATTAAGAAATAAATTAATTATCCAATTTATTTATTCATTTATTGTTTCTATATATATTGAATTATTCATTCCTTCTTTGGTTTACTCATTCATTTGATCAAACGTATATTTAGTAATCAAACAGACAATTTTTTTTATAAAAAAGATGTTTTATTTTTCACTTAGCCCTACGAAAAAAGTAGAAATTTTTCAATTATTTTTGAAGGTGCAACTTTTCTGCCAAAAATAAAAATAATATTTCAATGCAAGTTTACTTTGAAATGAATTGTTCTTTCTTTATGCACTGTATTTTAAAAAAAAATTCACAACTTGTTCATTTTGAAAAAAGCAAATTATTTTAACTATTTCACCTACTACATATATGATCTGTCAATAATAAATTACTTTTTCACTACAATTGCTTAATTAATATTAAAAAAATCGCATATGAAAAATTACATTATATTTTTTAGTAAAAAATAAAGCTGAAGAATTAATGTTTAATATTTGTTTTGAAGAAATTTTAGAAAATTTCGAAATTTCTCAAATCATTTTTTTTTTTTTTGAAAATTATGGTGTTCGCCTACCTCAACTGCATAAAGAAAGTTCTCTCAGTCTACAAAAGAAAATAGATTTTTTGTTGACTACAGTCGAAAGTTATACCTCAACCTCAGAAGAGGTTTCGAAACGTTTTCTTCGGAAAGTTGCCATCGGATTTGGCACGTGAAAAGTGCATTTTACAAAAAAAAAAAAAAAAAAAAAAAAAAGACACCAAACAGCTTGCGAATCTTATCAAGGCTGATGAATGTTCCAGGAGGACATCTTATATTTTTGGAAACACACAGAGTAAAAATGTTCGGATTAGAATGACTTACAAGGTTTACCCAATATATTTTTTCAATTTGTTCACGGAGTTTTGAATCGTTTATCAAAATTTAGGTCGTCATGAAATTTACAAATGAGCTTTTAATTTATAAAACTCTTAAAGATTTTGCGCTTGTTGACAACTGCTGAAATCTAACATCAAATCAGTTTTTTCTAGTAAGTTACCGCCCTAAGTCAGGGCTTATGCAGAAATACTTAAAATACACCGCCAGCTCAGTTATTCCATCCGAGGACTGCAGGTAACTTACTATAAAATATCATGCTGTGCCATCAATCTTTGAGTTGAAACTCGCCATTGCTGTGGTTACTCATCTGGTGTGCTAATTCTACATTAGCTACCAGTTTGTTTGGCTCTCTTGGCTCCCTTAAGAGGTTTTCCGCCTCCAGCTCAGGTGATTCCTATTCCGGGCTGATGAGTGCTAAAAAGCACAAAGCTGCAGTCCTCGGATGGAATAACTGAACTGGCAGTGTATTTTAAGTATCAAATCAGTTTATTCCAAAAGAATTGGTGAGAGAAGGGGCATTTTGAAAAGAATCACGCACAAATTAATTTTTAGATTCATAACTGCAAATTTACAAAGCAACTGAAATGCGTTTGTTTCTTTTTAGTCAGGTTTGTAAATTACACACTATATCAAAATTAAGCTACAAACCGATATAAAGTGATATTGAAACGTAGCAGAAGCATTACATATTATTGGACAGAATAAAATACAGATTAAAACATTAGTTTTCAAATAAACGGAGTAAACAAAAATCTTCCTCACTGGTACTAAAAATGTTTAACTGTAAACATTTGCCAGTAGAATGTGTGACCACTTCTGCTAAATATGCAGACTCCGTATCAGATATTTGTATCAGATACTTAGATCACCGTACGTAATAATAACCCAATATAACAAAAAATTGAGTCAATTTTATAACTTGTTTCTTAATGTACTTTTTAGATTTTCCCACTTAATTTTCAGAAATGGGTTAGTTTGCTATTTTACAAAGTCTACCTACACCATTATTCTTTTAAATACCACAACAGATCAAGTGATGTATAAATGCTTAACAACATGATACTTAAGTTTTTTAACATTACTACATTCAACAGGAATGTAGAACTGTTTTAGAATATTAACAATTTTGTGACTGTCAGAGAGATAAATATTAACAAACTATCCAATTAAATCTGCAGAAAACCTACTACGGCTGTTAGCGCATGTTCTCTTATGTTTTCCCACCGACAGAGACGAAAACACGCCAGAGTCATGTTCTTAAACTCCTAATTTTGTCAGGAATGTTAATTTAGACGAATTTTTACTAAAGATAAGAGCGTTTATTTGCCTTCCACATCAAATGAGCACGCAATGTAAAGTTACTTCTTAATACTTAATAAACAGACCACGTAAGTTTATATTTTTCCATTGTGACTTCATTAGACCTGCAGCACAGATTTATGTTTTGGTAGAATTTTTACTGTGCTTTAATTTTTATATTTATGCACAATGATCTATTTTTTCTTAGTACCGTCAGTTATACAGTTAAATCTCGTTTAGCGAGGATCGTTACAACGAGAGTCTCGTATTAGCGAGGACTTGAATAATCCCCAAGTCAAATTATATAAGAACTATCGGTACCCAGACGATTTTGCCTGTAGTAGAAAATTAAAAGCTCATTTGGTTCGCCTGTATATTTACAAAAAATAATTTCTCGAAAATATGCTATGTTAATTTGCTCGCCCATGTTGTGGTAATTTGCTTGTCCACGTTATGGTAATTTACTTGTCCATGCTATGATAGTTTACTCGTCCATGTTGTGATAATTTGCTCGGTAAATTGTTCTTAAGATTGGAGTAGAAAAAGAAAAAAATCGAATTTTTAAAAAATCGCTTCGAGGTGCATATCCCCACGCTACAAACTAATTTTGTGCCAAATTTGTTGAAATCGGCTGAACGATCTAAGAGCTGTGCGTGTCACAGACATACAGACATCCAGACGTTGAGCTTTATTATTAGTAAAGATAAAGACAAGGTCAACATATGTAATATCCGTATAGCGAAATTTCGTTTTAGTGAAATGACTTCTACTATCCCTTGGATTTCATTAGATCAAGATTCGACTGTTACGCGTGTAATGTTAGACTCCTAAACTTTATATTTCTTCTTCTCAGAAAATTTTAATGATTGAGACTTACAATTTTCACAGTGCTTTAAAGAGATAGCTAAGAGTCTGCTGAAGTGAAATTTGGAAGCAGTTCTGTTTATTTCATAATTTATTCAATTTTTAACCAATAGTCACCTTTTAAACAAAAAAAGTCAATTTTTCACCATAAAAACATCTGTTTAAGAAAACGTGTGCATCCTAAAGCAAAAATTTCACTTCAGCTCAATTATGAACGTGTAAATAAAATGTAGGGAAATTTTTAAAGTAATATGTAAACTAGGTTCATGGAAAATGGAACATCAGTCTTTAAAATTGACGATTTGAGAAAATAGCGTTTGAAATTAAAATTATACTTACATTTTAATACATTGCTGCTCCATTAATATTTAAATTGAGTTAGTTTTAATCTACATAGAAACATCAACTCGGTGTCACTTGAAAACTCTTGATTTAAATGTTTTGAATATAAAAAACTGAAAAATTATTTTTTTAAAAGTTTTGGGTACTAACTCTCTTTAAAAACAAAGATGTTGTGAAAAATGCATATTTCTCTATGTTGCACTCCATTTTAAAGGTTTGATAATCAACATAGATTAAATCGAAAAAAAAAAAAAAGAGACGCAGTTTCGGTTGAACAAACCACCCTCTTTCAAATAATTTAAAACCTCATGCCAAAATCTCTTAATAACGTGACTAACGTTTAAGTTAAAAACGTGGCTGGACTTTTGTTACCAACACAATAAAAATTAATAAAAAAAACGTTCCCTCCTATGAAAAGCCGTATTGGTTATCCTCGGGCGTATCCTTTGACCAAAGCAGCGATTGTTGGAGGTTCGCCGTAATGTCAAAATGGAATGAGGGATTGCCCGACACTCGACGAGGCATTGCATAAAAACAGTGTTCTCCAAGCGACGACACCTTGCCAAGCATTTTTCAATTGGGAGTGACGCGTGACATCGACCTTGGGAACGACGCCCGAAAAGGAACAGAGATATAAGTTACAGCAAACGATCTACTAAAAATACTCACTCGAACTTTAATGGGCTCGTTTGTGACCCCGTTTACCGCCAAAACGATGGTTGCTTGTTTTCTAGGTAACAACTTTACAAAGCAACTTTAGAATGGCATGGAATGATGGATTTTGTCATTTCGGAACGCCCACTTGTTGCTGTTGCTTCTACAAAGTGCGGTCTCTACAAAAATTAAAAAAGTACAAAAAAAAAAAAGTTTTTCCCTAAAGGATCGAACAGATGAACTCAAACTAAAAATATGGATGAATCTGACGGATAAAGACAGGGTGTCTACTTTTTACGTGTTGAGAAATGAAGTGAGGAGTTCTTTTCCTCAGCTGGTTACGAGGACTACGTCATCAGAATGTATTCCTGTCTTGTCTCATAAGATTAAAGACTATTCTGAAGAAGTCTCCTTAAAACTTTACTTACATTAAAAAAAATGGCCCCGATTACCAGCACAGTTTAGGATGTCCCAATTCTTGCCCACGTTCTTCAAGATCCCATTATGTTTAGAACTCTTGCAGGATATCCCGTTGCAATTGCAGTTTTTAATAAAAATGCCACGTAAGATCTAAGGAGAAAGAAAGCATTACTACACTAGAAAAATTTGTTCCTCTCTTTTCTTTTTTTGGACTCATCGTAGATTATTAAATGAATCCCAAAGAATGAAATGAAAATCCAAGATTATGTGGTTTTACACTATCCGTAACTTATCGGATTTTTTCGCAGCATAATGGAAGAAACTGAATCGATTACAAATCTTACTACTCATACTTCTTCTTCTTCAGCAACACTATAGCTTGGTGCAGGCCAAGGCTTTCTCTGTCTGCTTCCTCCAGGCGATACGATTTTCTGCTAAGCTTCTCCACTAGGGATCCCCCCCCCCAAAAAAAAAAGAGGAAAAAAAAAATTCGATTTTTCAAATCGCACCCTCTTATATTTTTTTCTTTTCGATCAACTCAATTTCAAAACAAATTCATGTAATTTGAGCAACGGCAACCTATGCCGACTTGCGCCTGAAAATGTAAACCAGCATTGTGCACCAGGCCGAGTCGAAAATTTTTTTGGAAGTTCAAAATTTCATGTTGATAAAATGTTGCCACTATAGCTCCCACAGGTACCACAAAAATATTTATCCAAATAAAAAAAAACATTTAGGTGTCCAGCTGGAGGCCTAAGATTTGTAATTTTCTCCAAAAAAATTATTTTTTTCAATATATTTCTTTTTAATGTAAGGTAAATTTTAAGAAGTCATCAAGTTGAAAAATATAAACTGTAAAGTCGATAATTAGCGTTAAATAGAAATTTTTTCTTTTGCAATATATAAGTGTCTCACAGTACTCTAAATATGTTTTTTTCAATTTTAAGTTAAATTTTTCATTTTAACTATTTTTTTGTGATTCATTTGCAAATGTTGATTTGAAAGTATGTTCCCTAATAATTTTCTAACTTGATATTTTATATAAATGTGTTGTAATTTTTAAAAAGATACATCGAAAAAAATCAAATTTTCGAAGAAAATTATAAAGTTTAGGCCTCTTGCTGGACAACTAAATATTTTTTAATTTGGATAAATATTTTTGTGATATATGTGAGGCTATACGGGCACCGTTTTATCAACATGAAATTTCGAACGTCCAAAAACCTTTTTTTATTCGGCCTAGTACACAGGGCTGGTTTGCACTTTCAGGCGCAAGTCGTCACGGGTTGCCGTTGTTCAAATTATATGCAACTTTTTTTACAGTTATTTTTACCCAAAAGGAAAAATATAAGAGGATGTGTAACTTGAAAAATCAACTTCAGTTTTTTTGGGACACCCTATTCTCCACTTATTTATTCCCAAAATCTTCAAATCACTGTCCAAACACCTTGTAGCTAGTCTTCCTCTTCTCCTAGTACACTCAATTTTCGAAAAGGTTAGTTTTTTAATTGGGTCCAAATCTCACCATCGTAAAATGTACTACTCATGATAGGCAGCGAAAAATAAAACGAGGAAGCAGCCTCAAATTCGATAATTTTGAGTGACTTATCGTTTGTCCACATTTAGCATATTTCCTTTGAACGGTATTAGAAATCTCGCCGAGATATGTTCTGAATGTCTAAGTTGTGGTGTGATCCTTCCGTTGAAATTGTGCTTTTCCAGAAACTACTTTGTTCTAAATAAATTCAGAATAAAACTTAATTTACTTTCGGTCGCTATTTGTGAAACTCCGAGTTATAATGCCAAGTGTGAATGCTAAGTACCGATTTTACCCAATGGTAAAACATTGCCTTTGGTTCATTGAGAAAAAAAAAACATAACAATTCTTATGTTATTCTGAAATATACATAAGTCATTGAGAAATACCGGCTTAGTTGTATTACCGATTTTGTTTAACTGTAAAACACTTATCCAAGACATTTATGAAATATTTATCTTATAAGATTTGCTCTGAATTTGTGTAATTACGAAATAGGGATTTGTTATAAGATGAAAACATTTATTTTATCTTACTACAAAATAATAATCCAATTTGATTGAAAGAAAAAAATACAGCATGTTGAACTATAAAACATGGATCTATCCCCCCCTCCCAATAGTCAAACGCCAATTAAACCTTAATGATAATCCAACTTAATCGGTTAAAAAAAAAAAAAAAACCTTTTTCGTTAAAACTCGAAGCCTTGATCTAATTCCGCGACGAAACACTCAACAATCATCATTACAAGACAAAGTTCTACCCTAATTGAGAAACTATAATGTAATTTCTTCACGAAACACCAATCTCGTCTCGTTACCAAATACTAATCATTCTGAAACACAAGTCTGAATCGATGAAGAACGCCTATCATACCAAACTGATTAGTTATTTCGGTTAACGGGTTGCGATGGCGCTCCTCAATCATTGTTTGGCGACAACAAAGATTCCAGCGGGGTTCTTTTGGGTGCCTGCCAAAAGGATTCCACCCTTGGATAAGAAACAATGAAGAAATATGTTCTTTTCTTAAGTGAAAATGGGGGATGCCGTTTATCACACGGTGTGTACATACCATAATTCACGACACGTAATTGCGACGTGATCAACTTGTTAAATACTTTTACAGTTCTGAAAAATTATTTTTTTGATCCTTTCTTCCCTTTTCAGGAAGTAATCTTCTAAGCACATAATAAAAATTTCCGCACATTTTCCCCTGTACATTTATCATATTCCCTTCTCATCACTCAGAAATTATGGCCACGTCTCTACTGTAAGCTATATTATTTTTTTACTTTGTTGTTTTGACTCGATAAAAAACTCAGGTAAAAAATTTGCTATGTAACAAAGTATGAAAGCGTGCAGTTTTTAAACTTAGTGAACGCTCTTTAGAACGACCTGCTATTATTGCGACACTTCCGTTAAAGCGACCAATGCATGAAGTCCCATTTTCTATTCCATAGATGCAATGTTATTTTACAGTCCATTAGAGCGTCCGAACTGAACCGTTCATTCCAATATGACGTCCAAAACAAAGTTTTAATTTTTGTATTATCCTCAAGACTGTGCCTATTCAAAAACTAATATTTAAGCATTAAAATATTTCCTTAGAAAAGATTTATTTGTTGGTATAGTGTCAAAGAAGTAATGAAAACCGAACACAAATAGTAGACGTTACGAATTATGTTTTTCTTTTTTGAAAAAAATAAAAAACGCGGAAAGCTTCTATAACTGTTGCATAACATTTTCGTGCATTTAAATAAATTGCTTAATAACATCCCGTACGTTATAACGAGCGTCGACTAGTTATAACAGAGATCGACAAACATTAAACCCATGAGAAGGAAAGGGATGTAAGTGGACATTTTCAAGTTTTGAGTAAAACTTGTTTATAATTCCGTCCTAAGTAGGCTTTTATTGAAAAGCTTTTCTAAATCATTCTATATAGCAGTACCTACGAGAGCTAATAGTTCTATCTCTTGGCCCGAAACAGAGAAGAGGTTCAGGTACTATTTGCAAATGGTTATCCCCAAATTTTTAATTTTGGCACTAACATCCCTTCTGCATACCTTAATTGTAAAATCTTTGGAGCCAAGAGAAAATTTTAGCCTCCAGTCAAATTATTTCTCAGAGTGTTTAGGAAAATTCAAAATCACATGACTTCTGAAAGATTTTTATTCGAAAAAAACTACTTGCGAAAGTCATTTTTTTTAGTCGCCTAGGCGAAGTGAAGCCCGGGATTAGTGGACTCTGGTTATAACAATACACTCTAATGGTTGCTCTGCTCATCACGTCATGTACTGATGAAGGAAATGTATAAAAAAAACTATTTAAGAGAAATTAATATTTTTTTTAAATTTTGATCCTTATTAAATCAAGTTTTTTTTTTTTTAAATCATTGGTATAATATTTTCTCAGGGCATGCAAGGAGCTCTAACACCGAAAACTGAAAATGGTGTTTATGAATGACAGAACTCCTAGAAGAGCTTTGAGGAAGTTTTGAAGTCACCCCCCCCCCCCAACCTTTGATTTTAACAGATATTGCTAGTTTTAGCATGGCGGTTCAAATCCCTATGTATGATACACGGCTGTCCAAAGAGCTGACTGCGCCCGGGGCGAAACTTTCCTGACGCCCCCTCCATACAAACAGAAAAATCAAGTTAGTTATAACATCAGTGCATAATATGCATGCACGCGTCATACTTGAATTTTTTACATATTAATGAACAGAACAATCAGAGGGTTATGTATAATACAAATTAAAACACAATCAATAAATCTGTTTCTAATATTTGTAAAACACTAATGCCCAAAAAACTTTTCGAAAAGTGGAAATGTCAAAAATCCAAATATTTATCTAGTAAAATGTTATCCCTCTAGATAGGAAACAAAGAATTAAAATGAATTGGTTATTCATATTGATCAAACAAAGAACACGAACAAATAATTTGGTGATTATAAATAGAAAATGTATTTATCGAGAGAGAAGTAAATTACATCAAAATTAAATTTCGATCTGGACTCATCAAATGATTACTTTCAAGAGTTTTTTGGTTTTACTTGTACTAACTCAATACCAGCTTTCATTTATGTTAAAAACAAAGATGTTATTCTTTTGCATCAAATATTTGTAAGTTTTAGGGGGAAGCCCACAAATACTCAACAACATCGAAAATCTCTCAGAATTGCGTTTTTGAACCTCTAATTTCGAAAAATCACTGGCCCTAAAAATTACAAAATATGGCCTTACAAATTGCGTTTTAAGACTTGAGTTTAAGAAAACATTCGTACAAGGGTCCCCATGCCGCCTTTCTTTATTATCACAAGCAATGGGTTTTTTAAACGACACATACAAAAAATGTAAGTGAAAACGCCCCTGAATGTAAAACATCGCTTAAATTTTTTGGACCATAATTTTGAACAATTTTCATTGGAAATGCCTCAGATCCTCCTATTCATAAAATCCTCCAAGTTTTTCTAAAGTTGCGTTTTTGAAACTTTAATTTCGAAAACTTGCAGGGGGAGAAGGAATTGATTTACTCTATTAAAAAAAAAATCGATTGGAGACACAGTCTCTGAGATCCCTCTCCTACTCTAAGTCAATAAACATGACTTATAATCACGTTTTTAAGGTTGAAATAGCGTTTTTAAAACTATAAGTTTCAAAATTTTGACCAGGCACACTTTGACCTCTTTCCTATCCAATCAAAAAAAAAAAAAGTTTTTTTGTTTTTTCAATGTGCCCCCTTAAAACTTTTTCCTGGTTACGTCACTGCACGCAGGGGCAGAACTCAAGAAAATTTGGTGGGAACTAAACAAAGAAGAAGTAGTTTTTGTTTGATTCTAAACAGTTACATTCTCAGAAATTGTATCTGTTTCAATGATACAAAGGAAACGAATGTTTTGACAGGAATATTTTCGTGTCCTAGGAAAAATTAGAGTCATTGCAATGATTCTCTATTTTGTGTGTCTATGGCTGTGTATCTATGATACACGAAATTAGGGAACGCAATAAGGCACCGCTGATTTTATACAATTGGGTCATTTTATACGATGGGGGCACCGCAAGGCGCCCCTCATTTCGTGTGAATGTCGTCGTATTCCTTTGAAACGAGGGGCGCCTTGCGGCGCCCTTTCATTTCGTGGCACCCGGGGCGATTATCCTGCTTGCCTCCCCCCTTTGGATGGCCCTGTGTATGAACTGTTCTGATCAAACCCTCCCCCTCCTGAAGGTAAATTATGGCTGGGCTACTGCCTGACGCGAAGCAGTACATAGTCCAAAGCTGCTCAGAACTACAGAAGGTGCACTCGTGGAAGTTCATTAACGTTGTAAAAAAGCTTTTTGAGAAAAGGGAAAAAAAGAAATTTGAATTTTTGACATATTGAATGCAAATTATGCTTTTCGCAATCGCGAGTTTATACGTGTGTGCAAGTGTGTGTGTGTGTGTGGTAGTGTGTAAGTGTAATTTGGTGTGTGTGTAGAAATGTGTGTGTGTGGACCTGTGTGTGTGTGTGCATAGAGGTGTGTGTGTAAGTGTTTTAAGATTGTATGTGTGTGTGTTGGCACGTGGTGCAGGTGTATGTGTTGTGCGTATTAGAGTGTGTGTGCATGTTTTAGATAAAAAAAATAATGAAAGCCTGCCAGAGAACTGAACTTTAAATACGTTTTGCTCGAAAGTTTAAAGAGTCCACTTGCATCCCGTTGCTTCTCACTGCCACACATGTGATTTACAGTAAACCCCTTGTAACGGACACCCCTCTTATGTGAACAATTTTTAATTCCCAGGTTCCAAGGTAAATAATATTATTAAACCCCTATCCTGTGGACACCCTTCTATTGCGGATAAAAGAAAGTCTCGTTAGCGTCCGCATTAGAGGGATTATACTGCATTTTGCTCATCATTGGCGGAAATTAGCTTGAATTTGACATGTGTAATCTGTGTGTGATACATATTTTCCATATTTGGCTGAGCATTGCCAGTGCAAAACTATTCAACTAGAACTGCATAAATTGACTCATGTCTATACACATTATGCCGGCAAGAAAAACATGAATTAAACATAAGTTTCTGGAAAATGGAAACAAATCTGAAAAATAAGAGAAATGAAAATGAGTAGGTGGACTCGGTTGATATGTGTACCTAACGAGGGGGTGACGACGATGATGAAAAGACTTCGGTTTTCACTCGTAAACAATGCAAACAATTTGCAATCAGAGGGGGAGGAATGAAAATTTGGCGCCGGTCTAAGTAGGTCGTCTGAGAAAAAGGGGGGACGAAGATATGAGAGACACCCCTCAACGTTCGATTACAAAGAATACTGTGTTGGCTTGGGTCCAAAAAAGAAACCGATGGATGGATACTAGATCGAGGAAACAACTGGAACTGGAGAGAAGTTTGTGTTTCGGCAGAAAAGGACGAATCTCTGTTGACACTTGCTAAGGATGGATTGCTTGGAACTTTTCTAAGTGCTCCCACGACAATCTCTTGCACTATATTTCTATCCTATTGACATTTTTATGTCTTTATGCTTGATTGATATCAGAGGAAAACGCCCGCGGAAAAATAGTCCCTATTTTGTTCTCATTCAAATCAATGGAACTTCGTTTTATCGATTAGCTTTCGATGTGTCTGGCAATTTTTCGTCATTCAATTCTCAAGAAATAAATATCTCAAATAAGTTTCTTTTCACACTTCTGCTTTTGTGTCAATCGAAATATTTACTTAACCGGGATTGTAGCTAGGTTTTGCTCTTTCAAAAGCTATAAAACCGATATAAACGGTCGTATACATCAGTTTTATAGTTCGAATTTAGGGAGTAGTTTTATGGCACAAAGATGCATATTTGTTCTGTATTTAGCTTTCCCCCTATATTATGACATCCTTCTATTCTTAAACGTTGTAAAGAAACAAATCCCCATTACGCAATTAGCTAAATCATTTTTCTCAATTAGTTTAACACAAATACTGCTGAAGGGCGACGCAGCAAAATTGGAGACGCTTGAATTTAAAACCAGCGACGCTCAACTATCGTCGATAATGAGAGAAAAGTAAAATAAAAACATATTTGTAGGTCGTCAATAGGAAACATTATTTCTTCCTTTATAGAACTGTATTTCTTCACTTTTTTTGGCAAATAACTCATAGAAACATTACATATGCTTACTTATCAGATAAAATTTTGTATGTTATAGTTTTATTCCAATTATTTTATCTGTTTTATTTGACAAATATTAAACTTGATGTTATAACTTATGATTTGGTACTTAAAAAAAATTCTAATTAAATATTTTACTGTAAGATATTAAACATAGCAAACTATATTAATTCATTTTTTCTCATTTTAGATCATATAATAAGAGGTAAATCTTACTTTAAAGTCGAAGATTGAAAACTGACATTAGTAAATTGTAGTGTCATGTCAATAAAAAAAAATTGAAAATAGAGAAAATACAATTGTTTTTGTCTTACAAAATCGTTATATAAGGCATTCAATGACATTCAAATTATTACGCTGTGATGACTTTTACACAAGTTATAGATTTTACTCTGATTTTAAGCAAACAGTAGTAAAACTTAAAAGAAAAAAAAGTCAATACGTGGTTTTGCCAGTTTTTTGAGTTAAAATAACAGTAGGTTATTTATATTATTTGGAAAATAAATCCAGCTTAACAATCGGAAACCCCCGTCAAGAGAGAAACGATCACAAGTGATAAATTGCAATGACGCACGCATGATATCATTTCTAAGGACAACACAATAAATATACACTGAACACCTGTTTACTAGTGTGTATGTAACGCTCTAGCGTACATGGAGTAACTTTTTCGAGGCAATACTAGATTACAGTAAGAAAGATAACAGCAGAGGCGGCGATTGGAAATTAAAAGGGGGGGGGGGGGCAAAAAAAAAAGGCCACTAAAGGCCACAGGACTGTTAGCGGCAGAAAAAAAGAAAAAGAGGAGGAAAAAAGTACAAAGTTTTGCTGTGGCTGTTTTTTAGAATTTTGAAACAGATAAGTAGAATTTGATGTAAATCTAACAACTCTACTCACGTTTTCCCTAAGATTTTGATGAATTTTATACCCAATAACTTTCCCAAGGAGATATTTCGACATGAATTATAATGACACTATTTACTCCGAAGTATTTTTAGGTGACACAAAAACTTGGTAATAATTTCATTGAACAAGTATGGCTTAAGTAAAACAATTGATTTACTAATATCTAAACAATGAATACATAAAATAAAAGTTACTGCTTATGCTAAATAATATTTCATAAACAGATATACAATGTAAAACAAATAATTATGTGCTGAAAAATTTTGACATTTCTGATTTTTTTATAATTTTTGGTTTTGGTTTCTAAATTGAAAAAAAAAAAAGCACCATGAGAAGTGACGGAAGGAGGGGGGGGGGGGGAATCACCGCCATTGGGTAACAGTAAAAAATGCTGCTGATAGTGACATTACTACGGTCAAAAATCCCACACTACAGGGATGGGTTAAGTTTTAAAAAAATTTAAAAAAATTGTAGCATTTCGCCTCAATGGATTTTACTGCTATGGTAAGACACATAATCCTCATATACACTGCTTGACAATTGCTAAGGAACAATTACGTTTTTTGGAATAGTTAAGAATAAATAAAGATTGAAGAAACAGAACGAAATATGTAGTTAGTAGGGAGGATGTGCCTTTATTATAAGTACAAAATAATACAGATATTACTGCATCAATGAAGTAAAAACTTAAATAATAAAAAAAAATCCTACTTAGATGATCTTCATACAACCACAAAGAAATGATCTAGGTCAGAATGATGGAGACATGAGTACCTTAATATGATGTATGATTACCAGGGACACCGATGCACATTTTACATCTGTTTTCCATACTCCCCACTAATTATTGAGGAGTGCTTGGGGGATGTTTTCCCACTCCTCTCTCAATGCGGATTTGAGTTTTTGTACTGTTCTGGGAAGGACGGTTCTTCGCGCAACACGTCTGCCGAGAGCATCCCAGGCAAGTTCAATTGGATTTAAATCGGGAAAGTAAGCAGGCCACTGCATACGGAGAATGTTTTCACTTTTTCATGTGTCTGACACTTCAATGCCCCAGTGTGGCCGTGTATCATCGTCCGTAAAGAGAAAAACTGGATCTACAGCCCCCCTAAAAAGACGATTATGGTCCAGCATAACATATCTTCAATACATTTGCGATGTATCGCTTTCTTATTCAAAAATGTGAAGCGGTATTCTGCCAATGTGCATGATGCCTGCCCACACCACGAATCCTGGGCCGTACCGATCACGTTCGCAAACAAATTTTTGTGCATAATGTGTTTCACGCTCTCTACACAATAGTTGGTGACCAGAACCACTTGTCACACTGAAACGAGATTCGTCAGAGAACATCACTCTAGACCAATTTTGATGATCCCACCAACATGTTCCTTACACCAGCGTTATCTCTCTCGATGATGGCGTGGTTGAACTTGGATGCAACGTACGGGCTTCCTTGCATACAAACCGACATTATTTACTCGTCGTGAGATTGTTCTTTCAGAAACATGCGTACCGGTAGTGGTTGCTAGATTTGCAGCTATCTGTCCAAGAGTGAAATTTCTATTCCTTTTCGCCACGAGGGCAACATAGCGATCCGCTGAAGGTGTGGTGTTCCTACCACGACCCCAGGCATGCTTTTGCAAAACATTTCCACCTTCAGCGGCCGTCTTTAATAGAGAGATGGTACTTTTTTATACACCCATTGCAGCAGTCACAGTGGACTGCTTTGACCTGCTTCCAGTCGTCCAACAGCTCGTCCACCATCGTAGGTACTCAAATGATGTCTTGCTGACATTTTACTCTTAAGTATTTAAAGAACCAAACAGAATTTCAGAGAAAAACCTTTTTTAACATCGAGCACTATTTTTGTTAAAAACCAAACAGCGTGAATTTTCGTACGAATCTTGAGCGTGTATGCACTGTCTTTTATACAGATAACAAGTCTTGGTCTACCACGCCATTTGAACTTGAATTTATTTCCATTGGCCAGGTGGTTGACGTAAAAATTTGCATAAATCACTTGTTCCTTAGCAATTGTCAAGCAGTGTATATAATAGCCGATGATCGAGTAACGCGCGTGTTTCAACAATGAAACTCGCGCCACGGCATGATAATCTGATAATGTGTTTTAGTAATGTTTAACATGCATTGAAAGACTTGATTTCGACAAGACTGAACTCGATCCGGAAACTTAACTGTTTTACTGGTAAGACTGTCATTTCAGGTGAATGAAGAAACGCAAAAGCAGTCAACTATGAACGCTATCTACTGGAGTTTTGGGTTAATCCACTGGAGTTAGGGTTAATATTTCAACTATCAAAATATCATCAAACAGCAATTACTTTGTTAAAATGTGGAAGAAGAGAAGCAATTTTCACCCGTCTTACCTTGACGGGCGACTTTCTAGTAGAGTATAATAATGGCAAAAAAATTGTTTCAATATATTGTTCGCGCAAGAAGTTACGACAGTTTGAATGTCGGTAAAATATGACATTTTCCATTTTTCGACCTAAGGTAACAGAAAGCACATTGAACTTGCCTGAAAAATTTATATATATTTTTTTTAACCCTCTTATACTTATTTTTCAAACGACACTACTTTTGCAGTGGCAACAAAAAAGTGCAAGCTGTTTTTAGAAATCAAAAATGCTAAAAAACGTCGAAAATGCTACTTTTTGTGACCTTTATTGACCTTGGGGCCACTTGTCGCAAATTTATCGTTATTCATATAAAGTTAGACCCTTCTATATTTGAAACATTAAAAAAAAAAAAAAAAAGGATACAAACAGCTTGTAGAAAGAGTTGTGTCTCATAGCAATTTCTATGTCTCAAAAATCCACTTGATTTTTTATACTGCACATAAAATTTTAGATGCCCGTAAAAACCGAAAAACTCAACTTTAGAATACAAAATTCTGGATTTGGTCTTTTAATAAGATAACAGTTGGTAATTTTTTGGAGAAAATCTGTGAGGGCATGAGTCACAAGCGAGACACTCTCTCAGGTTATTGCTCTGAAGCAGTGTACTGTACCATCCATACCATTGGTCGTGAGTTTGAAGATAAAATAACTGATCGAGTAATGCATTCAAAATGTGTGGGAAAAAAAAATGTTTGAGCGGAGGTTGTCAAAACAGAGATACCCACATAGGGGAAGAGGGAGGCCGACTGTGCCATTGAAATTTTTAGGGGTTTTTGTTTTGAGGGGAATTTTTTCATGGGGGGTCTCTCAGATATTTAGGGTGGGTGTACCTTGCTCTTAGGGGGCGGGAACCCCTGGTTTAGAAAAGATTTTTCGGGTAAGAACCTAATCAAAGATCAAAAAGGATGGACAGTTACTATTCCAAGACAGCTGAATGTGTTCTTTCAGACTTCGTAAAAGTGATGCTTTAATTTAAAAGACTGATGGGAATGGAGGTAATGGTTATGCCTGACGGGAATGGAGGTAATGGTTATGCCTGACGGTTTCTCTGTTTAGTAAATTTCTCACAATTTCGGTCTGCTGAAAGTTCACCTGGCATTGTGATTAACTACGAAGACTAGACTAGAATACTAGCCCAAATTTATATTTTAAACTTAGTGTTTACGACTTTAATAGCCACGGAAAACTCCCACTCTTGCCTTACTTACCACAGCTTCCTATTTCAAACATAGCCTGCACAAATATCATTTTGGAGGATATAATATGGGGTAAAATAAATCACTTCTAAAGGATTGACGTTCTTTTTGATCTATAGTCCTTTAATAATTGGGAACGTTGTTGGAGGAAGTTGCAACAATATTATTTTTATCAGTTCCATTAGTAAATATTCTTTACAAAAAATACTATTATTCCGAAACTGTTCAACAGAAAGAAAGCAAAACAATAACCTCACTTTTATCAATTTATTTATTTTTGAAGAAAAACATAAAAGTGTTCAATATATTTTTTGAAAATATTATAAATCAAGAAAACAATAAAGATAATGCGGCATAACCTAGAGACGGAACCCTTTAAAAGTTATTTTGTTGTGAGGTAGGTTATTGCCACTATACATGTAATATTCTTCAGACATCCGAATTTCATATAAGTAGTTCCAATAAAATTTTTCGCATCGATAAACTTAACTGGCTCCCATGAACAATGTAAACAGGTTGTAAAAGGAGTAGGAGGATAAACATTCGGCGTCGGTCGTCTGTCCGGGAGGGATGGAAAGGGTCTGTATCCCCTTCGATTCTCGATTCCGGAAGATTCTGACGTTGGCTTCGCTCCAAAAGAGGATACTGGAAAGAGGACACACTTAAGCTGGAAAATGGTTTTTATTTACCTCCATAAAGACAAACATTTCTTGGTAGTAGATTTGAGACGAAATGTCGGAAGTTCTGCTGGAGACATTTTCGGAAGTCACGCAAGTTGAGTGCGTGACTTTGTGACACCTTATTTGCAAAGTTTTTGCAATAAAACTAAAATATATCCACTCACAAATAAGGAAAAAAGAAAATAGTTATGATCATGAGTTTCATTAACGGTTAACAGTGCTTCAATAAAAATCAGAATGACGTATATGCAATCTATATTACGAAAGTTTAGCTTTGTTAAGCTTAAAATAAAGAAAAACTGTTACTTCTTAATTAAAAATAAATAGGAAATTGCGCGTAGTTAAAAATCTCGTTGCCTTTTTATTTTACCTGCACAGAAAACTGTAAAAGTTTAATGAAACTTCAGAAATGTTTTAAGTTAGTGAAATGTGTAAGTTATTCCAGTAGAAAACATGAAAAGTTTAACAAGAAACTTATTCACATTCTCGAAAAGATTTGTACCTTACGCCCAACAGAAGGTATAAAAGTATTTAATTCTTAAGTAGGAAAATCAACGTCAAATAATAAAGAAGGAGAAAAAAAGTGCATATATGTGTCTTTGGGTTGCGGGGTCTTTATTAACGAATCAAAAGAGAATCTTCTGGTTAAGAGTCATCTGAGTAATGGCGCTTTCTATTGGATGACTTTAATCAAAAAGGTTTTACGTTTGATTAACGGGTTTCTTTTAGCTCTGAAACATGTATGTTAAGATCTGAAGCTAGGTCTGTTTTTTTCTTAGTATTAAAAAACTTTTTGAAATTTTAGAGGAGTGAAACGTATGAAGACAGTAAATTACCATAAAGATGGAGGAACTGGTCAGTTTCATAAAGCAAAATAACTTTCTTCAGATGAAATGGAAGATGGTGCAGGGAAAGAAGAGATGTGTACTGTTTTGATTTTCAATACTTAGAATATTTGATATTTTGAAAAAAAAAAAGGAAATAAATAAATCATATGTCATGCATTTTGAAAACTCCAATCGCTCTTTTTTTCTCCATTTCCCACAATGCTATTATTATTATTATTACTAGAAAATCGCCCGTCACGGTACAGCGGGTGAAAATTGCTTCTACATTTGAACGAAGAAATTGCCTGTTTGGTGATATTTTGATAGTTGAAATTTTAACCCTAACTCCAGTAGATTAACCCTAATTGATCATTTTTATGTTTCTTCATACTTCTAAAATTAATCTTACCAGTAAAACAATTAACTTACCGCATCCAATTCAGTCCTGTCAAAATTAAGCATTTCCCTGCATGTCAATTATCAAATTATCATGCCATGGCTCGAAATTCAATGTTGATGACGTTATCGTTACTCGATCATTGGCTATTATATATATGATGATTATTATAATCACGAAGCTTGAAAATACACTCGAATAATGTTTTGAAACTTATTTCTGATTTTCCAAGGGTGAAATACGCTTGCAGTGCAAAATCATTAGAAACATCTCTGCGTATATGCAAGTTTTGCTCTTAGTTTTGCATTTAACTTAGCCTTTCTTGTTACTTTTGTGCAAAAGTGAACTTTTTGCATCTTATTGCTGATTGCATGAAAACGCAATACTTTTCCTAATTTTAGTACCTTTACATGGTTTTTCATCGTCATTAGAAAGGACAAGTTTAGTTCAAAATTAGCTCTTATTATATATTTTTAGCTGACTGCCACGAAAATCGAAACAAACAGGGTCTGCAATCGCTTATAAAGCATTCTTAGAACAAATAATCCCGCGTCGACCTCCGGCGATCAATGATCGTGCCGAGAAAAGATCACCGGTGTGGTGGTAAAGGGAGTGAGATCATCGATAATCGATAAAAGGAAGACTGATCAATGCGTAAACACTCTTTGCCCACTCTCCGAAAGTTTTCCATATCCCCGCGATAGCGTGCTTATCTGCAAATTAAAAGAAAAATAGCATAAAAGGAGCAACTCTAAATTCCTAAGCGTAAGTAGTAGTAAGGAAGCCTTACGAAAACGAGATAAGTCGTAAATATTTGAAGTTACTTTAATGTCTCCATCACATTATGCTTTAATGATATTCTATCTAAATTTTTAGAGAAATAGCTTGAAGTATATCGTTTCCTTGTGCAGTTTTTTTAAAAACTTAAAGTTGCTTTAATTATTTAGTAGAAATACATATAATTTTAGATCCCACTGCATATTTAAAGCCCCAACTGCTTTTTAAGCAAAATGCAATTTTATCCAAAATTATGACGAGAGGATGCCAGGTTGCCTATCTAAATATCGCGGCAAGTAGCTGGAACTCGAGCCGCCATATTGGATTTTAGGCGCATTTTTAGTTTTCGCTTCGTATCTGAAAAATTATTCTCTTGTGAGTAAAATGATTCATTGAAAAAAAAAAAAATTGAAGGGCACAAAATTATCTTTTAAGATGTTTTTTTGTTAAAAGTTTGTTTATTTTATCTAAAGGAAGAGCAGAGACATTTAATTTCAAAGCTTGTTAAAGTTGAACCAGAAACAAAGTTAATAACAGATTTTTAAAAAAAATACCAAGCACTTTTCATAATGCACTCAAAAGGACAAAATAACTTTTCTGGGTCAGAAAGGACAATTTAATATTTCCTGTAGTTTTCGAAAATTCCAAGAAAATGACACCACAAACGAAGAAAAGTGCGACTCAAGTCATAAAGAGAATTTATCATCATTATCTAGCTTTCAATCATAACTTTGAGTGTTGAAACATGCATATTTTTTTTATTGGGAAAGTTTGGTTTGAAATGACTAGAGCCGCACTTTTCTTCGTTTGTGGTGTCATTTTCTTGGAATTTTCGAAAACTACAGGGATTTTTAAATTGTCCTTTCTGACCCAGAAAAGTGTTTTTGTCTTTTTGAGTGCATTATGAAAAGTGCTTGGTATTTAAAAAAAAATCTGTTATTTTATTCTTTTTAGTAGTAAATGAATTTCAGAAATATAATAAATTTTCCCTCACGAAACTTCACCTTATTTTTTTCATATAAATGTTCGGTTCTAAAAGGGAAAAAGATCTATATAGTGTCTAAATCTTTAAGCAGTTGGCACTAAAATTTAATCCTTGTTCCTTTCTAAAATTTATGCTTGCTATTTCATGCTTCTTGCTTCAGAGAAGCCTTGATTCAAAATTTTCATTAAGATAGCAACAATGTTGCAAGGCAACAAAATTTGTAACAATGGGCTTTATATTTAAACATTTAATAGGGAAATTACATGAAATTTGCTGTTTTCCATCCAAACTGAAACAATAATTTTATTTTAGAGAATTAATTTCTCAGCGCTAAGTTGTACCTTAAGATCAAGCAAATCATTTAGTGAAATCCCAAAGTCTCTAAGAGATCTATTTGCAGAGATATAAGCAAACCCAGGCCTCAGATTTCTCCGTGACAATCAGGCCAAGTATAATAAAAGTGCATAAAAAGAAAAACGTTTTGTAGGCCTTTCAGTGAGTCTCAAAAATGAAAGAGGGAAAAGCGCGCGGGGGAGGGGGGAGGCAGTTCTTCAAAAATTCAAGAACATTGAATTTTATTGCTATTTCAAAAAATGTTTGTGTGGGAGTAAAGTTATTCAATGAAAATTGAAATGCACAAAATCATTTTTAAACGTGTTTTTATTTTTATTTTAGCTACAAGAGGTGTAGAAATGCTTGATTTCAAAGTTAGTTAAATTTGAACTAGAGACCGACATGGAAGAAATCATGGTCAAAATAATGTGAAACCACATCAAGATGGCTTGCTGAACCGCAGCATCGGTTCTCAAATGCTGACCTCCCTAATGCTTCTTTTAGGGTCCAAAGAGATGGAAATTGGTGCAGGATAGCAACTGTAAGGAGGTTAGTCTAATATCTCCCAACATAAAAACCTTATCCCATTTCTTGTTTCCATCTTCTAACACATTTTGTCCTGTTAGTAGACACCCAGCTCCATCCGTTGACACCGTTTATCTTCGTTATCCTCAGTGAGATTTTCATTCATACAGAGAACCTGTACACGGTTCCCCCACATGTCAGAGCTCTATTTACTTTCCGTACACACACACACACACACACACACACACACACACACACACACACACACACACACACACACACTCAAATCTATCTCTCTTTCTTTATACAGGGTGTTCTTTTTTAACCTGCAAAACCTCTATTTTCGCAACCATTAGTCTTAGATGCACACTTCCAATTGCAAAAATGTTGAAACTCAGATGGAGGATTAAAGTTTAAAGCAAAAAAATAAATGAGTCAGAAAATACAAAATTTAACTTATATACGAGCCCTGGTTCCCCAACTTATATTCAGGGAAATAATCTCCATTGAAAGATGATTCCAACACATAAAGTTTGACATTAGTACGGTCAATATTTACCGAGATATAAAACGCAGCTTTTCGTGACTTACGCCACTTTACACTCGCCGTCAATAACACTTTTTGGGGGAAAATTTAGTAGTTAAGGGCAGTTAACAGGGATTTAAAATTATATGTGTGCATAGAGTGGTTTTTAAAATTGATTGAGATTTTGTAGCGTGTTTTTGCGTATCGTGGTATATCATTTACATTTATTTTTTTAATAGTAATGAAAAACATAAATACTTTGTTTTTTTACTTCGACAACCTGTCATTCTTATGATAGGGCGATAAATTCCAATCCCATTTTTTATAGGGCCCCTCTAAACTTTGAACTGGAATATCTGCTTGACTTTTGGTAGCAGAAATATCAAATTTTTTGTGTTAGTAATACCTTTAAAAGTAGATTATTTCCCTAAACATAAGCTAAGGGAACTAAGGCCCGTATAAAAAGTTGAATTTTGTATTTTTTGACTGATATTTATTTTTGTTTCAAACTTTCAATATCTTAACTTTGCATCCGATTTTGAACGTTCTTGCAGTTGGAAGTCTAAGACTAACGGTTACGAAAATAGAGGTCTTGCAGGTTAAAATGGTACGCACACTGTACATAAATAGATATGATATAATATGTTCATGTGAGTTTGTGTGTGGTAAAACTGCTCCAGATAAATACATAACGAAAATTCTCCGTTGATTTGGCTGCTATTTAAGTAATAGAAAAGCCCTTGTGTAGTGAGCACGAAATAAGCTTTCGAGTGTTCAACTCGAAAGGAATCACAACATCCTGAGGCGTCTCAATAGCTCGAAGTCTGAGGCCGCCTTTTCGTCTTCGCCATTCCTACAATTCAAATAAATGTTTCTTCGCCAAAGAGAAGACTCCGCAAACAACGGATCGTAGAATAAACATCGGCCCCATTATATAAACCTTAAGAATTTCGCGCGACGTCGTTTTGCTAGAAAAGTGGAGCATAAAACTAACTTCCGCAAAACTTCCATGTTAGTAACAACACGGGTCTGGGAATCGACCATTTTGTTTTCATTCAAAAACGTCCCGCCAGTTTAACTTTTGTTTGGGTGATGTTAAGAATAAAAGTAAATTTAATTTTGCCATATTCTTACGTCCGTCAGATACAACCATTGAGAAGAGATAAAATGGAGGGAGTGAAGACTTTCAGTCATGAAACCAAGACCCCAAGTCACGTGATAGATTTTAAAGCAAAGCATTGGAAGAAATCAGGTTACTTTCGCTTGTTTCACGCAAAACGTGCCAACCAATTGTCGTTGTTAAGTCACGTGACTTGGGGTCTTTGGGCCAGCTTTTGCTTAGCCAATGATTGGACTTACTCGCTCCATTTTGGTTCCATTTTAGCCAAATGATGATAATATTCACGATTCGATAGACAATATTTGCCGGAGAAGGAAATTTTTGGAAGGTCACGGTGACCTCCTGTGACGTCCCATCGGGGCTTCCTTGCTCTTAGTTTCTAAACAAGATCTGAGATGTTTAATTAAACTCTGGAGTGCTTACATGATTGTTTTTATTTATCAATATCACATCGGAAGAATGTTGTACCACAAAGTAATAGTTCTGTTTACATCGTCAAAAAAAAAAAAAAAAAAAAAGCCTGCATTTCAAACCTACCAAAACTAACCGAATTATTTCTCCTCTATCAAAACTACGGTTCATACAGAGGTAACCCCTCCCCCCTAAACACTCTTCAAATATGCATAGAGAAATCATTAAAATCACAGACGAAAACACATTTTGAATTTTTTTTAAATAATTTTTTAGTTATAGATTATTTATTTATTTAGATTATTTCATTTTAGAAAGACCGTAAAACTTTTGGAAACGGCAACCCAAAATTTTCGGGATTTTCGGAAATTTCGGATCACAAACACCAGTGGGCTCATTTGATTAAAAAAGGAATGTTGTTATATGATTTTACCAGAGCGTTTGGGATGACAATGTCATTATAAAAAAACAACACTTAAAACTAATTAATCAACAAAAAGTATTTGTGTGCGCTCAATGGCACGCGCTTTCACTTCAACTGACCGATAAGCGGTGAGAAAAGAAGGGGGATGTAAGTGGCAAAATGAAAAAATTTCAACTCTCCTCTGTCTTGGGGCAAGAGACAGTGCTGTAGCCCTGGTAGGTGCTGCTGTACAACATGATTAAAAAAAATTCAATGAAAGCCTACCTAGGACGTTATCATTGAAGGCGTTTTAGTCAAAACTTGAAAATGCTCAATTACATTCCTTTGCTTCTCACTGCCTCATATGTTGTGGACAAACCACGTGACATGGCATCTTGTACAATGCAGTATCTCACTCCGATCTACCCCGTTTTGGCTACAGTAATATAATGTAACTCAAATTTCAAAGTTTTATTTTCAGCCAAAAAAAAAGTTAGAAGGCACAAGAGAGTGCTGATAGAGACAAAAAAGAGTGGGGTGTGCCTTTTCCTTTCATAGCCTTCCACAGCTACGCTAAGAAATTACAGCGCATACAAATTAAACTTATAAACTATGTCTACACTCTTGCGCTTTCCCTTTCCCCTTCATCTCTACATAGTATAAAATGAAGTCTCCAAAATCCGTCTGTGTGTTTGAACTCGCAAAACTCGAGAACTACCCGGCCGATTTCGCTGAAATTTTCACAATTTGTTTCTTTAAGTCCTGAGAAGGTTTGCAGACCAGTTCGAAAAACATTCGGTGAATTGTTCTTTTTTTATTCCAATTTACGTCCAATTTTCACATAAAGTCCCGAATATGGGGGTGAAAAATTACTTGCACATATTAATATTACACATCGTTAGAAAGGGTAGAATTTTCTGCGTTCTACGCAATTTGTTTCAATGCTCTAACTTTATTACGGCGGGAGTTATCTGCGTTTTTAACTCAAATTTCTTTAGGCTTAGCTGAAAATTAGGTACTGCTTTCTTTATTAAATAAATCAATAAAAAGTGAAGGAATTGTCCCGCAGCATTCTTTTTGACGCCATTCGAAAAAGCGACCTTTTTTACTCCAGATCTAACTCGACCTATGGTCGAAAAAATAAGCATTTATCTCGAAAGGAAAAAAAAATTACAAGCCTTTTTAAATCAATTTAAGAAATCTAGATTGCATTCAAATTGTGAACCATTTTCTTTCGCATTTTAATTCCTTAAACTTATTTTATTTTGTTTCCATGGTTACGCATTTTAAATCCATTTTTCTGGATTTAATTTCTTAAGAGTATTTTAATATCTGTCGTCATTGTTTGAAAGGGAAATCATGATATATTCAGTAAATTACCGCCCATTCTGGCGGTGTATTTCATGGAAATCATGATGGTTTTTTTTATTCATTTTTTACGCCTGATTGTTGAATATACGTCACTTGACGCAATTTTTATTTTCAAGGTAGACCGGGCAAAGCCGGGCAATGCAGCTAGTCTGTAACAAAATGGAGATGATCGAAAGGCATGCACCTTTCAACGAGTTGATTTACTGATCATCTCTGAGAAGTTGAGCTATGGCCTTGAGCAAGTCTATTTCCTTCAAGGGAGAGCAATCAGTAAGACGAGGAATTGTCAGGGGCAGTGTTGGGCTACCATCGCAACCCTTTTATTGGTAAGAAAATTCTGTACTGCTTGCTACTTCTTACCTGAATTATATTGTTTGCTAAATGGGCAATAACAGTGCAAACTAAATCCCCAAGTTCTGAAGCCATTTTTCCTTTCCCCTATTTCAACAAATGGAACCGTTTAATTGGTCGAAGGGCATCGAGCTCCACTTGCCAGAGTTGGACAGTACCTGTACCTTCATGACGTATGCCTGAGGTGATCATGTATTTCCCCCCCCCCCCCCAAAAAATGGGTCATAACAGTTTTAGGCAATTGCCTGTACATCTGAAGCTCAAATTCATTTGAATGCATTTGGTGCTGAGTTTAAATAACACTGAAATTGTTCGCAGTATTTGATTCAAGTTACATTTACAATCTCCTCTGCTTTAAGAACTGAGATTTTCATTTGCTTTTTTTCCAGTCCATAAATTATTCGTAGCAAAAATACTGTATCTACCATAAATATATTTAAATGCGAAAGTTCGCATGATTCAAATTATTAGTATGAAAACGCTTGAACAGTTAAACCTAACTCGTTGCAAAACTACTCAAAAAGGATCTTTGAACTGCATTTCTTTCTCACTTAATTTTAAGAATTCATAAATTTAATAAAAAGACCTATTTTTCCTTTTTGGCCATTTTTGAAGTTAAAAAAAGATGAGAAGCCACAAATGTCTTCTGTTTTTAATGACCACAAATGTCAAACTGAATTTGCAATACATGTACTCATGCTACAAGTTAAGGAGTAGTTATACAATTGAACTTTGCTTTATTTTTTTTTTTTTTATCATTGCCATATTAATGTTAACAGTACTTTGCTCAATACATTCCACCGGCAGAACACCAGTTTACAGCACCTATTTACGCATATATTTGAACATTATACCAGGAATGAAAAATTTTGGCTATTTATTTTTACACATTTAAATCCAGGAAACTATCATGCATCATGACATTACAATCAATATCAACTCTCTAAAAAGAAGTTTTGTACTTAAAAATGGTTTGTACGTGTTGCTGGTGTGACCACATTAAAAGTAAATATCAGCCTCATTGGTTCTCGCAAACTTAACTCCAAACTAACTTTTGGCACGCTGCGAGAAACGATACATGAAACCAAAATTTATTAAAGTAAAAAACACAAACTAAATCAAAATTTAAATGAACGAACAAAAGTAACAGAACAGAAAATGTCTGCAGAAATTCACAGGGTATATATACTGAAGTCCTTGGCCAACAGTGTTGCCCTTTAAAGATTTTAATAGTTTTTCCACATTTGTAAAACAATTTTTCTAGAATTACTTCTTGTGTATTTATTAACAGTTGTAGAAACAGTTCATCTGTTTCAAGTAATGAATAGCTTCAAAACAAAGGGAAATCATGAATTTTTAATTAACAATGATATGTTAATAGAAATTTAAATGAATGAACATAAGTTGGAATTAGAACAGAACAGAAAAATTCTACAGAAATTTTTAGGGTATATATTTTGTAGTTCTTAGCCAACAGTATTGCCATTTAAATAACTTAAAAGTTTTTCCACATTGGTAAAACTATTTTTCTAGCATTACTTCTAATATATTTATTAACAGTTGTTGATAAAGTTGATCTGTTTCAAGGAATGAATAAATTCAAAACAAAGGGAAATCATAGGTTTTTAATTAACAATGAAATGTTGATCTTTTTAACAAATTACGTTTTTTAAAAAACCTAACTAGAAATGCGAGTTTGAAAACAGAACTCAAATTTTCGAGGAAAAAAATCACAACACAGCTTAACATTTTCAACGCGATGTATTTCCAAAACTGCTTTATGCAAAATGTTGCATACACTTGTTACAAGTTTAAGATTGTTCATCAATTTTAATCCTTTTATTTCCGACCCGAGGAAGCATTTTGTTAACCGTTTTGAGACAAGCAATAAGCTCTAAGTTATTACGCTTACAGGCAGTTTTGTGAGTTTTTTTTATTTTCTTTTGAAAGGCGAGGTAAGCGGTACCATATTTTTTAGAAGTTCCTGTTTAATAAAAGATGTTCTTACAAGAAATTGCATTTATTATGTTTCAGTTAACCATAACTATTAATTTTCAAAATGTTGCAAAAACAGTTTTTTTTTTAATTTTACGAGAGCAGCCCACCCCCCTAGTGCTCTTAAATATGATATATTCAAGTGTTGAACATTATACACAGAGGAAACAAGAACTAAATGAGACTACTTTCTCGTGTATTAAGATATAAATTTTAAAACTAGTTATTTTTCTTGCTTAGCTCAAGCTCTTAAATATTTCAACTACTCCTTTTGAATGGCTAACACCTTTAATAACGAAACAGAATACGTACATTTTGATACTATGAAAAATATAGTAAATCTATGTTATCACACTACTAGGTATTTGAAGACTTTTTTTAAACGCGTACATTTAAACAGTGCTCCACTATAGTAAAAACGTTCTATAAAAACATAGGAAATCGAATGTAACAAAGACATACTTAAACAGTCGCGCGAATGCTGATGTTTGCCGCAGCGATAACTGCATCAGTCATTTATAGTTTATTTCTCACGTATAAAATTGCATTAAAAAATATTGTGTTTCGTGATACCATGTCCTCTTACTTTCTTTCATCTTGATATTGTCTGATCAACAATAAGATGGGAAGGCAATCATCCGGTTTACAAGCGGAAATAGACGCATCTATTAGTTTTAGGGATGCCAACTTTTGCAGATGTACGTTAGCCTCAAAAGTAAGCAGATTCACATTAGAATGAGAGAACCATGCATCAATTTTTCAACCCCCTCCATTCAGATAGACTCATCCTAACTGGACGTTTGCCAATTCCATAGCAACCATGAGCAGACAGTATCTACTGTCACTTCATTAGGATACTTAAACCGAATATCTTTGGTGGAACGACTATTTCAGTAGCTTGAATAAAAAATGGCGGCGAGTTGAATGGAGGGTACTGCTTAGATTTATGACGAACGCGTGGAGAAGAGTGATGAAAAGTAAGTGCCAGAAGTGAAAACCTCTTCAACCGCTAAAATTAGGAAGCAGCCTTTTATTTGCTCAAGATATAAGAAGGTTAGCAAAAAAAGACGTTTTGAAGATCTTAATTAAAATGAGACGCTTAAGCAAAGAGTACACAGTCTTTTTTCTGGAAAAATACTAAAAAGAAATTAAGAGGTGGTAGTACTGCTTGCTTGAGATTAAATTTTCAGTATATTATTCTAGCTATTTTTTAAGTTTAAGGCAAAAAGGCTGTTGCATTGCTAAAATTTCGAGGAAAAAAAAATCATTTTTAAAAGTGTGCTAACAAATCGTCAATTCCTTATAAAAATAGTATAAGACCGTTTACTTATTTTAGAATAATTTTTAGCAGTCTTTAACTAAGACAGTTTTTAAAACAGACGTATTTAAATTTTTTAAAGACTTTTTTTTTACGAAATTACACTTTTCAGAGCAGCGCAGTTTTAAAATAATTATTTTTTTAAAACAAAACTTTGGTGCAGCATTACTAAAAATTGGTAATTTGCTAGTTCATTATTTTATTCCAATACATTTAATACTTGAACATTATTTTTAACGGCTCAAAAATGTAAGATTTCTGGAAAACAAATTATGATGATGAGCAAAAAATTCATATTTTAATAATTTATCAGTAGACTTAAAAATTAATGCCCAAATTTATTTAAAATGTAGTGCTTTTTCATTTAAAATGCAACTGAAGTAAAAAAAAAAAAAACACACACACACACACACACTCAGCAATTGAAATTAATGAATGTGTTGCAATTTAGTTTACATGTGCATTAAAAAAAATCATAACCAATTTATAAGCATAGATTTATCATGTCACGTGAAAAGATTAAGAACTCCATAATTTTATGTTTAACCTTTTAAAGAACTATCTGACATGCGAGTCCTCTAGGTTTAAAAAAATGTAAATCATGTTTTCCCATGCTGTCAAAAAGATATCAAAATCTTACTATTAGCAAGAAAAAAAAAGTCAAGGAAAGAAAAAAGAAAAGAAACAGTGGTTAAAATAGGGAAAAATGAGAAAAAAAAGAAAAAGTAATAATATAATACCAGTATGTAATATGTAAAAAAAAAAAAAAAAAATGATTTATCTTTAAAGCATCACAAATTCCAATGCACTAACACAAAGCTTATAGCCATCAAAAGGTTTTGAAAAACACCATTTAAAAGTTGTGTTTCTTGATTCGGCTATCAATAAGGAGAAGGTTTAAATATAGCTTTTACATAACACTTTATTATTTAAACATAACAACTGCATTAAAATATAACACACGGCGCAAAAAATATTTGCAAAACGCTCGTTTGAAAGAATTAACATATGACAAGAATTTGAGAATCACAGTTTAATACACCAGTTTTCTTTAAAAACTGGATTAGTATTTCAAAGTAATATTTATAATCCTCAAATCTACGATACTTATGTATGAACAATTACGATGTTTCTTTGCATCGTTAAGCGAGTCATATATGGAACCGGGACGTCCATCGGAAAGCAATTTTCATCGATATCTTAGCGCTGCTCAAATAAATCCACTAAGATGAGCTCTGATTGGCTCTCTAGCGCAAACGAGCCCATTTATTACGCTTCTTATAATTAGATGGCATATTTCGTGTTTTTCGTAATCCATTTTCCAAATCGTGTTCTTGGTTCTCAGCCAAGAAAGTTCGGTTCGCTGGAGAAGGGATTTATGAAAAAGGGGCAGGCCTATATTGGAAAGCGCGAATTCGATAAATCACTTACAGCAACAAATCAAAAAGGATCATATATAGTGGGTTCCTGTGATTTCCCGAGAAAATATAACTCAGAAATTTCTTCCTTCATTTTTGATGATTTTATTTACATTTGTCAAACGCCGAAATCTTTCATGTCTGTGGATCTGTCAAGGCTTTGCTCACTATAATTCGATTAGTTTTTTTCCCTTCTAATGTAGCTGCGTTAGAGGCACTGCCTTTTATAAACCTAGTGCGATCCCCTGGCATAGTATCCATTCTTTCACGTAGCACCACTATCTGTGGGATGCCATTGCTACTAGAATTTTGACGCCAGTTTCCCCACTAGATGGAGGCACCTGGGCTCTATTCGATGCGAAACTGCGCTAGAAATTTAACTTTGCCAAGAGATACTTCATGCCAAATGAGTACTCGAGAGATCTTTTAAATGCTGCATAATCAATCGACATAGATGCTGTCGGTTTTCTGCATCTTGAAAATCCACCGTCTGGAATCAGTTTTGATCCTGCGCCTTTGGGCGTGAGAGGATAGCGAGTTCGATTAGGTGAAAAATAAATAAAAAATGTTCATATGCACTGTTTTTACTACAGTTTGCCCGTCAAACACGTGCTTAATTTACCATTTAGCACTTTTTTTTTCACTTTTAATTTCCCAATTAATTGCACGCCATGAGAGAAAGATAAAAAAGTTTCTGTTAAATTAATAACTCCAGTTCTTGATAAAAAAAAAAAACAAAACAAGCTGGATTTATTTCTTTAACCGTCATGTATGCATGTATACACATTTACATGTACACCTGTTGTAGTTTTATGTAGATATTTATAGAATTCCATATAATGTATAGATATCCTACAACTTACAGCAAAGTATGAAACCGATATTCTGTACAGCAGGGATGACCACCTAGGGTTCGTCATGGCACAAACTGCGGCATTTAAATTTTTAAAGGGTGTTTTGAGTGGTATTTTTTAATTTTTTTTTGGGGGGGGGGAGGGTTCTTGCTCTTGTGGGTCTTAGACGGGGGTGCCATTGCTCCTTGGGGTGGGGGGTACACCTGCGTACAGTTCTAGTAACACACACGCAAAAACAATTACATAGCTATTACTCGGATTTTTGGTTTCTTTTCATGACGTGAAAACAACTGTGATCTTTTTTAAAAAAGTGAAATCCCTTTCGGAGGAGTAATAGTGATTAATCTCACTAGAAAAAAAAATCCTGAGAATGAAATAGCGGACGGCAGGAAAAGAAGAGAAGTATACTGTTTTCATTATAGACATTTCGTATTGAAAAAAAAAAAAATAAGAAAACATTGAAAATGTAATATTTCAAAAAATCTAATGCTTAATTTTTTAGCCAAATTTTTAGTATTTTTTATAATTATATAGAATATTTTCCTTTAAAATGCTTCTTCTAAGTAATCGAAGGAAACTTAACAGATACTTAAAAGTTTTATGAACACAAATTTTGTCAATTAAAATCTATTCTAAATTTACACTCTGACAGTAACATGTGTACAATTTCATCTTAATTTACTACATGTATTTTATAAAAGTCTATTTTGAACAAGTTGCTTTATCTACAAGCCGAGTGCGCTTTTTTTTCTGAAATGAAAACGAAGTCTGTGGGTAGAACCAAACGGAAAAAAAAAATAAATTAATTCAAAAAAGAGAGAAATGCATACACTTGTGCAATACCTAACCATGTATTGTAAAGTTTTTTTTATTCTTAAATATCGTAAGTCTAGGTATCTACCGAAACTAAGTCTTAAAGTTTAAAATGGCCAACGTTAAAACGTTTTCCCGGTTTATATCTAAGTTTTTCTGCTCTCTTTCTTCTTCGTAACAGTATCCCAAAAAGCCATCAACTTGCAGTATAGAGCACTCCCAAGAGTCTCCCGCATACAAATTGTTTCTAAGAAGGCTCAGCGACTTTGAAAGTCTGGGAACTTGTGTCTTAAACGATTTACGTATTTACGTGAATTTCTATGAATTTTAAAAAGCTTATTTAAAGTCATTCCTTTGAATAACGAATCTTGGTTAACTATTTCTGAGCTTTCAGTAGCATCTTGTAACATCCTTTTCTAATACAAGAAATTTGTTTTGATTAAAAGACCATGTTTTGTAAAAGGATCAGCTACGTAAACTTTGGAAATAATTTTTAACTGATACAAAGTATAAAATAGTCTTTTTTAATATAGAAAACAAATACTTTTTTTGAACTTCTTTGAAAGGAAAAGCAATTTATCCTTTGCTCATAAATTATTTTCGAAAGAGATTGATAAATAAAGAAGACATCATTAACTGATATGTGAAAAAGAGATATAATGTTTTAGCGAGCAATGTTTTTTCCCCCTTTAGATTATTTAAATTTATTTGGATTATTTTTAAATTATTTTTTTCTATTTTAAAGCCATCGTCAATCAAGTCAAATCTACATACCATTATTTACAAATAACATGCATTTATTTTGCTGCTACAATATTTTTGAGTCAAAAAATGCAACGTTTTGTGTAAAATATTTTCCCTTCCCCTCGTTTTTTTCCAATGTTACAAAAACTACAGTTGGATCTCGATAAATCAAACGTTCCTTTATCTCAAAGTTTTTATTGGGTCCCAAACTTTTGAGACTGTTGTGGAAATTTCCCGTAACTCGAACTGCCAATAACTTGAAGATTGGAGTCGGTCCCTTGGGACTTCGAGACTAAAAGGTCTTTTGGTTCGCCTGTATACGTACAAATAATGTATGTTGAATTTCTCGCCAATTGGCTCGCCCATGTTACGGTTCCGTGCTATGATAACTTGGCAATTTACTCGTCCATCTTATGAAAATTTTGTTCGGAAAAATGCTCTTAAAATTGGAATAGAAAAAGAACAAAATCGAATTTTTGAAAAATCGCTTCGAGGTGCACACCCCCATGCTACAAACTAATTCTGTGCCAAATTTCATGAAAATCGGCCGAACGGTCTAGGCGCTATACGCGTCACAGAGATTCTGACAGACAGAGATCCGGACAGAGGGAGGTCTGGACAGAGAGAGATCCAGACAGAGATACTTTCAGCTTTATTATTAGTAGTAAAGATAAAGATAAAGATTAAAAGTTTAAGGTTAAAATTCTGGGAATAAAGTTCAAATATATGCCGAAACATGTCTCACGCGAGCAAACGGATTGAGACAACTACGAAGCGCAGAGTACCTACCTGAGGGCTTCTTTGAACAGATACAATGCGCAAGGAGAAACGTATTTTACAGAGAAGATTAAGTTCTTGTGCGCCAAATTTCGATGCTTTCTGCACCATATCTTTTGAGCACAGCTCCCTGTTAGGGAGTCGGTACCAAGGGTGCCCACAGGGGATGGGAGTTATAGCGCAAGTTACGCCATAAAAAGGGGGGGGGGGTAAATTTATTTACTTAAATTTATGTATTGATTTATTTTTAATTTAAATTTATTTATTTTATTTTATTTTATTCCGCTTATATTTTATTTCATTTATTTATTAAGCTTGTGTGCGTATGTTATTGGCGTAGCGCAGTACTTTTTTAGTAAAATAATAATGATGTTAATAATTAAAAAGAAATGAATAATATATAAATAAAATAAAAAAAGGGAGCTGAGAAACAAAAAAGAAAGAAAGTTGAGAAAAATTGAAAGTGTGCGGGCTGAGAATTTTCACTATTGGGCTTGGGGAGGGGGGGGGGGGCACCCTTTGTGGTACCCTGTATGCGCGTAAATTTCTATTTTCTAAATTTATGTACCATTTTTTTCAAAATATTTTAACTATTGAGCTTGGGGGGGGGGGCACCCTTTGTGGTACCCTGTATACGCGTAAATTTCTATTTTCTAAATTTATGTACCATTTTTTTCAAAATATTTTAGTGATAGAAAATTACTATTTCCACAATGTTTTCAAGAAATATCTTATAATCTACTGATGTAAAATTTTAGCCAATTTTTATTTTTCATGATTCATTAAAATGTAACTAATATTAACTTGAAAAAAAGTTTTTGACCATTAAAAACAGCTGTTCAGGAAAGAGTGTGTCTTCAAGCAAAAATTTCACTTGCACATATAAATAAAACGTGATGAAAATATCAGAACAATATGTTAAATAGTTTTTTGAAAAATGTAACGTGGGTTTTAAAAATAGACGTTTTGAGAAGATTGCATTTGAAATGTTTTTAATCAACTTATTGCATATCTGATTTTCTTTTCAATTATTAAGTTTAGTTTCAGTCGAGCCCGCCGTTTAGAACATCGGTTAAAAGAATATCCAGCTTACTGTAATAAATTTTCAATGCACCTAAGAGTTGAAATTTGTAATTTTTATCCGAGATAGTGTAGTCTCCCACTTCCTAGAATATATTTTCGTGGCAACTTAGCTATTCCATTAAGCGGGTTCGACTGTACTTTTAATTTACATAGAAACATTAATTCGGTGTCGCTTGAAAGCTCTTAATTTGAACATTTCGAAAATGCAAAAACGGAAAAAAATGATTTTTTTAAAAAAGTTTTAAGGGTACCAACTCCCCTTTCGAAACTTTCACCTACCGTTCGTTTTCCACGAATTGATTGCTATCGTTGGCTCTGTCATCTAAAACCACAATTTCGTTTCTTATAGTGCGGCTTTTATATTTGAGTGATCCATCTATTACTGTTGCAGCTATACAGTATTATAATGAGCATCAAACATTGAGTTAGAAGTTGTGAGTGCAGAAATTGATTCGTAGTTGAGATCAGTATAACGTATGCATCTACCTGAAAATGAATTTTGATGCTGTTGACGCAATTGACGACCGGCAAACCAAACAAATAAAATAATAAAATAGGCTCTCGAAACTTAAAAATAGTTCACTTACATCTCTTTGCTTTTCACTGCCACAGTTGTTCACGTATTTGTAGACGTATCTTTAAAGACAGACAGTAATGTGGAATATTTAGTGGATAAGAAAGAAAAAGTTTCACTTTCATCAGGAAAATGTCCTCAACGTAGTAGAGGAAATTGAAATCGTAATGAAACTGTTCTCAATTGAAAATATTTAAGGGTATCAAGGGGGAGGGATGTCTTAAATTTTCTTTTAATTTTAAGTAATCAAAATCCGATATTCGTTGAATTTAATCGTTTCAAATCTCAATCAATTTTCGAGTGTGCCGCATGCCCTATTCATTTGAAGGGACGGTATAGAAATTGCCGGGTGACAAAAAAATTCGGCTCAAAATTTAAGTACTTAAGATCCGTATCTAAAGCTCATGTGAGGCAGAGAGAATCAAAGGGATAATTGTGGGGGATAAGTGTGTTAGCATTAGGGTGTAGGCCAGTTGTAGAGGGTATAAATGTTCCAGAGATTCAGGGGGAAGTTTCAAATGAGGAGTTAGATTGGGAAACTAAGGGTGTAATTTTGGGGAACTCTATGGTAAGGGAGGTGGGTAACACAGTTGGGAGAGTAAAGCGTAAGGTGGCTAGGTGCTGTTTACCAGGGGCTCGGGTAAAAGACGTTAATATGGTTGCTGAAAAGAAGGGAGTATTGAATAAGGAGGACATGGTTACTTTGTGGGTGGGAACAAATGATGTAGGCCACAGTAAAAATGAGGAGTTTTCTAGGGAATGGGAATCCCTGTTGGATAAAGCAACCAGCTTTTCGACGAATGTCCAAGTGGTTGGTTTGCTTCCCAGGTATCGAATGCATAGGAGCTGGCTAAATCAACGTGCGAGGTGTATGAACTTGCTACTGAAGTCAATTTGCGAAAAGCGCAGTATCAGGTTCATTGAGGTATGGAGTCATTGTAAACGGGATTGGATTGCTAAGGATGGCCTGCATCTGAGCTCTACAGGGCTCAAAAAAATGGTTAGTGGATTAATTTTAAGGGCTTCGGAGTCAAAAAACTAAGTTGGAATGGAGGGCATGGTTCAAGCATCAGGTATCGAGAGAATGAAATTTTTTTGGGTATTGCTAGAAATGGAAATAAAGTGACGAACAAGAGTCGTAATGTTAACAATTGTAATTTAGGAAATTTCAGGGTGTTAAATAAAAGCAACTTAGGCATGCTTAAAGTTTTCTATACCAATGCTCGCAGTATTAGGAACAAGATGGATGAATTGAAAAGCATAGTTATGGATGAGAAGTTGGATGTTATTGGAATTACAGAGACATGGGCTACCGAATCTGATGCAGAGTTATTACATATTGCTGGGTATAATTTGTTCAGACAGGATAGAGTAGGTAAAAGAGGTGGTGGGGTTTTATTTTATGTTAGAGACAATTTTATTTGCAATGAATTGGTCATAAATGATAAGCCTACTGATATTGATATGGCTTGGCTGGAGTTGATGAGCAGTAAGGGCAAAAAGCTACGCTTTGGAAACATTTATAGGCCACCTAATTCAAACCAGGGACAAGATGAACAGATGTACCGTATTATTAGTGACATCTCCAGTAAGGGATCCGTTATCATAATGGGCGATTTCAATTTTCCGGGTATTGATTGGAATAATTTTTATCCTGGTAATGGCAAAGAAGAGGAATTTTTAAAAGTAATTGGTGACTGTTTCTTAGATCAAGTTGTAACTCAGGGAACTCGAGAGGAGGCCATTTTGGATCTAGTTTTTTGTGACATAGGTAGTTTTGTTCAGGGGTTGTGTGTAGGGGAGCATATTGGATATAGTGATCATAACAGCATTAGGTTCCGGGTTAAATTTGAAGTGTGCAAAGATGATAATTTTAGGTTTGTGCCCAATTTCAGAAACACCGATTTTTTTGCACTTAGGCAGAGCTTGAAAGAGGTTTTTTCGTCAGGGTTGGAAAATAGCGACATAGATCAGCAGTGGACGGAATTTAAGGATAAACTTGCTAAAACCGTTGGGGACTATGTTCCATTTAGGAGAAAAGGTGTTAGTACCAAAATTTGGCCCATGTGGTTCTCCAGGGAGACTAAAGAAGCTCTTAATTATAAGCAAGCCACTTTTCGTAATTTTAAAGAATTTTGTCAGAGTGCGGAGAGGCTCCAGTATGGTAAGGCAAGGCGAAATTTTAAGTATTTGGTACGGATTCAGAAAAGGGAATTGGAGCAAAGGTTGGCAGATGACATTGATGGGAACCCTAAGAGGTTTTTTGCTTACGCTAATTCTGGGAAAGCTCGAAGCAGTCAAATTGGGCCTTTGGTTGATGAGTATGGAAATTTAATCCAAAACGATAGGGATATTGCAAATGTTCTAAATAACTTTTTTTCCAGTGTGTTTAACGATAACTGTATCTCAACAGTTGACACTAACAAGACACAAGCTATTATACAGCTTGAGGATTTTGTATTTTCCAGGGAGGAGGTTTTATTTCATTTGAAAAAGATTAACGCAACTAAAGCTCCGGGACCAGATAATATCTATCCAAAAATTTTAGTTGAATGTGCAGAGGAATTAGTGGATGTTATTTTGAATATTTTCAATGCTTCTTATAACTCGGGGACGGTGCCAGAGGACTGGAAGCTGACTAACATAACGCCACTCTTCAAGAAGGGGTCTAAAGGTATTGCTGGGAATTATAGACCTGTAAGTTTGACTTCGGTGATTTGTAAGATTTTCGAAACTTTGATCAAAATTAAGATCATGATGTTCTTAGAGATTGATAGTCTGTTGACTAGTTTGCAGTATGGTTTCAGGAAAGGTAAATCCTCTACTACTAATTTATTGCATTTCTACGACAAGGTTACCTCAGGTTTAGATAACAAAAAATGTGTGGATGTTGTTTATATTGATTTTCAAAAAGCTTTTGACAAGGTACCGCATGTTGCTCTTCTCAGCAAGTTAGCTGACATTGGAATAGGAGGAAAAACTTTACTTTGGGTTAGAAATTGGCTTACTGGTAGGAAGCAAAGAGTAGTTGTGAGAGGAAATCATTCTAATTGGAGTGATGTTTTAAGTGGAGTTCCTCAGGGATCAGTTTTAGGGCCTCTTTTGTTTATTATATTTATGAATGACATCAATGAAAATATTTCTGGAAGCATGAATTGTTTTGCTGACAATGTAAAAGTTATGGGGATTGTCGAAAATGAAGAACAAGTAAAACAGCTGCAAGAGGATTTAGATCATATTACTAAGTGGGCAGATAAATGAGGTATGGCAGTTAATGTAGGGAAATGTCAAGTGCTACACTTAGGTCATGGAAATAAGCGTATGAGATATCGTTTACAGGGTTCAGTCATAAATCAGGCAGAAAATGTTATGGATCTATGTGTCTTTATAAATCAGGACTTCAAGTTTAGTCAACAGTGCAGTATTGCTAGTAACAAAGCCAACAAAATGCTTGGGTTCATCAATAGATCTATTTCAAACAAATCTAAGAAAGTTCTTCTGCCTTTATATAGGAGTTTAGTAAGACCTCATTTGGAGTATGCTGTTCAGTTTTGGTCGCCTTATCTGAAGAAAGATATTTTTGTATTGGAAAGGGTTCAAAGAAGGGTAACTAAATTAGTAAGGGGACTCTCAGATTTAGATTATGATACCAAACTTAATAGGCTTAACATGTATAGCCTGGAGCAAAGGAGAGTCAGAGGGGACATGATTCAGTTATTTAAATTTATCAAAATGAAAGATGTAAATGGATTAAATTTTTGCGGGGAAAGCAGGACAAGGGGTCATTGTTTTAAGCTATTTAAATCTCAGGCTAACTTGGAAATCAGGAAAAACTACTACTTTAGCAGGGTCGTGGGCACTTGGAATAGCTTACCGGAAGAGGCGGTAATGAGCAAGGGAGTGGATAGCTTTAAGAGGGCCATTGATCTTCATTGGGGACTAATTAATTGACTAGGACCAGCCTAGCTGGGCCCAGAGCCTGTTGCTGGTCGTCACATTTGTATTTGTATTTGTATTTGTAAATTAAAAATTTCATACCAGTAAACCAGTGCAAATGGTTGGTGAACCTCTCCTCCGTTTTGGGGCAAGAAATAGTAATAGTATTTATTTTAATTATGGTGCACAACAGCACCCTGCTAGGTGCTGCAGTACAGAATAGTTCAGAAAATTATTTTAAGGAAAACCTACTTAGGAACGGAAATTTGGACGCATTTTACTCAAAACTTGAAAATGTCCACTTACATCCTTTTGATTCTCACTACTTCATATATAAAAAAATACAATCTAGTGCTTGTCTTCCCAACTGAATCTATTATTCGCTTTGCCATTTGTATTTAATGTGAAGCTTCATGCATGGGATGGCTTGTGAAAAAAAAACTGACGGCTTGTAAAAAATTACCTTCAACAGAATCAATTATCCTTTCAGCTTGAATTTAATGCAGTGCTTGATGAGTTGGAAAGCTTTGCAACTGATTTTAATGGCAAGACGTAACGCATCATTTGAACGAAAACGCTGTCAAAAGTTACGATTAAAAGTACTCCAGTCTTATTTTGCGTTTTTGTTCTTTGCAAATCGATGTAAATAAAGCAGAGTATGTATGTATGTATATATGTATATGTTCCCCTTTTCGTCGGATTTCGACCTAATTTATCAGGGAGGTACTTGGGCAGCTGAGAAAGAGCGTACGGGTTTTCAAATAACAAAATAGTGTCAAACCGTTAGAATTTTAATTTAGGGACCAGAAAATAGCACTAAATGGGTCTTTCCATCCGAAATAATTATCCGATGGTCTTTATTTCAGTCTCAATCAAAAGCCGACAAAACATACTCCTGAAATGGATTTACTTCCTCTGGATTTCAAAACCATCAAGGCTGTAAAATCACCAGGAGAAAAGTTATAAACAGTTTTAAGTAAAGGAATATCACTATTGAATCGGGAATTTATTGTTTGCTGCGAGCTCAGTTTTGATTAGCATTAATAAAACCTTTGAAAAGAAAGATTTGTTGCCATTTTTTTCTAGACTGTGACCAAATTAAATTTTTTGTATTTGTTTTAAGGTTTTTCCTGTAATCAAGGAATTTAAAGTTTTTCCTTTTCGGTTATTTTTCCACAAGCCAAGATTTTTGGCTTGCGGGAAATTTTACTGATTTTTTCCTTAAAGCCTAATTGCTGTTACTTTACATAACTTTTATTTTCGAGGTAGACCGTGCAAAGTCAGTCGATGCAACTAGTTATTAAATAAAATATTGAATTCTCTTGAAAGCGATTCTTTATTTTCAAATGAAACGGGAGTATATATGTTTTCCTTCTCAAAAAACAGTTGAAGACACTCCTTTCTCACACAGAAAAACTAGTTTACAAGAATTTCCCTTCCTTTTCAAAAAGATCAATCCATGACATTTACGGCTTTATAAAAATTTATCACATCTTTATTTTCACGAACTCGATTTTATTATGTACTTGACATCATTTTGTTCACCTTCTTCATGTCCTATGTTACCTTCTATATGTTTCAGTTATCTCAGTAACTGCTCTGGTGAAATATTCAAGTTGCGCATGTCATTAAGAAAAGCAAAATAAAAAACATGTAATAATTTTCCTAAAATGGACGAGCAGAAAAATGTTCCATAATATTCTAGATAGCTTGAGGGCGCAAAACGGAAGGAAACCCCATTACCAAAGCCGTTCAGAAAATGAGCATCATTTTTTCTCCTTTAACGAAATTTCGATAATAGAGCCTTTTACGAAGGAAAAAAAAAATCTCGTTTGTCACTGGATTTAGAGGAGAGTTAGCCGACATTCTCTTAAAGTACTAAAGCTTCACGAACGAGTTTTTTGTAAGGTCTTTTTAAATATTGCCGTTATAAAAACTCACTTAGACGACTTAAAAAGTGATGCCTAAAGGAGAAATCTGGATCAAACAAAATCTAGTAATTTCAACATGATAAAACTTCCTGATTTTTCTCAATGCAAATAGTTAAAAAATATGTTAGGATTGTGTGTCTTACATGCAGTTACATGTTCTTTCCCTAAATTTACTTTTTGTGCATACGTAACTTTTTTAGAAGGCGTTCATGATGAAAAATAGTCAATTTTATCCGCCTTGCTGAGCTAAAAAGGGCACTTAGAAATTATGTCTGTATTAAAAAAATGTGTTTACTAAGTTTACTAACGTTAGACATTTTTGTTCATGCAAATATTACACAACTTTAACTAATACAGTTTGGACTATTTTAACGTGTTTTTCTTACTCGTTTAGGAAGGAAAAAAAGTCTTTTATTACTGGATTTAAAAGAGAGGGCGCTGACATAAACTGAAAGTACTATAGCTTTGCGAAATATTTTTTAGAAACTTTGTTTGAAAATATAATCTTTATAAAAAGTAACTTAGACGTCTTAAACACTGATGCCTAAAGGAACAATCTAAATCAAGCAAAATCTAGCCATTTACACATGTTAAAGCATTTTTGTTGTTTCTGTCATAAGAGAAAAAATAAGTGAAAGGATTTGTTCAATTAAATTTGTTGTTAAATTTAAGGATTTTTTTCAATTTTTGTCTTTTTTAAAGTTTATTTTTTGCGCCTTCATATTTTTTCTTTTTTTTGGAATGCTTTCATGATCACAAAAAATCTATCGTATTCAGCTTTCTCTGATAAATAAGTCACTTAGAAGTCTGTATTTTAACACAGTATTTCTTTTTACTTTGAACATTTTTGTTTGCATAAATTTCATAAAGATTTTAAGAAGCACAGCTTGGACATTTTTAACGTGGTCTTTGTTAGTCTTTTGCGAAGAAGGAAAAAAAAACTCACTTATCAGTGGATTTAGAAGATAGATCGTTGACATTCTATTAAATCACTACAGCTTCAGAAAGATTTTTTAACTCGTTTATTCTGTTTCACGTAAAAGTTACGTATAGACAGGAATGGATAGAGGGGCACAATGTTTTTAAGGGTACCTTGGAGATGAGAAGAACTCTAGTGTGGTTCTGGTAAGCTGCGGACAATGTTAACCTCGCTTTGGGGAGTTCAGGGAAAAGGAGACGGGTTATTGGGGCAGAGTTGAGTTGTAATATTTTTGCAAAAGTGCTACAAAAGTAGCCAATCTTTATCTCGTGAAACATCAAGAAGAGCCGAAGTTAAAAATAACTTATTTGTTATGGCTATGATATCTACAATGAAAGGTTTAACAAAATATTTTGAAAATAAGCTCTTTACACAAATGAGTAGCTCATCGCACTTTAAATGACTTTAAAAGCAAACTTAAAGTTCAAAACTTTAAACATTTAGTGCTACGAAATGCGTGTTAAGAGCAACAAGCCGAAGCTATCGGCAAAATGGGGTTGTTTCCATCAGTCAAAAGTACTACTTTTAGTCACTAAGGATGATAAATGAGCAAAAAAGAAAATAATAAAAAAAATAAGCAAATAAATAAATAAAAATAAAAAACAGTATGGAGCGAGGAAAAACTTTTGTTTTCAAAACGATTGATTTTTAATTATTCTTTTTTAATTGTCCGACTTTTAAAACAAGGTGTGGTCTTTATGAAGTCACAAGTGAGGAACTTTAGTCCGTACTCCTCTGGCGCGCTGAATGCTGACGCTTGCTGTCTACCGCATTTCCAGAGTATGAAAATTAAGAAGAGAATTAAATATTGTGCTCTACGCTTCCTATCAACCATATTGTTGCCAGTACACGTGAGTAAGGAAGCGAATTAAATATTGCGTTTTGCACTAGTGGCATCAGTGAATGGCATTTCAACACTTGTGATGTCGTGTGCAGAAGCGTAAAAAATGAAATCGGATCTGTGCATCGATTAAAATAATAGTTAAAAAATATTAAACTTTGTCAAATTATTTTAAAAATGGTGAAATCCTACGTTTTTAAGCATGCTCTTTTAGAAAAAAAAGACCCTTAAAATTTCGGAAACGACCCCATTGAGCAGATTCAACTGAGCCGCCGAGAAACAACCAAGTCCGACTTGATTTGAAATTGAAAAGGGAGAGAAATGAAACAAAATCCCGGGAGTTTACTCGCTATTGGCAATTTGCATATTCTGCTGACGGGATCTTGTTGCAAGACGGAAAGAACGAATGAGAAAAATCAAGTGCAAAGTAAAGTTACAAATACTTTTTGAAAAATAATTTATTAATATTCGTAACACTTTCCAAGCTCATAGAGCAACTAATTATAGCTCCACAAAACTTTAAAAATTTTTTTACATGTGCCTTTCTATATCTCTTTTTTGGCCCTCTCATTTGCGACAAGAGCAGCAACCCCCTTTTTGCGCTTTGAAAACATAAGAATCCTAAAATTCAAGCTTTCTAAATCCTAAAATTTGCGACTAAACTGCCTATATGTCTAACTAAATGGCAAACCAGAGTAAACCAACCTTAACTACATATGGTCTGACAATCGGTTAAACAGCTATTTAACATACAATTACAAAAACGAGTTTTCAGACTTGAAACGCAGGAAAAAGAAATAGAAAATTTTAATTCACCTGGAGAGTAGAATTTTAAGATCCTAATATCTCCCAAAAATCGGGAAAATTATAAATTATAAATAGAAGTTATTTAGGACCTGACAGCTGTTTTGCTAACAAGTGTCAGGTTTTGGGAACAGCATGATTTATTTTGGCTACAAGATATTTGCCTATTTTTACGATGGAAACCCTATTGTTACACATTGGCCTCAAAAAGTTAAGGTACAACATGATTCTTCGAAGGTTCTGTGTCTTTCACAGACGAATGCAGATTTACCTTGAAGAGTGATTCATGTCGTCTACTCATCTGGAGGGAACAGTGCACTAGATAACCTATTTAACATCAATCCAACACTGTTGAAAGACACAATTATGGAGGTGGTGGAATCATGGTTTGGGTAGGAATCTCGCTTGGTGGTCACACTGACCTGCATGTGTTCCATGGTAGCACTCTGACTGGTGTGAGATATCGGGATGAGATCCCTGATCCATATATCCGACCATATTGTGGTGCTATTAGTAATGCTTAATTCTGATGGATGATAATGCGCGACCTCACCCAGCTGGGATTGTTGAGGAATATCTTGAAGATCACGGTTTGGAACAAGTGGAATGTTCAGCTCGATCTCCAGACCTGAATCCGATAGAACATCTTCGGGACTAGCTTAACAGATAGGTTGCTGTTTTAAATCCTCCTCCAAGGTCGTTACATGAGCTGGAACAAGACTTTCTCTGTGTCTGGTCTTAGCTTCCTATTCCGGTGTCCGAAAACTTAATAAACAGCATGGAAAATTGATGCCGCCAATGCATTCAAGGACAAATTCCTTATTAGAACCCAATTTTGTATTGTTTCTGTCATTTTAATACATAACACTGTGATGTGCTGTTTTCTCCAAGAATGGACTTTTCCTCAAAGATTGCTTTTTTTTGTTATAAATTGCAATACACTTATACAAATTTCCATAACGCATTTAATAAAAAACAATTTATGCACATATCCTCCAAATTTTTTGTTTCTACATTCATTCATTAGCAAATTAGACGCAAAAAGCCGGTTGTACCTTAACTTTTTTAAGCCAGTGTATTTTAATGTCATCAAGAATAATGCTATTCACAAGAAACAAACCTCTCACACCGATCCTCGTATCATTAACATTGTTAATTTCCCACGCCCGAATTGAGCCCGCTCACGATTCCACACCCATGCGTATCAAGTCTCGCTCGATTACCTAGGACGCTTGTTCCGTGAGGGTGCCATTTCTCACAATCAACATGAAGTAACCCCGCATCGCAGTGGAAGAAATCGCGGAGAACATGCCTCGTAACCGTCTATTAATAATGTAGATCGCTTTCGCGGCCGGACCTGTCGGTTGTCTTGGAGACCTTGCAAACAATGTCGGCACTGAAAGGATTGCACGTGGCCCCGGAAACTCCTCGCGTCGGTCTCCTTTTCGGGCGAGTTTTTGGCGTAAGTGAAAGCTTGCGTCCGTAGATCCAGCGATGTCACTCAACCGTGATATATTCAGTCAGAATATGTTTTGATCTGAAGAGATTACTTAGGACAAGGAACACAGACACACACACACAAAAAAAAAGTTACTAGTTCATTTCTAATTTAAAAAAAGAAAAAAATAAAACATTGCCAATTTTCTAAATTAATTTAGAGCCAGTCTTTTTTTAAAGAATGAAAATTATTGTAAATTGTTTAAGAAAATTGGTGATCTTTTATCATATTTGCCTTATTTAAAATCGGGAGCTTTAAGGACTGCTTTTTATAATGTCCGTTTTAGGGCACTTTATTTTACGTGGTAATATTTACAATGTATGATGCTCTAAGTATCAGTATACGAATTGTCTTTCTTCAACTGCCGTTACAAATGCCGCATGTATTTTGAACTATACAAACGCCAAAAAATAAAAATAAAAACCCTTATAACAGTAAAAAGTTTACATATATTTATATTAAAAAAAAAAAAAAACTATTATACTCATAGAGTTTATTACAAAATCTTGAAATATTTTCCTCGTTTTAAATGATTGTTTTTTTGATCCTGAAAAATCCCATAATATGTAATTTCAAGGTCGTACTAAACTTGAAAAAGATACATCTACTTGGAAGAATAGATGAAAAAATAGTAGTAAAGAAATTTGTTTTTACGAGGAAAATACTCGTAATAGTATAGCAAAACACTACCCCTTTAATATACAAATGTCTCCTGTCTTAGTTAAAAACAAATGTCTAATATTCATACACACACAAAAATACATCCATATTCATACTGCTGTTCCACTATTACAGATGGAATTGGTCCAATGTCAAATGTTCTAAAAATATGTACCACAAGCATCATGATGAAACTTAGATTTACATACATTGAAAGAAGAGATAACTATTCTAATTAATTCTTAGCTTGCATTATTTCATGCTGCAAAAGTATACAATTTAACTATTTTCTAAGACAGTGCGCAAGGGAATAATTCGGCAGTAAATTTTCCACTGAGAGGCTCAATTTTAAGTTTTCATATTTACACATTTGAAAGTGAATGAAATATGATCCTTCACCAATAGTACCATTAAGTGAATTAATTCACTTATTGTAAAGAAAATGTTCTTGACAAAATTGCAAAATTTAACCATCATTCCACAATCGGGATCAAAGCTTTCTAACGTTGAAAATTGGGAGCCTATCTTTCTCGCAATGTTTTGCTCACAAGGTGCTTCGGTTTGCGTTATACAACTGTCGGGGGGGGGGGGGGGGGGGGGGGGGACATTTCTGATTGATCTTTTTAAAAACCATTAACTAAGGAATTCTATGGCACAAAGACTTCTATTACGCAAATTGCATTCAACAAATAGCAAAATGCTCATACAAAAAAAAAAAAAAAAAAAAAAAAAAACGAATGTGCCTGTGACGCGCAAGCAATTAGCTCAAGTAGTTATGAAATACTGAATACCAAGTCTCCGAGATTGACATTCGTAGTAAACAAACTGATCGTTGCCTACAAGGAAAAGAGTATAAAGGCCCTTTCCATGCCACGCATAAGTGATTTCGTTACATAGACAGTATTTAGGCTTTAAAAAAAGGGCATATAGTTTTAAACCCGTATCAAAATAACCAGTAATTTTTTCTTTGATTTCTAGAAAGTTCTGGAACAATAAAAACTCTTTTTTCTACAGATGTCTTCACAACGTTTTGTGGAGCCTTAGACAGGAGAGGTCCCGTTGAGACATTAATAATTGACAAGCATTGAAAGGGGTAGACTTGAGAAATTTAAGCTCATAAATAACGGCGAACAAACAAAGACAGAACATTGGATGTTCCAAAATGGAAAATGGGGTGCTTAAAACCAATAACTCGTTTTTTGCGCTGAGGAAAGATTAAAAAAATAAAGGAAACTTTGTTTGTATACAAGCGCCATAAAGATAAGTAAATCGATCGATTAGGCTGTTGTTTTGAAAAAATCACAGATTTGAGCTTATTGCTTGGAGGATGCGGGGGAAGGGCGTTACATTTTCTATTGCAAATACATTTAAGGGTGAGCGTAGGGGGTGACTCTTCGTAGGTTTTAATTAATTTTCAGAATCCTGGAATGTTAATATTATGCATACATGTAAGGCAAAATTTTTCCTCTCTGTCCTAAACATCAGCAACCCCAAGCTTCACCTGATCATATCTTGAACTGTATAAAGTGGTCTGTAAGAAATTTATACGTCCCCTCCTTTTAGTATAACACATTATTAGGGTCAACGGATTTGTTGGTCTATTCTGCCTCCATCAGACCGTTTAAAGGATAAGTATTGAGCGATTCACCCTTAAACTACGAGTAGAGTTTACCTTGAACTCAAATTAAAAAATTTACTGAGCAGTTGCATCGCAGCATATTTCGATACAAAAGTAATCTACCATTATCATTTCCTCTTTACAAACGCTTATCGCTGTTTAAATTCAATTGTATTTTGATCTGTAAAGAACTTGAAATCTAAGTTTGGAAATGGAAGTTTTTGAAACTGAATCAAACTACCGAAAAACTCATTTTTTAAAAATTGCACCGATACAGCTTCTTAGGTGGTTGCTGGGCGTGCCCATCTAATTGGGAATAAATGAAATCTTGGAGCATATTCGTGCCCATGAGAATTAGGGTGTAACTGTTTTCCATTTCTTGAGCATTTTATTCAACATATAGTGTTGAATGGCATAGAATTAGTTTTACGCTGCATTTAGAATGTTTTAAATTGTTGTGAGAGATTCATTTTAACCCGCGTGATTATTCACCATTTGAAACATGGAATACAATTTTTGCATTGACTATAAAAATTGAACAGATAAATTAGCTATTTGCAATGAAAGGATGAAAGAATCAGGTGAAATAAAAAAAAAATATAGCTGAAACTATACGTTATAATTCGTAGGTTACATTTATACTTAATGATTTATTCACACCATTTGACAAATTTCAAAATATATAGGAATTGAACCGTGTTGAAGAAACTCAGGTTCCTTTCAATTGGAATTTACTTCGCAAAATGATGGTGGCAGCATTCCCAGAAACGTGCTTTAACTTTTAAAACGTGGTCGTTTTTCTTTCTCTTCCCATTCCCATTCGTCAAAATCATCAAAGAGCGGGAAATCTGCGAATGAGTTGTTTTTTCTTCCCTCCCACACCAAGCGTCTACTTGCAATGTAGCGTGAAGCACCAGAATTATGGCAAACACCCGACTTTTCGCGCCAAATGAAAAACTAAATGGAATAGAGAAATAGAAACATCGCGTGTGCGCAAATCTTTCCAAAACATCCTCTTCCCTTTAAGATTTCTTTCTCAGCGAGGGCTCATGCCGATTCATTTTTGGGCCGAATGTTTGTTTTTTCTGCAACAGCAATGATTTTTAATTCATTTCGGTGCGATGTTTTTCAAATTTTTTTCTAGTTTTGTTATTGACGTATTTTTGAACTTTCTCTTTTAATTTATTTCTGTGTTATAATTCCAGTCAAATTCCAATTTTTTCCTGAAGTAAGCTTTGTGCACTTAAAAAAAAATCCGCATTAAAATGGTTTCAATTGTTTGTGCGATGTCCATGAAAGATTGATTTTGCTCTGTTTTACAATGATGTTTTGCAGCTTTTGTTTCTTTTGTGTGAATCTTTTAACAAATGTTTGACGAAACATTATTATTATTATTGCGCTTATGATACTTGGCTAATTTTAAAATGCAATTGTATTTAATATTTTTCATATTTATGTTTTGTAGCAAAGTGTCATTTAGCTTTGCTCCTTCCTTTGTCACAACCTTTTTCCCATTACTTAACAATAAAACTTTTGAAACATTTCTTATTCATTGTTTATTTCTTGAACTAAACGCTTTTCTAATTAACCCCGTTATCAATGTATACCTTTTGCATTTATTTCAGGGAAAAAAGCTTCAAAAAATATTTAAAACAAAGAAGAAAATCCCTTTGTTCTTTGTAGTTTATTTCTTTACAAAGTATTTGTTGAATTCTATTTATTCTTTTAGCACTAGAGGCAGTTTGCATTTTCTATTGCAAACATTTCTTCATTGTTAATTGTTGCATCAAGGAAATACTTGTCCAAAAATTTTAAAGAATTTGAGACACTTTGAAGCACTTTAAGTAAATTTGCGTACACATTATTGAACATCTGTTACAACTTGAAAATTAAGCAACAAACATGAGTAGATTATAACGTTAAATAAAACTCGCACGAAAGCATCTACTTTGAGAGATTTTTAATTTCTAAGGGAAACATTTCAGATTCGAAATCAATGTACAGTCAGCAAGTTCATCTAAATCAAAGTATTTTTGCTGAGATCTAAGCATTTTTCTTTAAATCTCTTTTTAGAAAAAAATCAGAACTAAAAACATTTCCTTTGTTCAATCGTACTTTTCATGAATCTTCATTAAGGGTAAATGGTACTGAAGTTAAATTTCTATTAAAAATTTTAAGTGACGAGATAAAAGTTAAAAATCGAACGCTAAATCAATTTTAAAATTTACCACTCCATCGACATAATATGGATGGAAACTATAACTTCAATGTTGGAAAAATATTTATTTAGAAATTCCTTTCTTTTCGCACGAAAAATTCATCTCAAAAGTTAGGAGTGAAATATTTGAATAAAATATATGAAATAATATCCTTTCCAATCAAAACTGTTTGTGTGCAGCGGGATTAGTAATATAATATTATTAAGATGTAGCTTTAAAATTAACACTTCATCAATAAAAAATTCAATTTTTCAATAATAACTTGAGCAAGCAGTTTCATTATTTCAGAAATAGTTGTTTCACCTAAGCGGAAGAAATTTGTTTTACCTTCATAGAAATATTAGCATTAAAAATTCATTGATTATTTTCAACTTCTTTACTAAAAAAATTAATTAGTTGGTAAAAAGAAAGCATACCCATTCTGCCCTCTCCCCTCCCCCCAAACAGAAAGGAAATCGACTAGAAAAAATATTTTTATTTAAGTGTTTCGAAATAAAGATAGCTTAGACGAAAATGAAATAATTGTGTCCCAGAATAAATGGGTTACAAAAAATAACGAACTAATTACTCTCCCAAAGAAAAATATGGAAAGAAAAAATATTCTTTTAAAATAAAAAAATGGACCGGGGTTTTTAAATATTGATTTAGGGGGAAAAATGCAGCTGCAAAATGGACTTAATGTTACAAAAGAAAAATAGATAAGAGAAAAATTCTGTGTCTCAGAGCCAGCCTAACGTAAGTCACATAATCGCTACTTTACAGCAGAGAGGGAAAACGTTTGCTCTTTTTTGACACTGGTAAATAATTACAAAGGACTTTTTTTTAGAACTACGTTCACATGACTCGATGCGAGTAGGACTCTACATACAATGCACTAATAAACTGAAAGTTGCAATTTTTTAACTTTCGTTAATGTGGTTCTGAGGTACAGAGTTGACATTTTAATATTTAAGTTATGTCACGGCTAGATTAATTCAGAAGAAGGCGCCGTTGCAGTACGATATTGTGAAATGAAATTGGCAACGGCAAGAGATAAAAATAGATTGCATCGTTAAAATGTTGTTGTTTCAGTTGTGTTTTGAAGGCGCAAGCCTAATTTTTACTAATCCCTTTTAATGTTAATAAATTTTTAACTTTACTTATTTCAAAGTGTTTTCTAACTTATTTGAATTCTACAATTTACAAGTTATATGTACTAATGTACAAATCTTTTAGATTCCGATTAAATAGAATTATAGAAACATAATTTACATTTTTTTATAAATTTTTGTTAAGATTAGAGTGAGTTCGAACATGCAAAGAAACTTGTATGCGCAATGACTCCATGCATTAAAAGTTAACGAGAGAATCTTCCTGGAAAGAAGTTCAATGATAAGATCCAAAAGAGTGTTTTGAGAAGCAACTTTTTGTTTATTCAAAACCTTTTCCTTCAGTGACACATGTATTGAAAAATTTCCTAACTTTCCCCTAGGAAAATTAAAAAAAAAAAAATGGTGAAATAGCCCTCCCCCTCCAAAACAAAAAGGGAAGAAAAAAAGAAGACAGAAAAATAAAATAGTGTAAATTCAGCTGAATATTTTCGGGAAAAAAAAACCTTATTTAGCAGAAAAATGAACAAGAATTTTTTTAAAAAAGGAATGAAAAGAGAGTAAACTTTGAGTGGCAGAAAGGAAAAAAAAGTGAACCATTTTTTTAAAAAATGAAAATGAGTATAAGGAAAATTATTTTATTGCTCTGAATAATAGACTCAGAGAGAATGATAGATTCAGAAATTATATAAGAAAATTACTCCTGTGAAAACGGATTAATTATTCTCATAGAAAAATGGAAAAAATATTATAAAAACCCAACTGCTTCGAAAAAAGTAAATCAATGCGAAAAGTTAATCAATAAAGTATTAAGAAAAATTTTCTTAAGGAAAAAATGATTTTTTTCTTCTGAAACTGTGCTGTGAAAGAATGTATGAGCGTGAAGGGTATAAAAATGTACCCTTCACTCCCAAAGAAAAAAAAAAGAAACTAAAGAAATACTTGTATATTTTTCCCCAGAACGAAGAATTGGCTAATTATTTCCACTTGAAAAACTAAACTATTTATATTCAAAGAAAGCATTCAAACAAAATTTAACACATGTCATCAAAAATTTGTCTCAAACTGCAGTTATAATTCTTGCCTAACATCAACAGAATCCAAATGCAAATATTAGACCTTCGATAATGAAATTTGCCGAATGTTGAGAGCTTTACCATTTCTGTACTTAATCTTCCTAATATTCATCCCGGAAATCTGGGTCATCACTTCTGTCTGCTGAAGGTTGAGGGGAACGTTCCTTTACTTCGATATTCCAAAACGAAGGCTGAAAGTTTGGAATTCCGTTAGCGTTTGAGAAAATGTTCCTATCGCTTTTAGAATTTTCTGTAGGGAAAATGAAAATTCACGTAGATAAGTAGATAGCGTGCCCCGTATTATATGAATGTATATTTTATTTCACATGCCGTTTAGTTTGCTTTGAGTAAGTCATTTTAATCTGTTTTTCATGTATTCATCATATTTTGACTTAATTTTTACACTAGATTAAAAATCCAGTGTACACTAGATTTTGTTGTATTTTACACTAGATTTTGTGAAGTTCAGTTTTAAAGTATTAATTTGTTTCTTTTTATATGTGCTCTATGGCTTACTTTTTGCTTTTCTTTAGATTTAAACGTAATATTTCTTTATGAAAGTCAAGAGAGAGAGAAAAATGAAAGCGACCACAATAACGACAAGCGTAAAGAATTGGAAGTTAATAGACCTTGACATACTTGACTTCTAAAGTGCAGAAAAACTTCAAATCATTTTGAAGTCACGGATGCAAATGACGATGTTTTTTGGACCTCACGTTTCTCGAAAAAGAATGACAAGAAAGACACAAAAAAAAAAAAAAAAAAACTGTGACCCTCTTCCTCCAATCAAATCTAATTTGAATTCTGAAACATTGAATTCAAATTATGTTTTTCGCAATAACGAGTTGCGACAAGACCCTACTGATTAGAGTTATTGTTTATAGAAATGGCTCCCCCCCCCCAAGCATGTCCCTCCTCCTGGGTGGTTATGTGTGTGCAAGCTTAAGTGTGTGCAAAAAGGCTTGTGTATGTGTGTAAAGGCACGCGCGTGTAGGCGAGGGTGTATGAGCATGCGTGTGTAGGACATGGACGCCACCACCCAGCAGAAGTGGATTCCGGGGGACTGTGCTCAAGACCAGAGCAGCCGTGCCGCCGCCGCACCGGTGGGCGGTGGTGCTGCTGGTCCAAGCTGAAAAAGGAACCACAACGTCAAGGACTGTCAAATGAAAACAATAAGCAATCGTGATTGCTTAATAAGACAGTTCAAACCAAATAATCAAGTTTTTTGAGACTGTTTAGAAATATAAAAGTGACAAAATAAGCATGTATATATTATTGTGATTTTTTTCACGAACCCGGTTTTTTACGAGCACTTGGCTGTAACGAGAAAGTATAGCGGTCCCTTCGTTCTCGTTATAAGCAAGTTCGACTGTACAGAGAAGCATTCATCTTAACCATTTATTTAGTGAAGTTTAAACAATAAATCAGCTTGTGCGGCCATTCAAAAACTTAATCAGCTGCGTGAATTTTAACCTCCTGATTTATTTGAAGACATTTGAAAAATGAGAAAACTTGAAATTCCTCATAAAAGAAAAAAAAGCTTTATTCAACTATGGCATAAAATAAGCATTTGAAGAGCCAAAAGTAACTCATTCCGTGATACTTTTTCTCCATTCAGAGCTGCACTTAAATGAAAAAGAAAAAAAATCGCATTATACCTTTTCTTCAATTCAATCACTCTCGGAATTTCTTCTTCCTCAAAAAAGAAATATGAAGCAACGATCCTTCTACCACAATTTTTTTACGGATTATTTCATTCCACATTCCGAAAGTAAGGATCCGTTTATAAGTGCTACATTGGTAGATAAATATTAACCGTCTCGCGATACATTGAATAAGGTGTTGGAATTCTGAACTTTTCTCTGTCTCCTCGCTATTAATTCTACCTTTGTGCAGAAGTTTGAAAAAAGCTCATTTTAAGTATGCTGTTTAGTTCTGATCTGCGTTTCTTAAGAACGATATCAGTTTGTTGGAAAGAGTTCAAAGGATAGCTACGAAGTTAGTAAATGAGCTATCTAATTTGGATAATGATTCCTGGCTTAGAATACTTAAGCAAAAGATGGGGCATGTTCCAGTTATATAAGTTTATTAAAATGAAGGAAGTGTATGGGTTATACGTCTGCACCGATGGCATAGTCAGGAGTCATTATTTAAAAGCTTTCCAAATTCCAAGATAAAACTGAAATTAGGAAAGATTGAACTTGAACTTTTTGAACAGAATCGTAGGCATTTGGAGCAGCTTACCAGAAACATTTTTTACTTGCAATAGGGTAAATGGTTTTAAAAAGACTCTTGATCTTCATTGGGGAGTGATAAACTGACAAGGACCAGCCTTGTTGGGATAGTCTAACAAGCAACACAGCCCAGTTTCGACAAGCAACAGAGCCTGTTGCTGGTCATCAGTTGATTACTTGTCTTCGTATTTGTTCTTTTTCATTTCACCTTTTTTTCTAAACACTTTGAACACTATGGAATGAAAAGTAAAGTTACACTTCCTCCATTTTTTACTTTTTTTTCTTTTTTACAATTGTACAAAGTATACTCACATAAATTCAGGTGCGTTTAGAAGTTTTATGACCTCAAGTACTTTTCAGTGTTTATATACATTTGAATGTTTTCTAATACTATAGCATGGTATCTTAAGTTGGGTACACTAGTTGCATTCTTAAATTTCTAAATATAATCTTGTGTTCACAGTGTAAAAAAATATAAATATAAAACATGGAACCTTTCTACTAATTGCCGTTGAAGATCGCCAACTAACTTTCAGTTTCTACAAAACAAGTTTTGCTGTACTAGTTAACACTTTCATTTTCTCTCTTGGCCAGTTCCTTAAAACTGTCAAAAGACACCACGTAACATTAACCGAAAATGTAACCGTTTGTCAAGCATCAGCTCACTGGACATTTCGCTGGTACTATTTACATTTTGACGCTCTATTTATCCGTATTTTTATCCTTAGACCGGTCTCGAAAGTGCTCAGTTTTAGGGACAAATAATGTAGAAAATCTCTCCACGGGCTCTCATAGGATGAAGTCTGCATCTTTAATGGAGTTCGCATTGAGCTTTTCCTCTTAAGAGGAATCACAAAGGTCGTTCGAAGGCGTGAGGCAAGGATCAGAATGCTTAAGTGTCTCCCATTAGCTTCGAACATTATCGAATATTCGGCTCATTATCGAAGCACAAGCTTGGCAATATAAAATAGGGAAATGCGAGGAGAAAATCGAACATTAAAATTTTCTGAGGGGACTGTGGATTATCGCGAACCAAGACAGCTATACAAAAATTAAAAAGAAACAATGCTAAACTCTCTTCATTTATTAATGTTTCAATGTAAAATTTTCCGAAGGGACTGTGGATTACTGTAAGTGAGACAGAAATACATAACTTTAAAAGAAATAATGCTCATTTAGATTCATTTATTAATGCTTGTATTTAAAATTTTCTGAGGGGACTATGATTACTGTAGGCGAGATAAATATACATTACTTTCGAAGAAATAATGCTCATTTGTATTCATTTATCAATGTTTATATGTAAAATTTCTCAAAAGGGCTATGCAATTACTGTGAAGCAAAACAACTATACATAACTTTAAACGAAATAATATTTAACTGCCTTCCTTTATTATGGTTTGTATGTAAAATTTTCCGAGGAAACTGTGAATTACTGTTGGAGAGACAGGTGTACATAACTTTAAAAGAAATAATGCTCATTTGGGTTTGGACACTTTTCTATCGTTCGAAATTAAAATATATCAAATGCTTAGTATAGCTAGTAGATGGACGGTAGGTGAATTTTTTCGCCTCTATTTTGTTTATAAATTTAGTACTTTCTGCACTTTTTGGAACATTCATTCGAAACTTTAAAGCTTCAACACATGAAAAGTTGTTAATAAAAGAAAAGTTTTAACGGTAGAATGCATGTTTTTACAGACAAAAATTTGGAAATCTGCCGTTTATTGTTTTTTCAAAGAATGAGTAGCATAAACCATTAAATTTCAATTAATCAACTCTTTGTGATGACACACTACACGCTAACTTCCATTCTATGCACATTAAATGGTCTTATATTCTGCTTTTTTGCTTTTCTGCTTCTGCTCTTTATTTGCTCTACCAACTGGGTTATAAGTAGCTGAGTAATGCTTATTACACTGATATAATTTTAGTCAAACAAAACTTGTTTTTGCAATTCAAAAACCCTCATGAAATAAAAAGTTTTTCTTAAATCATTTCAAATGTTTACATTTCCATTCAGAAAAAATCATTCATACTTATCATTCAAAGATAAATGTGCAATTAATAGTGTAGTTTTTCAGTTAACGGGAACGGATATTATAAAAACAGTTTAAGTAAAACGGTATTTCATTCCCTCTTAACTGAACTAAAAAGTAAAAAAAAAAAAAAAAGAAGTAAAAAAAGAGAAAATGTGTCTTGCATTAAAAAAAAAATCTTGTGACATTGTATCTGATTTAATGTCTAAATATACATCTCGATACTTGGAAAAAGAATGGATAGATAGGTAATTAACTGGAGCAAAAGAGCTTTTTTTCTGCTCTTTTTACTATTCTTACTGAATTTTCTACGTCATCTGCTGAAATCAAAGTTAAACCATTATTTTCCGTGATAAATTCGTTCCAGGACATAATTTATCTATTCTCACTTAAGCTATCTTTATTTGGGAATGCTTAGCTCATTTTTATAGAGTTTTTTCTGGTGTGGATGGGGAAGGGTGAGGAGGAGAGATAATACTTCAGTTCAATGTCAATGGATCAGTTTTCTTTGGCAAAAAAAGGTTTACTTGTGTGGAGGTAAAACAAATCTTTCTCCGTTTTTCTGAAACGAAAAACCGTTCTTTCTAAATTAATGAAGCTTATAACTAAGATTACAAAGGCAATTGGTGCTACTCATTGACGAACATGTGTATTTCATTACATTTAATAAAAACGTGTTAGTAGTTGAGATATCGGTAAAAAAGTCATATTTTAATGAACGTGCTTTTCAAATATGATCTTCTGATTATAGGAAAAATGTAACTTCATGATGATAAATGCTGAAATGATGTTATTAATTTCTGAAGACCGTCCGTTATTATAATAAAAGTCAGTTTCCATAAAAATAAAAAACATTTTTCGTTTCACAGATGGACTTAACAGTTGTTTTTCACCAACTGACTAGTACCTTGAAAATGGCCATTGTACAAGAACGTACAACAATACATAATTTAAAGCACACAGACGAATCTGACAGACTCACATCCACGGTATGACACAGGATATTTGAATTGTGACACTTTTTTTTTCATCTGCCTAATTACATTTCTACTCTAAACTCTAATTTAAGAGGGTTTAGCTTCAGGTGTACACTATTAAGTGCGGTATGTCCGGTATTTCATTTTTTAATAAGTACAGCGTTTCCGAAAAAAAAATCCTTTCACTTTACTAATGCAATAAAACAGGTAAAGCTGAACAGTGAACACCCTTATAATTTGATCACCTGTCTGTCTTAACCACCACTGTGCACCAAATTTGGCTTTGAATCTTATCTCAAACCCTTTGTAAGTTCACCATCTGTCTAAGAAGTTGACCACTCAAGTGCTGTACCCCAGGTCAATTTACCCCATCAACTTACACATGTTACTTTAGAATGCGTGAAAACTATTTTTTATTCCTTTCTTTAAAAAATCATTACGCACGGTAAAAAATGAAGTAGGGAAGGAGCAGAGTACATTTGAAATGATAAAAAGTGATTATAGAAATCACTAACCATATAAATTGAGTCATTTTAAATTTAATTAATTATAATAATTTTATAAAGTGTTTTTTTTACTGTTTTAAGAGAAAAAAATAAAAATCAATTTTAGTAGCAAATGCATGCAAAAGTACGAAAATGAATCCAACATCTTTAAGCTGTTGCACAGGAGCTATTCAGAATTAAAGCAGAATATTTTCCATTTCAGAATTCATCAGCTGCAGTTGAAAATGACGCTTCAAGCAACCGTTGAAGATAACGTCGCTACTGAGTGCTTACTTGCGTAAAGACGTTCCAGAAGAATATCTATGATACAACTTGCACACTGCCGACGTTCCAAGATTTCTGGGTACCTGCCAGGCAGATGTGAGTAACGAAAACGAGTTGAAGCCTAAAATTAAGATTACCACTTGTATTTTTTTTTTTCGTCTACGGCAATGAAGTATCGTGGCAAATGACGTTCTTTTAGCACTTCGAATTTCCTCCAAATAATTCGTTTGAAAAGATTAAAATGATAGAAGAAGTACAACGTTTAATCGCACAGAATTGATAGATTACTGCGTACACGTGTTTTAGGGTTACAATAAATCTTTTTTTCAATGCAAAAAAAAAAAAAAAAAGTGACACATGGATAGGTCTTTTCATCTATAAGCTCACTTATTTTGCATTGAAAACTAGTATGTTGTGGCCATCACGAAACTTTCTTCTATATTTTTCTTTTTTTTTCTGATCTCCCCCCCCCCCCCATGCATGACGAGGAAGCAATATTCCGAACAAAAACAAAATTACACATGCAAAAACTTGACGACCATCCCAATGTCTGAATTATTGCAAAAGCAAAGCAAAGAGCGAAAATTGAAAGTTATTTTAAAAGCCTTGCTTGGATTAATTACAAATATTTTATTAGTTAACAAGCATAAAATGGCAACAGTTAAACACTTTAAATCATTGAGATAATATTTCCGATCATTTCCATACAATTAAAATCACGAGAAATACGCAGACGACAATCTATTACGATTTATCTTTCTTGTTGCATTAATAAAGCTATTTTTATTCAAAGAAAAAAAAATCAACACCTCTTGGAGCGATTGGCGTCAAAATTGAACCAAAGCCTGTTTACATATGTATTCACATATATTCCAAAGTTCAACCATAACGTAGCATTACTTCTTGAGATAGAGCACTCACAGTGGAAAAAAAGAGCGAGCGATTGCGCTACCCCCTTTTTAGCCGTAGACACCAAAATAAAATCACCTCTTATACCCACTAAGGGCTACTTGCCGATAAATTTTTCTTTCATTCCGTTCATTATTTCTTGAGATAGAGCAGTCACAATTGACGACAAAAAACGTTCTATAGCTCAACCCGAGTTTGAGTTATTGACACCAAAATTTAATCAGCAACTGTTTCTGTTAATGGCAACATATGGACCAAATTTTGTTTGATTCCGCCAGTTACTTCTTGAGGAATAGCAAGCACGCGTAACTCAAAAAACGTCCCATTGCTCCACCCCCCGTTGGAGAAATTCGCGCCAAAAACCAATGGGCACAAGTTCACATAGGGGCACATACGTGTATCAAATTTCGTTCGATTTCATGCGGTAGTTTTTGCTGTAGAGCGGCCACAAAAAACTGGTCACACACACACACACATACACGGACACACACACTCACACACATACACACGGACACACACACACATACACACACATACACACAGACAGACAGACATTTTCCAAAAATAGTCGAAATGGACTCAGCACACCTCAAAACGTTCGAATCCGTCAAATGCGAAATTCGAAAATTTGCACGAATCCAATACTTTCTTCTATATATTAGATATAGAAGAAAGTAAAAAGGTTCATGTTAGTCCAGAAGCACGTGTATGCAGCAATCTGTAAATTTGTGCGACTAATTTTTTGTTATTTTCTACTTCACTTTTAAAGTACATAGGTACTAATTCAAATTTAGTTTAAGCTAATCTCAGAAAACAAAAGCTAAGCTACGAGAAAAAGAGCTCAGCTTAAGCTAAGCTCAGAAAAAAAACCTCCTTCAAAATATTTGGACAAACTCATTGAGTGGTGTCCCATAGTCCTTGCAGCTTTAAATTCTAATCCTAAACTCTATTTTTACCACAATTATGTAATAAGAGAACATTAATATTTATAACGTTTAGATTTATTACTTCCAACACATATATAAAGTACTCAAAAATGAAATTATTAATGTTAAAAATTCTTATTCACACTTAAAGTTTTTTTCTTTCTATAACTTAACCAATAAGTATGATGATATACAGATATTTAGCATGCTTTTAGGCTGCAAGCGTTACATTAAAATTTATTCATCAATTAGTGATTCATAAAAACATATCAACGCATGTACTAATTCTAAAAATATAAACTAATTAATTTCAATAAATTTGAACGATCGTTGCAGAGGAAAAAATATTATGATTCATCATATCTAAAATTTCTTTTTGTGTTTGTTACGTGTTTGAATTAATTATTCCTCTAGCATTTATATTTAACGAGAAGAAATGAAATTTCAATGAATTAAAAACAACGGGAAGAAATTCATATCACACGCATTGCATCACTAAAGTTTTAATTACTGTGTAAGAATTGATATTTTGCCATTTTTTATTTAAAAAAATACCAACAATATTAACTAACAGTAATGGTATTAACTATTTTTATATTAAAGACTCATTTGGAATGTTTATGGCCTTTTCTTGGAAGCATCTTAAAATAAAATTATTTAAAAAAATAGAATATGTACTCGTTTTAAAGACTTATTTTGTTTGAAATTAAGAGTAGTTAAGCATTTTTCGAGAACGAAACATATTACTTGTTTTTAACACCCTTTGATGAAATTTGAGCTTGCTAAATAATTTTTAAACAACCCAGGAGAGTTTAAAAAAAAGGTATTGATTATGACTGGGAGAAACCCGTTACAGAAAATAAATAAAACAAAAATAACAACAACTAGGGTAACGGCAGCAGTAACAGACAATCGTAAGTTTGGATTTAAATAATAACTATTTTAGGCGGGTAAAACTGATATTGCTGCAATCCATGAATACGGAGCAATCATCTAATGTTATCAGAGTGAATTTTATGAGCCAGTTGGTACTTACAAGGCAGTGGTGAAAGGTTATGAAGAGCCACCACGAGGTCTGTCGGTGTGTTAGGTTTATTTGAATTTAATAAGGGTTTAGATCCAAAAATAAAAGAACTTTTGTACATTTTGAAGAGAAAAGGCAATTCTGCCCATTACTCATCCTTTCCTCATCCTATTTGTTCCTGGGTATCATCAGAATTATCGGTGTCTATTACAGGGGGTCGGACTTTTTTTCGAAATTCAACAAATAAAAATAGAATTAACTAAATCAGAAGATCCAGAAGTAGCCAAACGTTAAATGAGATGTAGTTGCATGAGGAAAATAGTTTAAAAAGTCTAAATGCATTAAAAGGCTCAGAAAATTGAGTTAATTTGAGAGCGATGTCTTAAGCATGTCTGTTACTGGTGCCGTTACCCTAATGAGTCTTTAAAACAGTTTCGAAGATCTTTTTTCAAACAAAAGGACATTTAAGTAACCAGTGAAGCACAGCACTTCGAATTGAAAAAAAAAGAACACATTACTAAGACAAATACGAGTTCTTCAATTTATGACATAAAACCAAAACCAAAGGTAGATTGGGCAACCTGAAACGCAAAAAGTTAACAAAAACGAGTGGTCGAGTCTGTCGAATTTCTGACGGGAGTTCAATATAGAGGAAAAACTTCCTCTTCTAGAGAAACTTTTCGCGCGAAATTCCAAAAGTGGTAGCCGCAAAATATTTTCCTTACCTGGTAACAGTCTATCCGTTGTCCTGTCGTTATCGCTGAGGGTGTAGGAGGTAGGGGACATAGGACTCAGCGTCGAGTCATCCGGGGTCTTGGCCTCTGTCACCTCGAACTTAGATTTTTCTTCCGTCATTGCTGCGGGCTAACTTGAAATCTTTCTCAGTATCGAGACGCGGGCATTTTCCAATATTACAAATTGTAAGCAGAGTGAGTTTATTCAATCCGAGGAAAAAGCTCCAAAATGAGGGTGAGTTTTTATGGCAGTGTTATTGAAGTGATTTGATTTATAATATTAGATGAGTCTGGAAGCAGAGCCCACGTTGATGATTGGGACTAGTTTCCCACTTTATGCGAATTGCAATATAAAGGTGTATAAGTTGCTGTTTGAAATGTATCTATAGATATTATGCACAAGTTCATCCACTAGTCTATTATATATATCCTGTATCAATTGATGGCTACGAGACGCTATTTGTGTTGTTATTATTTCAGTTGCTGAGATCCCAAAACGTTGTTCTTGTCTTCTGCAAGCGCAAGCAGAATCTTTTGCATGTATCCTCTGCACAAAATTTCTGCTTTGATCAATACACTATATCGATATCCGGCAGAATTTCGTTTCGAGCAGTGTGCGACACGTCCGGCACCTATTTTTGCTGCAGGTGTTCAGGAATCGATGTCCTCCGAGCAGCCTCTCGCAATCCCAGTGATGCGGAAGAGCAAAATACGAGAGGCCCGGGAGTGATGCTTTCTGCTGTTCGCCCACGAGATCTGAGGGAAGAGTTGGCTCAGTGCCCTGTCCGGGGCTTTCGCAGCGCCACCACGGGATCGATTCCCCGGCAGATCGTCTGCCACCTCTAGAACTCTGGGAACGCCTACTCTCTCGGCAGGGGCGAGGGAAGATGCCCGGATGGGAGAAGAGCGCTCCCTGTTTTATGGATTTTCCGGATTCTTGAATCATGCAAAACAGGATGGATGTTCTCAACATGCACATGATTGTCATTTTTAAGTTGTCACCCACATAATTTTCAATATCTGCATGTGCTCTTCGCCGATCCATTTTATTAAATAATATTTCTTGCATTTATCAGTAATTTTTCCTCGGTATAATTCTATTAAGATAATATCATCGTTCGAAAACGTCTTCAGAGTTGATTAAAATATCTTCAAAATCGATTTCATATTTATGATCGCAATCGTAATTTGTAATATTGGCGTGGAACAGTCACGAGGAAAATAAAGTATAATATATACATTTAAAAGAATTTTGAAAGCAATCTAGAAATCAATTTCATGTAGAGGGTTCAATGAAAGTAAATAAATAAATAAATAAATAAAAATAATAAATATAGGGTAACGGCACCAGTAACAGACAAGGGTCCAGTAACAGACTGTCATAAATTTGAATTTAAATAATAAGAGTCTTAGGCGGGTAAAACGGATGTTTCTGTGACCCATGAATACGGTGCAATCCTCTAGTGTTTATCAGAGTGAATTTTATGAGCCAGTTGGTTTTTAGGAGGCAGTGGTGGAAAGTTATGAACATACACCACGAGGTCAGCAGGTATTTCATGTTCATTGGAATTTAGTGATGTTTTAGCTCTAAAACTAAAGAACTTTACCACGTTTTGAATAGGAAGAAGGGAATTTTGTCCATTGCTCCTCCTTTCCTCGTCCTATCTGTTACTGGATATCATCAGAATTTTCGGTCTCTATTACTAGGGGTCTGACCTATTTTTCGAAATTGAGCAAATAAAAATATTATTATCTAATTCAGAGGGTCCAGAAGCAGCCAAGCGTTAGATGAGATGTAGTTGCATGAGAGAAAAATAGCTAAAAAATTCTTAAAAAAGGCTCAACAAATTGAGTTAACCTGAGAGCAATGTCATAAGCATGTCTCTTATTGATGCTGTTACCTTATATCATTTTAATCGTTTTTTCTAAATTTACCTCTTTCTTCAAAAACAAACGACGTTGTTACAATGGACGTAGAGCAGTGGTTCCCAACCAGAGGGCGATCACCTCAAAGCGGTGGTTTGACTCCTCAAGCGAGAGATAGATTTGTGAGGTGCGCTAGATAGGCGCTGAGTATTTAAAAGATTAATTAATAATAACAAAAAGCCAGTAAATGACGAAATTGACTCCAATGTAAAAAGGCGGAAAATTCGATAATCCTTGCCACAGTAGAAATGTGGAATTATCAGTGCGATAAGTCATTTAATTTTTCAGGAATGCAGCAAAACCGAATGACTCCAATGTAAAACGGGAAATTCGAATATTTTTTTAACTAAAAAGTGGCTATATATTAACAAAAAATATTCAACGCTGTTTAGTGCAAATAAACAGATTGCTAAATACACGTGTGTCGGGGTTTCCGGGAACCCCTTTTTCAATTCAAAGTTGTAAGCTTTTGGATGTAAAGAGGCGGTAAAAGCTTTTACCTGATGTCTTTACAGTGGAAGAATGAAATTAGCAGTAAGTTACCACCCCTAAGCCAGGGCTAAGGCAGGACCATATGCAATGTACAAGAGCATGCCTACTTGAGCTATAATAAGAACGAAATTGCAGTCTCTGGATGTGTTATAATCGGGCTGTCTGTTTTACTGCAAGAAAAATGGAAAGTTTACCTCTTCAACCAATTTTTTAAATCTCCGAAAGGTGGCGTATTAAGGTATCCGAACACGTTCAAAGTCCTCTTCCAAAAAAATATATTTAGAAACGTTGTAATTGCATTTTTTGATGTAGTTTGAGTAAAGACTAATCTTTAACTAATATCTAAAAAAAATATGCGCAATAAAAACTGTTAGTTATTTGCCGAGTTCGTAATAAAATATTTTAAATTTTAGAAAATGCTATTAAACATTTTTTTTTAAACTTATGAGAACCAATGAATAATCAAAATAACTGATTCCCACCAACTGTATGATATACCAACCATTTTTAGAATATGTCAAAAAAAAAAAAAAAAACATAAACAATAAAATATTGCTGTTATGTACTGCTGTTATATATATATATATATATATATATATATATATATATATATATATGTCTTAGAATATTATAGAGTCAAATTCTGCAAAGTTTCATCAAAATGGTGTAAAAATATTTCGAGTTATCACTTCGTAAGTGAGCAAATATAACTTATTTCCATAAAAATGCAATTTAAACTGAAATTTTTTTTACCATACATTATGCATAATTATGCACCAATATCTCTGTTTCTAAGTAACGTAGAGACGAAGCTTTATTAGCTTTATAAAGCTATGGAATTAATTGCAATTTCATCAAAAAAAAAAAAAAAAAAAAAAACTTCCCTAAAGTGTTCTACTTTAAAACTTTCGATCTGCGAAATTAGTATTAATTATTTCTTTGAAAACGTATTTTCTTGAAGAAAATCATACTTCTTTAATAATTTATAAGAAAGGAACATTAAATTTTTACACATACCATTTCTAGGAAACGAAAACAAAAACAAAAATAAAAAAACCGAGATTAAAATATGCACTTCAATTAATAAAGACAAAAAAACTCATCCAGACATATTACAAACAACGCGATATTAATTTTAAGCAAAATTAATTTTTTTTCTATCAATTTTCAGTGTAATCTAAATTTAATTATATTCAACTTTTAATTAATGATGTTCGTTCATATTGCTTGTAATATTTATCAAATTTCGTTCATTATTTCCAAATGGCACTCTTCACAAAGCGTGCAATTTTTTTAATGAGAAATGCTTTTTTTTCTATCTATTTTTTCAATTTTTAAATTAGCGTCGGTCGGCTTCTGAAGAAAATTCACAATTTTTATATTTTTATTTTTCAATGTCTAAACTATTTTTTTTGCAAATTAGAATATTTCATCAGACATTTCTTTATCTTACATCATAAGACATTTTTATCCGTAGACAATATATTTTGGGAATTTCAATTAGTTGAAATAGTAGTATCTTTTCTTTGATTCAGCTGTTTAAGAGCATTTTTTGAACGATTAAAAAAATTCTAAAACTACCTCTTACGAACAAAAATCAGAAGTTTTACGTAAGAAAGCAATAACACTAAAATTTACTTTTCATTACGGAAAAATTGAGACTTTTGTGTTGATTTTGAACTTGTTCTTAATTTTGGGTTTCAACACAGTTATAACCAGGGGTTCTAGACGAGTGAATATATTCACTCTAAGGTCTCACTCATGCTCACCCTAAGGTAAAAGCATGGTGCCCAAGGGTGCCAGTGCTGGCCAGCAAATAGAGCAGGGGTGCCAAAACAGCAGACAATCGCAGAGAGGAGTGCCAAAACAGCAAGCAATCGCAGAATGACTTGCTGGCGCATGCGCTTATGGCATACATTCAACATTCAACCACTTCAATATGACGGACGAATGATAGGTTACATGTATGCGTGGCCTTCTATGTCTTTCACATTGAATGAAGTACACTATTGGATTAAAACTCAACCTTTCTATGATTTATCTCCTAAATAACAAGTGAGTGCAGCTTTTGATCACTTTGTAGCTTTTAGGGCTTTCAAACGTAGTTAAAAGTACGTTTACTGCTTTTCAGTTATCGTTACTGTCGTTGTTTCGGTTTATCGTTACTGTCGTGAAATTTCCATCATTCAAAACGCTACTAAATATATCTGTCATTATTTCTTGAGTACTCGATAAGCAACATTTAATTACCAAAATAATAACTTCAATAAGATTATCAATAATCAACAAGTGAGAGTCTAAATAAAAATAATTCTTGTGCTTCGTAGATACAACAGAACAGCAAGCGAAAAAAAATAAAAAAGAAATCTCTCTCCGCCTAGTTTTTTTTTTTTTTTTTTTTTTGCTTCTTCATTCAAGTGTTTGAATCATTTCCTGTTAGCGGTTAATCTTTCGATAGCGTTAGGAATTTCTTTAGGTTTTTAAACTGTTGGAAAACTTTATGGGCATTTTAATTGAAATTTTAAACGTTTATGAAACTATTTTGTTTTTCCATAGCTTTAATATCCCAGAATACTTTTGGTTCTTCATGTAAATAATCCATAAGTACCTCTACATTTTACTTTCGGTGCGGATCATGTTGTAGTAAATGTATTATTTCTCACAAATGAATATTAATTTAACTATGATTATTGAAATAATTACTCGTCTTTAAATTTAAATATATTTGTGACAAATCTTTGATATCAAGTAAAGTGGGTAGATATTTATTGTTTTATTCATTTTTAATATTACTTTATAAAAAAAAACATTAGTACGCAGCAGAATTTTTCACAAGTTTTTAACGGCCCTAGAGTTATTATTATTGTTATTATTATATATTTTATTTATTTTTAAGAAAAGAATAAACATTTCACAGGTCCGCAATGTTTTTCATTTGCTTTTACCGGCCCGTGGGTCAAAAGAAATATGTTGAGAAACACTGAGTTAGAGCACGATCAGATGAATTAAAGCAATGAGCACTTCTTAACTATGTTGAAAACTCTGAAATATGATCAAATGCTGTAATAACAACTTTTAATCATTTCCAGTATTGAATTCAATGTAAAAAAAGTCCAAAACGTATAATATCATGAATCAAAATTATTAAAAAAAAAAAAAAACCCTACACACAAATGTATTCAAAAACGTTCATAATATGGGGGGGGGGGGGGATCTACTGTAGAAATCAGTTAGGGTGCCATTTCTCTCTTCGTAGATTCCTTCTTCTCATCCTCGCTGCCTACTTTTTAAAAGGTGCCTATTTTTCACCCTAGTTAGAGGTGCCATTTCGGCTCCGTATTGGGTGCCGCTGGTGAAAAAGCGTTTCAAACCTGAAAGGTGTCAAATGCAGCCTGTAGTTTTAACAGTGAAGAAACAGGACAAAATGAAAATAAAATTATTATTTCCCATCGACTTAATATTGATGTAAGTCAGATACCTATATTGATTACCTGAATCAAAAAGCAAGTGATTTTTCTAAGAAATATTGATTATTGATATTTTATTTTCATTATGAAGTTTTAATTTTCATTTCTGGCAACGGATGAAAAGAAATTTGGAGTGTTTGATTTTTTCCGAAAAAGAAACGATTTTATTTTGGATGAAAACATTTATTCAAGTGAACTCTTTTTTTTTAATTTAATTATTTTCTGAAGTTCAAAGTTCACGGGCTTATATTAATTTTGTATAATGCAACTTGGCACATACTGTACATTGTTTAAATATTGAATTTCAAAATAGTATCAATTTTTGAGAATGACTTGTTGCTCGTTTTCAATTTCGAGCAGTAAAATTAATGAACAGAAATAACAAAACGTTTTCACATTTACATACATTTTCAATTATACATCATTAACATATCTAACTGACACAGCATTTCCAGTTAGATAAAAGTGATAAAGATTTATGTTGCAAAAAGCGTCGCCGACGGCAAAGAAATCTTTTTTTTTTTTTTTTTTTCGCTCCTTGAATAGTTGCTGTTTTTCGGAATAACATAGAAACGACATATTCAAAAAAGTGTCACAAAAATGCGCCATTGATTCCTTTCTTTCCTCACGATATGATTTATTACGTGCTGAAATGTCAAAAGGAGTCGTCCTCCCCATTCTTCGCAAAAGAGCTGTTGTTTCTCAAGCACTGATCGATCCAATTCTTCTTCTCAGGAGGGTCAATTTTCTCGAAACCTAAAACTTTTCTCGTTCTTGCTAGTTTTCATTTCTGCCTCAAACCATTACTGTGAAACACATGTGACATGATTTTACTTCCTGATTGCTCTAATTCATAAGATTTATTAGTTTATTAATACCAGCGCTTTTTGCTTCAACCGCAATCTGAGAGATATTGATTTCTAAGCTAATCGTTAGCAAATAATGAGAGGGCCAGAAGCTATAGATTCCGGAATTTTGCATTGAAGTTCATCGAAGGAGGAAATAGGTATTGAATATTATACTCTTACTATTGCAAAAAACTACAGGGTGACAAGAAATAACTTAAACACACATAATACACCATAACTTTTATGCTAATGAACATATTATGACCAAACTTCAAAATAAATATAAAGACATTATTTCGTCTAATATATTTACAAATTTTCAAAGTGGCTACCTTCAGGATTAATACAGAGCTTAAAAGGTGTCACAAAATTTCCGCTCTCTGCCGCAACTCACTTACTGATATTTTATTCCATGTATTAAGATTTCTTTAGGGATGCCAAAGTTTTATGAGGTTTAGCACACACCTTTGTCTCCATGATGGGTCAAACATCCATTGTGTTCAAATCTGGGGAATATGGAATTCTTGAGCTCCAATGAAGTCCGGAAAATGTGTCTCGTACCCCATCTTGAGTGCATTTAGTTCTGTGTGCAGGTGGAATCCTATTGGAAGGTCAATCTTGTGTTTCCAAAGAACATTTGCGACCAAGGCAAAACAGCATCTTCCAAAATGCGTTTGCGATATGTTTCTTGACTAATTTTATCCCCTGATCAACAAAAACAAGTGATATTTTACCTCTAGCACATATCCCATCCCAAACCATTAGATTGGGATCGTTGACGCCGTTTAACAGTGCAAGAAGGTTCTGGAGACGAGGTTGTGTGCTAAACTTCATAAAACTTTGGCATCCCTAAAGAAATCCTAATGCAATGGATGGGATAAAATATCAGTAAGTGAGTTGCGGCCCAGAGCCGAAAATTTTGTGATACGTTTAAAACTCTGTATCAATCCTAATGGTAGCTACTGTGAAAATTTGTAAATATATTAGCGAATAATGGTTAGCTAATATGTCTAATTTCTACCAGTAGCATGTCCGGCAAAAAAAGGAAGTTTTCCGCTAAAAGTCATATTCTTGAAACTAACTTGGTACCTTTCTGAAGAAATCAGAAACGAAATAACCAAAAAGCCAATCATGTATCTTCTTTATCTTCTTTACAAATAATAAAGCTGAAAGTCTCTCTGTCCGGAGGATGTCTGTAGAATGTCTGGATCTCTGTGACGCGCATAGCGCCTAGACCGTTCGGGCGATTTTCATGAAATTTGACACAAAGTTAGTTTGTAGCATGGGGTGTGCACCTCGAAAGAATTTTTCGAAAATTCGATGTGGTTCTTTTTCTATTCCAATTTTAAGAACAAAACTATCATAAGATGGACGAATAAATTACGAAATTATCATAACGTGGAATCGTAACATAGGCACCTGGCAATTGGCGAGATACGAAATTATCATAACGTGGAACCGTACCATGGGCACAAGCCAATTGGCGAGTTACGAAATTATCATAACGTGGAACCGTAACATGGGCACAAGCCAATTGGCGAGAAAATTCACCATACATTATTTGTAAATATACAGGTGAAACAAAAGATCTTTTCATTTTTCAATTACGGGCAAAGCCGTGCGGGTACCACTAGTGTTGAATAAATCAGGAACCTTCAGTAACTTATGTATATTTATAATAATAGCAGTGGCGTACACAGCAAGGGTGACACCTGGGGCGGTAGTTTGTGGTGTCACAATCCCCCACCCTACAAATGCAAAAAAAAAAAAAGTTTTAATATTCTATTACAACATGAAATTCATACAATTTTCAGAAGCAACAACATTTGCGTTATAACGAAATTTTAACTGGGCTAATGTACAAAAGACAAATAAAAACTATGAACGCTTTTTATATAGCCTGCCGTAGACGCAAATGTGCAGGCCGTCGAGAGGTCAGAAAGTAAGAGGGTTTATGAAATTAGTGGTCCCATAATTATTTCAAACGTATCTCAAACACAGAGAGCAATAATGAGAAAGTCACTACTAGATCTAAGTATTGACAATTTGAATCTAGTTTTGAGAATAGTTTTCACTCCATGATGTGGGGTGGGATAGAGGGTGTCCGGGGGTTTCCTCCTGGAAAACATTTCAAATTTGTATTCTGAAAAATGCATTTCAGCTTCATATTTTTCCAAAACTTGAAATTCCGCGTTAGGTGTCACTCCGACCCAGGGCGGACCCACTATTGCGTAGCAACGCCACTGATAACAGCTTGACACTTTCCTGATTTATCAGGTGAAGTTCCTAAAGCAAACATGGCCAACGCGAAGATGGAGTTGCAAACAAATTCAGATTTGCTTATTTGCTTGCAATTTCTACATAACTACAATATCCAGAGACTGTAACTTCCCTTTAATTTGGGCTCAGTCAAACCGAAAGCGCCGTAACTGAGCTGAAAGCGGAACACAAATAAAGAAGCTGAATATATTTTTACACTTGTAACTAAACATCGCTTATTTGCTTGCAATTCCTACCTAACTAGAATATCTAGAGACTGTAGTTTCCATTTACTTGGGGCTCATTAAAACTGGAAGAGCCGTAACTGAGCTGAAAGCGGAACATATTTTCACGCTGGTGACTAAAAATGTTTTTCCCAGCAGTGTGAAATCAGAATTCATGGAACTTGTAGCGATTCAGAAAACATTTCTACTAGAATATTTGTTATTCCCAGGAAACTGGTTTAAATCCACGAAATCCCGGAACATTGCCCAGAAATAACCAGTGAAGGTTTGAAATTCTTTCACAATGAATTACTAAATAGCACAAGACGCACTTGGTTACACTGCCTTCCTTGTGGAGACATTGCACTTAATTTTGAGGCATTATATTTGTTTTGGAGACACTGTACTTCTTTTGAAGATATTGTACTTGATTTTGAAGCATTATACTTCTTTTGAAGACACTACTTCTTTTGAAGGCATTGTACTTAATTTTGAGGCATTGTACAGCTCTTGAAGGTATTGTACTTCTTTTGAAGGTATTGTACTTCTTTTGAAGGCATTGTACTTAATTTTGAGGCATTGTACTTCTTTTGAAGGTATTGTACTTCTTTTGAAGGCATTGCACTTAACTTTCAGGCATTGTACGTCTTTTGGTGAAATCAAAATTTCTGTTATACGATGGCTTATAATTTAACTAAAGTGAACACATAGCACAAGTTCATAAAACTAATGAGTAAATTAAATTTTAAAACCATCTGGGGGAAAATAACAACACTCATACAAATATACACACACAAGTGCACAAAGCCATTACAAGACTATGAAGAAAACTTATCCAGCATTGAGTTTCCAAAACATGGGCACTGCTCAAAAATTAAGTGGCGAAGGCACGTGCGAAGCAACAGTGTGACGTCGACGTGCGTGCGATCGAAATCCATTCATTTTTATTCGTCAGAAGCGAACGAAATTGCCTGCCAAGAGACGTGACAGGTGGTTAGACCGTTTAGGTGTGTCACTCGCATGGGGAGGATTTTTCCAGACCGAATATGAATAGTGATTGCAGGGTTGAGGAAAAGACGTTTAATTTCAAGGCCTGGGATCGAATAGAGTGAACGGGAAATCTTTTGAACCAGCAAAATTCTGCACGGGTTAGAAGTCAGAGAAGTAACACGAGACATGATTTTTAGGAGAGGTAATTTATTCTGGGTTCTTGACGGGAGCGAACAGTGTTACATTTTCTGTTTTCATATATATCGCTTGAACAGATTTTGAGTGTTTAAACGACCGAATTTGTGTTCTCTCATCGTCAAGTATAGAAGTAACTGCAAAAATTCTCAAAGTTATATTTATTGAACATAACGACAATGTTTCTTAAATTTGTTTGTTTTGTTTGTTTGTTATGTTTGTTAAACATAGTGATACATGATTTTTAGGGAAGTAAACTATTATAGCATTTTTTGACAGGAGCAAATACTACTGCATTTTCTGTTTTTATATATACCACTTGTATACGTCACATGAACGGATTCGGGGTTTAAACGACCGAATCTGTGTTCTCACATTGTAAAGCAAGAAAAACTGGGAGTTTTCAAAGTTATGTTTATTAAAAAGCAAATTTACTTCAAGAATCAAGTATTAGTCGTGTTTTACTCAGCTATTTGAGTACGTAATTGACCCGGGGCAACTCGTGATCACTACGTACAATACTAGAGTAAATTGATCTGTTTCACAAAAATTGACTCATTGTTCTTTCGTTGAACGTTAAGCTAATATTTTGGCCAAAACACCCATAGGTACATAAAAATAATGGTGAAAATGTTCCCTTGTTTTTCTCTTTTCGAATGGATAATATGTATTTATGAATTATTGCAATATCAGTTCTAGAGCTTATACGCTAAATTTTTTAATTTACCTGCAGTGTATTGTTTACCTGTTACACACGGAAACACCTATGAAGTGTATTAAACTAAGTGCAATAGTACCTGTCTTTGCTTTTATTTTCGTTTAGAAAGTTCTCTCTTGATGAACAAACAGTAGTAGTCAATAATTGATGTTTGATGCATGTGGTTCTCATTATTTTTGTAAACTACGTACTAAAGGAAAATACATTAAAATGTCGAATGTGCATTTGACAATGAGTTAAAGGGATCCCTTCAAAATGACCGTGCGGTCCACCAACGTGATCAAGGTAATGCCTCCCCTGCTCTATAGCAAGAAAAATTGGTATAAATTTCTGTCTCTTCTGTACTTCAGTTTTTTAACACTCTAATATTTGGAAGAATTTCCTCAAAAAATAAATATTGCTGCATTGTTTTTTCTGCTTTCAACTTTGGCGTCGTTTCCACTTTTTTTTTTCCTGTTTTTAATTTTTTTATTTATTAATTTTTTTTGGTCAACTTCGTGTATTTATCAAACACATACCTAAGTATCAAGCTAAGTATTAAAAAAAATCTTACCCAGAGTTTTTTTTTTTGCTTATTTATTCACTAATTACTGTATTTAAATCACCTAACTCATCCTCCATGCTGTTTCTTAAAATTATTATACACGTTGACGAAGTTTATTTCTCAACTTTGAGTTCTCAGTATAATCTTTATTTCCCAACCAATAATTTACGCAAAACCATTCGCTGAAAACAAAATATAATATTTCTGCAGTGTTTATTTAGTAACTTCAACTTCGAACTTTGGAGCAAAATATTCTTTTTACACGATACTAGACATCTCATTCAATATAACTTCTACACGGAGAACATCTTTGACTCCAAGTAATGCCATCGCAAAAGCAAACAACGCCAATGTAGTACAAATAAATAATTAAACTCTACTGATACGTCGATACTACTAAGGTCTTCTTTTATACATAAAAGCCCACATACCACGGATAAATTATCTGTTTACTTGCAGTTATTTATTCGTGGTACTGTCATGTTTAATATATTAATATTAGCATAAAGGAATCTTGTTTCATATTATGTGTCATACATCAGTGCTTCTTAATAGAAATAATATTTTCTCTTAGCTTATTCTTAGGCAATAAATATTATTTCAGTGCCTTTTAGGTTCCTTCAAATATACAGCCAAGAATGCTTTTATTAAATGATATTTATCAGGAGAGGGTACAGAGTTTTAAGTTACGGAGAACTTTTCTAATAAGTGAGGACGTATACACAATATTGCCAAAAGTATATGCTGACACTTTTAATAATTAACATTTTTTCAAACTTCTCGAGAAATTTCTGGTTACTTGTTCTGCGCAGATTTAATCTAGCATTAAACAGGTTCAAAATTGAATACTATCTATACGGAAGATTTATTTTAAGTAAACAACTTTTTTTTGTTTCAACTAGTTTTTTTTTTTTTTTAATTTTAAGTCTTGGTTCAAGAAGGGATTTTTCCAAATTGCTTTACATTTGTCGGTTTTTAAAATTTTAGAACTCGGTTCAAAAAGGGGATATCTCTACATTTTGTCGGTTTTGTGTTCTACTTAGAAATTTATAATAAAAAAGAAAAAGAAGAAAGTAAAAAAAAATTAAAAAAAATATTTTCTTTCCTTCTTTCTGCACACGAACGAGACTTCTCTAACCGCTATCCCCATCAAAGTAAAGGAGCTGTTATCAATGTTTGGCTAATAATTACCACTTTGGCTACTTTCGAATTGGCTGAGCCTGGAAGGGACAGCTGTTCTCCTGCAGCTTGGCTATTTTTGGCTAATTTCAAAAAGCTGTTGGCTATTTTTCTAAATTTTCAGATGGCAACACTAAGTGTAATTGTTTCAGGAAAAGACCGATTTTGCTCCTCTATAATTCAATGCAAAATTTTAAAACTGAATTTTTTTTTCTTTATCACAAAACTGTTATAGTCTTCTCGCTAGAACCAAATGTAATTTGAAATACTATTTGAAATTCAAAATGTGTAACTTATTATATGTGTTTGGACCAAACCCGGAGCAATTTCCTTACATTAAAATTAATTACTTGTAGACCCGGGGCGCAATAGCAGAAACCGCGTTATTATTATGCTATGACGATTCTTGAGAAAGTCAACCGACAGTAGGAGAGACATGAACCTAAAATGTTTTAGCTAATATAGATTTGTACCTTATTTTCTGGGGTTAATCTACAGGAATCATATACTTGTATTATTTCATTACTTTTGTGCATTGCTCGACGTCGTTTTAGATTTTTGGATAACTAGAATGTCGATTTATCTTACGCAACATTTCTTTAAACTTGCATCGCAGACTGCTGAAGAGCATTCTGTTACTGGACGTATAGGAAGCGTTACATATTATTCAATGTTATTTAAAATGGTCATAGAGACAACTTGCAACATAATATTAAGTGAATAAAAATAAAACCTTTAAAAAACAATAATATTTCAAATGTTCTTTGTGCCTATCCCTTTCTTTCACTTTTGGCTTCAATTATGGCAAAAACTGGGGGTAAACTTGGACTAAAACGATATAGTTGAATGTTTTTTTTCCCAGAAAAAAACCGTCCTCGGAACTAATATTGGATAAATAGAAATCCATTAAACATGTTTACTTAGACATTTGTACTGAGAAATACCTTCAAGTACAGACGAATTTCTATTAAGGTTTCAGATTAAAATATTACTCTAAAATATTGTGCAAATGAGAAATCGGTCCTTCGAATGTCAGGAACGATATTGAGCAATATTGCACTGTAATCATACCGACAAATGATTCCGCAGCACGTCATTCTGCAATCGACCTGGAGAACTTGGCTTCTCGCTCACCAGACAACTCAGTGAGCGTGTGATCACTGCGTGCTGTTTGTGACTTTCACGCAAATCTTAAATCTTCCAGGTGTAAAACGGCCCTTGAAGTAAACGTGGTACTGAATCGGTAGTTTTAAGAAGGCTTCTGGATGAAATTTTTAGTTATAGCAGGGATGCCATTCTCAGATTAAAGTTTTAAGTTTAGTAAAATCCCGATTATCTGCAGAGTTGGGTGGTACAAGTGCCGCAGATAGCAAAAATGACGTGTAAACCGCAAAGAGGATAAAAATGAGAAACAAATAAGGTGAAAGTTGTCCTTCCTCAAAAACTTAGCTGAGCTGATGCCTTCTACAAACGATGAAAATATGTTTTGTATTTTTGCTCAACAGAACTTAACATCAATAAAAAAATAGTACGATGAAGAAAGCACAAAAACTAAATAAATAAATAAAACAAAAACAACTGAGTTTAAATTTAAAAAAAATTTTTGATTAAAAAAAACAGCAATTGTAATCTATGGGTCACGCACAAATATCGTTTACCAATCTTGGGGACTAAGGGAACTTGCTTAAAATTTATTTTTATTGATGAACTAAATAGAAAAATGCAATGTTCCCAATCAGAAAGTTTTTCATTAAGTTTCAATTAGTAGTTGAAATAGGAACTATATTCCATGGCCTGTAAGCGCTTACACATAAGATGTTGTCTCTAGGTGACGCTATTACGCAAAGTATTTGTATTCTAAAAATTTAAGAAACCATTTTTCAACCGTAATTTTACTGTTTTACTCAATTTTTCGTTGAAAAATATATTAATACGTTTTAAATTATTTACTTTTACTTAGCAATTTTGTAGCAAAAAGATAATCAAAAATTGTATCAATCCGCAGTTCTGCACGATCTTCATCTCAGGATTTAGTTTATTACGCTAGAGCCAGCGCACAAGGACACTGTTAAGTACAAAAACTAGAGGGCAATTTACTTCACACAAAAGATATTAATTCGCTACTCCAACAAACTATAGGGATCGCTGCAGCCACTGTCTAATGGCGGATGAAAAAGGTAAAACAAACGCACGCCGTAACATATAAATTGCTTCGAAGCTTAGTAAATGACAGAAATTTTTGTTCGAATGCATAATTTTTTTGTTCTTCATTCTTTTGAAAAGATTTTTCGAAGTCGTTTGGTTATTCTGACCCATGTAAAAAGAGATGAAAAATCAAAAAGTATTACGGAAAGTAAAAAAAATAATGCAAAACACACAGTAAGTTGTTCTGAAGCAGCCATTTTCACGATGTTGAGTTCGATATTCATAAATTTTTGGTTTCTTTCGAACAACATTTTCATTTTGTACTGTTTTTTTCTGTACTTTAGTACTTATTATGTTCAGTTTCGGGACATTTCCGGCATTTGTTGACATTTTTGTCACATAGTGCACATACTTGACCGTAAGACTGTCAAGAATAACATTCAATACTAGATAATTTATTTCTATGCCTATATATGATTGAATATCAAAAGAGGAAGATGATATTTTATTCACCATATTCATATTCACCAAATAGCAATAATTGACCTACAAAACCTCAAGAACATAAACAACTCTAATAGATGCCGATACATGTTTAAAAAATATTATAAAATTAAACATTAGCAGACGATAATTAAAAATTAAAAGAGAATTTGGCTTTCATATCACGATGTTTTTTCTTTTTCTTTTTCAATAATTTTACTTTTTGATATTTAGCCTTTTTCATATTTAGCCTACTTTCCCGTTAAAGCAAAATAAAATAAATAAATTAACACAAAAAAAAGTTTAAAATAGATAAATAATTAAATAAATTTATTTATTTAATTATTTATCTACTTTAAACTTTTCTAGGATGATATGATTTAAATTATAATGATATTATTTATATCATTATGATTTAAATTTTTCTAGATAGCATGGGAAAACGAGGGAAATAAAGGACAATTACAAACCAATATTTCTGTCATCATTACTACATGCTTATTTTATTACATCTGTATTTTAGAAATCAATTTATGAGTACTTGGCATGAAAATTCCTTACACCAATTAAATTAATATTAGAAGATTATTTGTAGCTTTGGAAGGTTTTAGAATATATTTTTCGTTTTGTAACACTGAATACAACGATGGGCCACATGGGTCAGCGTCAAGCTCCACATTTGATCCGCGAAATATAGGTTTAGCACCACTGATTTAATCAATGCTCCCAGTTCATCAGAACATTGGATGGATTGTATATGCGGGCGGTATTGAAATACAATGGAGCACTATTCCTAATGCATCAGATAATGTACAAAAACTAGTCTCTTGTGCACGCCTAAAAACCCGGTGTTCTTCGAAGAGGTGTACATGCAAGACGCAAAATTGTTCATGCACATAATTTTGCTCTAGTGACTGTAGTTGTGTAAACTCTCAGAAAGAAAAAACTCTATACATAAAAACAGGATAAATTATTTCAGTGATTCTAACAATAATACTTCAGAATGAAATGTTTGCTTCTTGAGAAAAACTATTTTATGATGAACATGCATAATGTTTTTGACGTACATGCATAATATTTTAAATGTACATGAATATTATTTTTGATGTATCTAAAATTTGCCCACCCCTTGCTTGTCATTTTCACTCCTTTTCATATATCTCTAATGGTCTGTAAAAAATTTATGAGACAGTATTTTTTTGGGAACATTTTGTTTTTTTCATAAGTAGACAGTCAGGACTCGGGAAAATATGACTTTTTGTAGTCCCCGAAATCGGCAAACGAAACATTGTTTCTAAGCATCTTTTTTGCCTTCGTCCCACAACCAATTGATATTTGATTTTTTCTGAGAAAATACATGTAAATTAGTATTATCAAACTACTCTCGGATAATCCTTTCTCGGATAAGCGGGAGTTTACTGTAGTAATCCACTCAATTTGTAGTACTTTTCATGGCTTATCAGTAATGGGATCGTTTCAAAAATTTTAGAAGTATTTTTTTCTGAAAGAGCATGCTTAAAAACATAGGATCTGACCATTTTTTAAATAATTTGGTTAAGATTAATCTTTAAAAAAATACTTAAATCGGTGAGCTTTCATTGTTTGCATTTCTTGGCGATGACATCACAAATGACGAAATGCCTTTCTGTGTTGCCATTCAAAAAACAAAATATTTAATTCTCATCTTTACTCACGTGTATTGGCAACGATATAGTAGATAGCAAGCGTAGACTGCAATTTTAGTTCACTGCTTGATTATCATAACGTGGAAACGTAGTATAAAGAAGCGGCAAAGTGCATCATTTGTGACGTCATAAAGACCACGCCTTGTTTGAAAAATCGGACATTTTAAAAAATTAATTAAAAAAAAAACTGTTGGGAAAATGAAAGTATTTTCTGGGCCCATGTTATTATTATTATTATTATTATTATTATTTTTTTTTTGATCATTCTATCCATTTCAATGACTAAAAGTAGTACTTTTGACTGAAGGAAACCACCCCATTCCTAGCATCTGCGAAGGATTTTATAACTATTCGATAGTCAAAGAAACAAGATCCGAAGAGAAAAAAATTGAATTAAATATGTATAATACTTAAGAAAAATGTCCACTTCTATCCCCCTCCCGCAAATAAACTAAACTGAAATATGTAATATCATTAGATCCCCCCCCCCTCACTAGCGCAAACACTATCTCCTCACAATGAAGAAAAATGAATTTATTTAAAATACACAATTGAAAATAGAATGAAAGTTCATTACCCAAGAAGGAAAATGTTATAGACACGTTGAATAATTTTGAACTTTGTGAATACCTTTTCGAGCATTTCAAATGATTTGTAGTACATTTCACTCTGCAGAAGTTCAAACGCTGCACTGTGTTGACAAGCTTATAATTATATTTTTATATTAATTCTTCTACAAAATAAGTTAGAAACACATTAAGAAAAGCATTGAATAATCCAAAAATTCTGAGGAAGCTGCTCTGCATTATTGATTTGAAGTTGCTCTCCCTACATCGCAATATCCTATGTACTACAAGAAATAATAGAAATTTCGTCCCGCTTTGAAATAGAAATGGTGAGTTGAAATATTTAAGAATTTAACTTTGCAGGTTTTCAAAAGGTTACACCTTTCATTAAAACAATTTATTTTACATTGAGTTTCGGACACAAGTCAAAATAACTCTAAGTCGCAGAATAACTTTGATATAGAAATGATTCATTTTAAATTATCTTTTTTTTTTGACAACTATTTTTTTAATTTTGGATAACGATTCAATGCTGTCTTTTTTCTCTGTTGACATGAGAATAATCATCATCGCTCTAAGATTCTCATCGTTACTACGTAGTTTGAATCTGGAAAACAGAAACCTATTGCAATTTAAACAAACGAAGGAAAAGAAATAAATAAAAAAAAAACTGAGGAAATTAAATAAGAAAACTAAAAAAAATAATAACAACACTAATAATATTATTATTAATAATAATAAAACTTATTATAATAATGATAATAATTTTAATAATGATAATAACAACGATAGCAGTAATAATCATAAAAGAAATGGTAATAGTAATGTAAAAAAATTATAAAAGTAATGATGATAACAATAATAATTGCTAGTAATAGTGACAATAGAAATAATGATAATAATAATATTACTAATAATACTGATAATAGTAATAATGATTATACTAATAATGATATTAGAAATAATGCTAATAACATTGACATTAGCAATAGTGATAATAATAGTAATGCTAATATTGTTGAAAATAGTAACAATGATAATAATAATAATGCTGATAATAGTGGTAATAGAAGTAATGATAATAATAATAATGATAATATTGATGATGATGATGTTGATAATAATGCTAATAATAATTGATAATAGTAATGATGATAATTACAATAATGCTAATAATACTGATAACATTAATGATAAAAATAGTAATAATAATGCTAATAAAATTGATAACAGTAATGATAATGATAATAATAATGCTAATAACATTGATAACAGTAATGACAATGAAAATAATAATGCTAATAGTATTTGTACTAGTAATGGTACTAATTGCAGAAATAATAAACAAGCAAATATATAAAATTGATAATAAATGATAAAACTGAAATTATCAGTCAAATCAGCATCAAGGAATACGTACCTTTTAGGTATTATTTTGTAACAGTAACATAATATTTTTTTCAGATGTAATAATAACGCCTGAGTTCTACGCATATTTCTGTAAAAACTTCAGGTATAATATACTTTTAACACAAAATGAATTCGATGTTCATTAAAATAAGCCCATTTTTTGCACATAGAAATGTAAGGATGTACAGTTTACATAAAATATTAATGGTTCTCCCGTAAAATTTAATGATTAAATTGCTTTTCAACGAGCACTTAAAAATAGTCCTCCGAGCAAAATTGCGTAACTTTTCGAAAATAATAAAACGGTGAAGCATAATAAAAGTGATAAACCAAAAATCCTCTTCTCAGGTAGTCTCAATTAGAAAGATACATTCAAAAAGAAAAGAAAAAAACGGGAACTCCGAATGAAATGAGAACATTCCGAAAGTTCTTTCTGCAGTTACCGCAATTAGTCTCTTGCTTCGTTTCTTTAATCAAGAAATCCAAGAAACCACTGGAAGATTTTGCAGGGAGAAAAATGCTTCGGTGCAAAAATAGGTACTCGGGAGCATCTCATCTCGAAACTGAATCAAAATGGCGGTGCCGAAAGATAAAATGGTTCTGAATAGAAATTTATTCAAATCAGCGGCACGCTCTACCACAAAAGAAAGAATCTAGAATTTTAAGTTCCTAGAGTCTAAAGCTCAATGATATTCCAAAAAACCCATCGTACTTCTGTTTAATTTAAATCACGACCTTCTTTTAGGCTATTTAAGGCGTTTTTCTTGCATTGCATAAGATAAGAGAATTTAATGTCAAAAAAGATCTAGGAAAACATGTTTCTTTTCTCTCATCTCCCTCCTTTTAATATTCAAAGCAAGCGGTACCCGCACAGCTTAGCCCGTAGTAGAAAATTAAAAGGTCATTTGGTTAGCCTATATATTTACAAATAATGGATGATGAATTTCTCGCTAATTTGCTATGTTCATTTGCTCGCCCATGTTAGGGTAGTTTGCTCGTCCATGTTATGGTAGTTTGCTCGTCCACGTTATGGTAATTTTCTCGTTCTCGTTACGATAATTTTCTTGCTAAAATGTTTTTAAAATTGGAGTAGACAAAGAACGAAATCAAATTTCAGAAAAAGCGCTTCGAGGTGCACACCCCCATGCTACAAAATAATTCTGCGCCAAATTTCATGAAAATCAGCCGAACGATCTAGGCGCTATGCGCGTCACAGAAATCCAGACTTTCAGCTTTATTATTAGTAAAGAAAGATACATTTAAAGTTATATTTTTCTTCGTCAGTAATTTCTATACATTAAAAAAAATAATTCACATGAAAGAAATTGTGAAAGGATGTTTGTGGCGGACCTGTGTCTGGAACTCTGCGTCCCCATAGCACATACAGCCTTGAAATTTTGTGCACAATTAATTCGAGCCCCGGGGGATTTGAACCTGGGGTTTTTGTTTTAAATTTCGAATTAGCTGTTTTGTAATGAATTTTTTAAGCTACAATTTTACGTAAATAGCGCACTAAATGGATGAACGATTTCCCACATCTCCTCTTAACATTCTATGTCGTTCAAAAGAGATTTTTTTTCTGCATCAAATAAAGCTTGATCCAATTTTCTCAATTAATTAGAACAGCTGACATAAGGATGTCTATTTTAACGGAAAGCACTCGACTGCACTCAATTCAAGCCCGGAGCTAAAGAATGCTGAAATCATTCAGTCAAATGTATTTACAAACAAAAACTGAAAACTTGCAAAGGCTAGTTTACTTTTTGTGCATATTCTGCGTCAATAGCTTTTTGTGTTAAAGTCTGTCTGCAGCAATTTTATGACACCAAAAGTTTTTTACAACTTGTCCTATAAATTGATTTATTTCAACATCTCATCTTGGCTCAGAAATCATTCAGTCAAAAATACCTTCTACTGTAGAAACAAATACTGAAATTTTGAAAAAGTTAGTTTACTTATTGTGTGTGTTCTAATAGTTCTTTGTGTTAAAGTTTGTCCGTAGCAATAGTATGACACCAATAAGTTTATACATAAATTTACGATCCATTCAAGCAATAGTTTTATTTCAGCATCTGAAATAATTTAATCAAACCTTTCTTCTTCAGTGTAAACAAACACTGAAAACTTGTAAAGGCTGGTTTACTTTTTGTTCATATTCTACACCAATAAATCGTTGTATTAAAGTTTGTCTGCAGTAATCTTACGACGCTAATAAGTTAATATATAAATATACGATTTATTCAAGGAATAGATTTATTTCAACATCTGAAATAATTCAGTCATAACTTTCTTCTTTTGTATAAACAAACACTGAAATCTTGTAAAGGCTAGTTTTCCTTTTGTGCATGTTCTACGCCAAAAAATCTTTCTATTAAAGTTTGTCCGCGGCAATCTTACGACACTAATAAGTTTGTATATAAATTTACAATATATTCAAGCAATTGATTTATTTCTACATCTAAAATAATTCAGTCAAAACTTTCTTCTTCTGTATAAACAAACACTGAAAACTTGTAAAGACTAGTTTACCTTTTATGCATGTTCTACGCCAATAAATCTTTGGATTAAAATTTGTCCGCAGCAATCTTACGACACTTATAAGTTTGTATATAAATTTATGATCTATTCAAACAATCGATTTATTTCAACATCTGAAATCATTTAGTCTAAACGTCCTTTTTCTGAACAAAAAAACACTGAAAACTTGTAAAATCTAGTTTTTCTTTGAACGTTCTACGTTAATAGCTCTTTGTGTTAAAGTTTATTCGCAGAATATTATCTCGCCAATACGTTTATGTAAAAATTTACAATGTATTCAAGCAAAAGACTTATTTCAACATCTCATCTCGACTCTAAAACCATTCAGTCAAAACTTCCTCCTTCCGTACGACTTAACACTGAAAACTTGCAAAAGCTAGTTTCAGACCTCGAAATCCACATCAAGAGATTTCGAATTCAGTCTCTATAAACTGGAAAGTACCTCTCACGGAACTCTCCCTTTTAAGCACACTGCCCCTAGAGAATTCTTTACCGGTAATCTCATTACGAAAAGCAACGAGCATAAATATCACGAGAGAAGTAACAGAACAAACCCGAATCCTACCATTTGTACTTTCGTAATTACCGTTTCTTTGGGGAGGCAAGATGGAATGTAACGAGTAAATAGATGCCCTTCATTATCAAAACCAGATTATCCAAGATTCATTTTTATCTCTGCGAAAGTTTTATGGTGGGGAGATTTTGTTCTCGGGATAGAAGATGTTTCTCTGATAATTACTCAGCGTGAGAAGAACAAATAGATTCTACCTAGCAATCAGTCACAGCTTAGAATGCTGATAAAGAATATTTCAATTATTTAGATACACTATTTTGATTGGCTGAATTTTCTACGTACGGCACGTATGGCCTGGTCATGTTAGACTTGATCTTCTACCCTTTACCTTAATTGTATCATTTTGAAGTTTGACAGTGGGTAATACAATCATTTTTGATGAAATCATCAAAGAATGATTAATCCTTAAGTATTTCCCTTGCTTCAAGTAATTGGCGCTTTAAATTTTGTTTTGTCGTATTTTTAACTATGTGTTTAAAAAGCTTCTTCTTTGTTCAATCGTATATTATTTTCTTGGTATCTTTGTTTTATTCAGAACTTGAATCTTTGCCCCTATGTTCCATTAGAATATCTACTCTGAAAAATGTACTGCAGGTGTCTTCCTTTCATCATTCTTCATTTTGTGTAACCCAGAGTTTTAATAATAGTTATTCGAAGTAAACCAATTAAGACCTCCACGCCACTATCCTTCAGAGCACTGACGCAGCAACGCATCTTCGTCGTTTTTGACCAGTGGTTCCCAACCTTTTCACGTCGCGACCCCCTTTTCACCACTTGCGACCCCCTAAGTGTCCTATATTTATGTAATGTGTGAGTATGCGTTTATACGCAGACATTACGCAGATTTTATATAATAACGCAAGGTGATTTAGACATTTTATTGAAACTTAATGGGTATTTTTTAAATTTCTGCAATAATTGCAGAAAAAAAAAGTCTCGATATTGTTAAGCATACATTTCTGCACTTTCAAAATTCTTGCGTCATCGCAGTGAAGAATGCAAAATTTGGTTTCTCCAACTTTCAATGAAGTGAATGAAGACATTTTCTTGTAACAAGGCCATCGCCAGGTCAAAAAATTGGGAGGTGGGCGTTTGAAAGACTCTCAATTATTTCGAAACATGTATGTAGCAGGATAGAGAGAGATAGAGAGTGTCCAGATTTATGCTTGGAGGGGGGGGGGAGATGAAAGTGTCATTACTGGCATATGATTAATCTAATTACGGGACTTGCGTAAAAAGCGGAGAAAGAGAATTAACAATATGAATCTACCGTCGGAAGTCTGACATTCACGAAGGTCTGCCCCCGGAAACTCTTCGAAATTGCAGTTCTAAAACTGCATTTTACACGGTACTCCGATCTCTGGTGATGTTCGGAGGATGAGAAGTTCAGGGACTTTTATGAACAGTTTAAGCTCATAGACTCTGCCTTTGAAATTTCTTGAAATTGAAATTCTAAAAATGAAATTATGAGACTATTTTTAACCATGGGGGGGGGGGGTGAAGGACGATCGGGGATAATCAGTTTTTTCATGAAAATGATCTGTCCTAAATGAGCTCAGTTGTAAGCCACCTTTGTTGAACTTAGGGGAAGAGAAGGGATTCGGGTGACTTTTCCCAGGAAAATGTTTTATTTTAAGGTTCTAAAAACTCAATTATACGACATTTTTGGTTAACGTTAGGCAAAAGGTTTGGATTCGGAGCCACTCTCCCAGAATTCTTTTGGAGTCGAAGTTCCAAAAACGATATTTTAGACGAGTTTTGATGATGTGGGGAGAGAGAGGATTTCGGATACTCCCAAGGAAGGTTTTCGAAATTTAAGTTAAAAAAAATGAGTAGTAGTTTATTTTTGATAATAAGGGGAAATGTGCAAATAACCTCACCAGAATTTTGTTTTGAAATTTAAACCCTCAAAACGAGTATTTATATGATCTTTAACTATGAGAAGGGGGACGGCAGGCACTCACCTAGAATTTTCTTAAAATTTTAATTCCTAAAAACCCATTTCTTGGTTATATCAGGCTAAGTTGGAACTGGAATGGGTTCGAGGATCTTCCCTGGAGCATTTCCAAAATTAAGTCTTAAAAACGCAACTACAGGATACCTTTGAGGATAATGGTTGGGGTTTAGAGAATCTCTCACAGAAATTATTAGAAATTTAAGTTCCAAAAACAAAATTTTAGACGATTTTGGATGATGTTGGAAAAAGTGAATTTAGGACTCGTTCGTGGAAATTTGTAGAGATTGAAGTCCTTAACCAAAGCTTAAGGTACTCTTGGAGGACGTTTAGATAGTAGGTATTCTGGTATGAGAGGGGAAAGGAGTTACTGTAGACCCATAGTCCTTCTCCTGAATTCGCCATTGCGCTCAAGCATTGATGCTACTCTAAAATGATACTATTCTTCTCCCATGTAAAATTATTTTTTAACTATGTAATGATGTATTTTTGAATGTAGGGATAATGTCGCGACCCCCTATGAGACGCTTCGCGATCCCGTTGGGGGTCGCGACCCACAGGTTGTGAACCCTTGTCTTTGACTCCCTTAATCTGCATTTACATCAAGTTATATGCGCAAATTTCAATGGCATCAATAAGATTTCATTCCATAATTGGTGATTTATTTCCGACGATCCACTGAAATAAGATACTTAGGCTTTGCGGAAGTTTTCAGGGGGATTATGTGTAAAATCCAACATTAATTTCACTGTGGCAGGTATATTTCTCATTAATCGCATGATAATAAATTCACTTGCCGCGTACATTATTTTGTGAAACACATTTTTTAAGTTAATGGCGAGCATATTTTTCATGAAAAATATCTGAAATATATTTTAGGTTCAAGTTTAGTGGAATGGTAGGAAAAGTAGCCATCAGTAGCGCACACAAGGGAAGGGAGCAGGGGGTCCGGACCCCTCCCATCGCCCTTGAGTTTTTTTTATTGATGATAATTTTATGCATGTAGTGCGTAAAATAAACTCATTTAAAGGAAACAATATTTTCAAATTTAATAAATGAAAAAAATAATAATAAGTCTCACTTTCTTCCCCTACAAAATCGAGTTGAAGGGCAACAAAGAGTTAACTTCATTTTTTGGTCGTTTTGTTCAACAAGGAGTTATTTCCAGTCGATAGTTCTCAAGTTCATTTGGTTCAACGATGAGTTATCTCCGGTTGATAGTTCTTAAGTTATTCGCTAGAATGAGTTAGCTGCTTCATTCGCTTGAGGCAAGAAGGAGTTAACTCCAAAAGATTTCCCAACAATCAAAAACTGGAGTTAACTCTTTGTTGCTGCAAAACCCTTTAATTGTGTGCGAGCATAAATTCTTCGATAAGGACGATTTTGCTTCGCAGATTTTACCTTTAATTATAAGAAAATTACGTAAATCCTTGTGCTTTCTGGTATTTTAAATAAGTATTTGTTATTAGTAATATATTTCATTAACTAATGTTAAGTAATTATTCAATAATTTATTTTGTACTGTTTTTTGTTTCCGACAATCGATAAAATCAAATGAATATGTTTTGAGGCGTGTTGGAGCATGATATAAGAATGGTCGAGCTTCAATCCCGCCCTCCCCCTTTGAAAAACGATGTCTAGTGTATGTCACTGGTGGCCATATATCACAAATGGAAAAAATGTATTTAAAAATTTAATAACTTTAAAATACAGTTCAAAAACTAAATGTTTCATTAAGTGTATCATTAACATACAAAATTGAAGAATAACGATGATGGATAAGGTAAGAAATGTCGACTTCCGAGAAAAATGAAGTAAGTAATGATCTATACTGCAATAGTTACTGTAACTAAATTGTACCAAGGCAAAACCTGAAATTGTAATTTGATTTAGAGGATTTGAAGAAAATAAAAATATATTTTACAACTCCTTCTTACACTTATCGTTTGAAACAATACTGTTCGTTCCAAGAATTCATTAAAAGCACCAAAAATCATCACCTAATTACTAATGTCAGTAATTAGCTCGTAGTAATTGGACATATTTCCTCATCCAAGTGTTGTGAGGAGAGAAGAATGTAATGATTCGTCTAGAAAAATAAAGTCATCGAGGGCTGCTTATTCTCTTCCAGTGTCATCGCGCTCCTTGCAATCTCGGCGTGCAGAGAGCTTGTTTGCAGATCGATGAGAATCGAGCACCTGTGGGGGATGGTTCACGCCCTAATGGAATGAAGCGGTTGCTTTTTTCTCTTCCTCTCACCATTACCAAATATTTGATGACTGTCGTCGGAACGATCTTTTTTTTTTTAATCTTTGCCCTAAATGATACTTAGAATGCGATCGAACGATCGCGGCTGATGAACACAAAATTGAAACATCTACATGAAGTCACATTTTAACATATGTGTTTTGGAAACTGTCGTTCACTGCCATTGTCATGGAGTATTAAAATAGAAGGGAACAGTATGCCGAGAAAATCGACAATGGGAGTACTTCCTTCAGTCAAAAGTGCTAGTTTTAGTCATTGAAATATATATCAAAACCAAAAAAATAATCATGACATGGAGCCAGAAAATACTTTTATTTTCCCAACATTTAGTTTTGGATTAACGTTCAAAAAATGTTAGATTTCTAGAAGACAGCCATCTTGAATCGGAGCGCATGGTTGGTGTTTCTTTTCTGGCAAGAAACACCAACGCCTTTTGGTGATTTTTCACTGTGAGCTATTATCAGTGGAACTAGAGTTGTTAGTTAAATAAATAATAATTCGCCGATGTTTGCCATGTTCTGAAACTTTATTCTGTTAATCCTAGCGACTTGTTAATTTCTGACGTCAGCAGCAAAAAAGAAGACAGCGACTGAACGTCTTTTAAGATTTTTTTAAGAGAGAAAATAAGTCAAAATTAGGTTTAAAAAAAAAAGTAATTCACTTCATGTTTTCTACCACGGTTTTTCAGAAGAAAATATTAAAAAAAAAAGAAAAAAAAAAAAGAAAAGGAAACAAACCAATTACGGTGATAAAACTTTGACCTTAAGCGCAAATTGACCTTTGAAAAAACTACAATGCTGCTTTCCGAGAAATCATACGACAGTGAAGTAATTGAAGTAATAAAAAAAAATTAATAAACCATCAAAGAAGCAGAGTAAAAAATAAAAAAAAAATTCAAGATGCATAAATTATTTGTCCTCGTATCCCTGATATTGAAAAAGCTGCTAGATTAAGTTAGTTTCAGAGAATCACGGAGGACATCTTTCAAACGCTTTGCAGATGGATATAAGCCATATTCAGACAAATAAATCACGCGGTATCTTCAATTTCTCAGTCTTTAAATTTGATGCTTTTCATAAAAATTCAAAGACTTCAAGATCTTATCCATCGATAACAGGGGGTCGAGGACAAATAATTTTTGCGTCAAAAAATGTCGTAATATGCTATTTTGATTGTTACTTATTAATTACACCACTCGGTAGTTTCCTTGTTAGGAGAAAAAAAACTCTTCTGAAGAGAAAAACTTATCGGTACATAAGAACCTTATTTATTCGAACTAACTGGGACCAGAGACAACCTGAATGATAGAAAATTTGGATAATCCGAGTAGTATGGGTAATCAGCAAAATAATCCGTAAACAAGCAGACTTACCTTCCATAATGACCAACAAAAAATTTTTTTAAAGTTTAAAAGACCTAAAGGAATATCAAAATATTTTTTTTACACATTATTTCTCAGCAAGGTTCAAATCCGTACGGTGGTTTCAATAAATCACGAACTGTCTTACGCTTTATCATTATGGCTGGGAGCAGTGGTGTTTGTTACATTACTATAATTTATTGTACAATCTGTGTGGGAACTGTACATTGTACATTTGGTCAAAATAAAAAGAGAATGATCGGTGTAGATATAGTTACGTGCTTGCTGTCATAATTTAAAATTATCTATGTGAACATGAAGTTTTTTAAAAGCCACATATATGATCCGGATTGTGCAGAGATCCCGATAAACGAGGGTTGGATAAACGAGAGTCCCCTCTTTGAGATGTAAATTCTTTCATGTATTGTTTGTATGTATTATATACTGTATAGAATAAAAATATATCATGCGTAAGGGAGGTAAGACGCTTAGATTGTAATCCTCATCAAAATAAACGTGTGCAATAAGCACCGAAAGAAAGAAAGAAAGCTGAATTTTTGGGTGGTCGAAGGTGACCACGTAAACGCGGCTAATGTAGAAACAATGGATTGTGTTAGAAAGGTTATCCTCCTCTTGCCTTGTTCAATTTTGAATTGTATAATATCAATTAAAATTTTATCGGACATAGAACATAGTTCCGATGAGAATGATAATAATACCTTTTCCCCCTCTTTTTTCATGAACACAATGCTCTCTCCTACTTAAAAAGAGCCATAAGATAAATCAGGCTCTCTTCCGTAAGAGATGATTTTCCCACCAACCATCGAATGCGAGAAAGCGGAAAATAGATCTTTTCCTGGAGAACGGCTTCGTGGAAGACGACGTCAAGAGAAATAGAGGAATATCTCCCGGTGTCGGAATAAAAAAAATTTTGAAAAAAAAAAAAAAAAAAAAAAAATAGAACCGACTTCAAAATTGCTCTAAAAAGTGAAAAATAATTTTATTCTTTAAACACCATCGATAATACTTTTAAACATAATTTTTGAAGTTGGCGCAAAAACGATCGATAAAATCATTCACAGCCATAACTCAACTACAAGTATAAATTTAACCAGGTCCAGTTTCTTCACTACCACATGCATTACGCATTGATGACAGCATATTTGAGTAACGATATAAATGTTTCGTTCCTAACTTTGGATGATTTTTTGATAAAAATATGAACGAAGCATGGTTCCAATGGATTTTACTTTTTGTTTTTGCGCTAACTTCAAAAATTATGTTTAAAAGTATTATCGATGGTGTTTAAAGAATAAAATTATTTTTAACTTTTTAGAGCAATTTTGAAGTCAGTTCTATTTTTTTTAAAAAATTTTTTTATTTCATTCTTTTTAGTTAAATGTAGATATTTCAGTAAAAGTAAGAAGTTACCTAGTAAGAAGTTCGGCTCTATATCACTGTATTGCTTTAAAAAAGCTTTTATTCAAAATTATCATTACAATTACTATTAATGTTACTGTTATGTGGCACCAAACTTTTTTATAACAATGAGTTTCATATTGTCGCGTAGATGAAGATAGCGAAGACAATGAAAGCCAAATGAAGCGAATACTCGTTAGTCTCAACTCGAGATCTTTATTCAGAACCACGAATGAACGTTACATCTCCTTATATACAACTTGAGAAAGTGCTGGAACTTTCCAGACTTGGAAAGATACAGAAATTAATAGAACATTCGAGAAAATACGGGAAACAGTAGAAACGAAATTTTAGTAAAATTCACTGTGTCCTAGTCGGAATTTGAACCCGGGTCGCTCGTCTGGGAGACGAGAATTCTACAACTGAGCCACCGTTACCACGGATGAAAAGTGCGAACTTCGCTACAATATCATTTTAATCATTTAATAGGGAAATTGCATAAAATTTACTGTTTTTTCCCCATAACTTTTTTTCTAAAGAACAAATACGGTCAAACAAAGTAATGGGACCTAAGTTGAGCCATCCCCTATCCATTAAAAAAAAGAATCATCAAAATCGGTTCACTAGGTGAGACGCTATGAGTGGACAAAAAAAAAAAAAAAAAAAAAAAAAAAAAAAAAAAAACATACATACGGTATGAACTGATAACCGCCTCCTTTTTGAAGTCGGTTAAAAACCAGTTCCCCCTTATTTCCGGACTCCTGTTTAGGAGTAGGAGAAGAGGATATCCGCGAAAAAATCGTAGTTCAAACAAATATTCATGTTAGCCTGGTTCCTTCCCTGTAAAATTTGTGGAAGAAGTCTTGTTTATGTCAAGTACTTCAGACTGGTTTTTCAGAATGGTATCGTTTTGGCGACTGCCAAAAACTATTTTGAAAAGGTATTCTGAAAAAATAATCTGATTCATAAAAATGATTGCGAACAAGGCTATTTTGTTTGGCTATTTAACATAATCCTCCGATTATAATTAGCGACGATATCAATTAATAACTATTAATTATGATACTTTGATTTCGACATAAAATCCCTAGTTTTCGAAGGCTTTCCTCTATTCAAATTATAATTCAGTGTTTCATCTCAACTTTCCGTAACAAGCTTTTATTAAAATTAGTAGCGTGAAGAAAATCATTGAGAATACTGTTACCATTTTTTCTCGAATATGAACAAATCGTATTCTGGCTTTTGTTTTGAGGCTTTTCCTGTAATCGAGGGATTTAAAATGTTTCCTTTTTGGTTATTTTTTCGAACTCTGCCACAAAGTTGTACTGTTTTTTTTTTTTTCAAGCATTATTGTTGAACAGCATCACTTGACATAACGTTTATTTTCAAGGTCGACTGTGCATAGCTGGACGACGCGGCTAGGAAATGAATTAATAAAGAAACAAGTAAATTCATTGTCTGATCTTTTAGATTAGAAAATAGGTTATTTTGTAACCAGAGAACACGTGTCTGCGACCCTTATTTTACATTTAATTTCTATTCTCTATATACTCTCCTTCTGCAAACACAATGTTTTAGCGTTAGCTTAAACGCTTCCTCCCCAGAGGGGGTACGCTATTCCCATGCCAAGGCTTGAACTCAGATCCTCATGCTGAAAGACATCGGCTTTAACCACTCGAAAACATGGCAGACTTTCCCTTTTCGTAATTCATATAGTCACCTCAGAACAACAGTAAGATATCTTTGTGTTGTTTCTGGGATTAGATATTTTACCGTTGCTCTGAGACGATATTCTTCTTCCCATGTAATAAATTCGGAAGACACAAAGTTCGAAAAGACAAAAAGAAATATGTTTCTTGTACCAATATGTATCTTCCACTCTAGTTATAACGAGATTAGTATATATAATAATTAAACAACATTAAATTTTCTACCAAATACATTCTTAAGTCATATTAAATGATTATTGAAGGACTTAATAAGGTAACTGAAATTTAAAAATAAGCATGGATATAGTATAGGTTCAAGAAGTGATTGGAATTAGAAATGATTTTTGGGTGCGAATATTTCCCCATTTTTTGAAATACAGTCCATTCGCAATAACTCGAAGTCCGATAACTCGAATATTACTTTAACTTGAAGGTTTTATTAAGTCTCGAAACCTTTGTCTTTAATTCCATGCTAATTATTTTCAGTGTCTCGAAGTTAACTTCATTTAACTCGAAGTTTTTTCAAAGATGATTCGAAATTTATTTCGAAAGAATGGAAAAGAAAAAAAAAGAAAGAAACAAGTGACTATGAGAGAAAAATTCATTCATCTTCATTTGAAATTCCTGCACATTAGACCTCTAAATCAAGCAGAACACTTGTTGCGCCAATGTGCAAGCGATAAAGGAGTTAGTTACACGTGCGGAAATGAGTATAGCTTGTTTTTTTTTTTTTTTTTGTACTGTTGTACTGCACTGTTTACATTTAGACATGTGGCTGGACTATGAATCTGGTCTTAAGTTGTCAAATTGTCAACTCAACTGGTTTTACCTTTATTCAAAAGCTGATCTAATTTAAGATGCGTTCCCCTTAATTCCTTAGTTCGATCATTTGTTGATAAGTTCCTGAGAGAAAGACAGAAAGATTTGTGTCTTTACTATTAAAGATGTCTAAGTGAAAGATAAAAACCTTAGATTTAGAAAGTAAAGTAAATCTTATTTATGACATTGAAAAGAATCTAACCATCAAAATGAAAGATTTTTCAAAAGCGGTATGGAATCCATGAATCCGAATTTGAAACGAATGAAGATGTGCACCTTTTTTTAAAGTAGAATCAGCTCTAGTCAAGTGATTCCAGCAGTTTCGAAATTAAGACCATGCCATTACTATAAGTGGGTCTTTGCTGCGTGAGAAAGCAACGGATTTTGCTGTATTACTGAACATAGAAAATTTCCACGCCAGTGCTGGATGGCTGGAGAAGTTCAAGACCAGACACAATTTCGTCTTCAGAACCCTTCACGGAGAAACTACATATTGTGTGAAAAAACTTTTAAGTTCTGTATTTTTGTCGGTTATGTGTACATATTAATTAAAATATTTGATGGTTTTAATATTAGAATGTCGAAAACCAAAACTAGCGTTTAGTCGAACTTCTGATAAATCTAAGTTTTTCGTCGTTTTCTTTAGATTCGAGCTATCGCGAACTGACTGTACTTAACAAAATCTGTAAAAATTGTCAGAATTTGTTTTGGTAGAGTTAAAAAAAGTACACACACATCATTTATTTGAAACGTTTCCGTAAAACGAGAGACATTTGGTGCAAATCTTTCCGGAGAAAATTTACTGGCGTCAACTTATTTTTATTTGCCTTTTATTTATCGAGTAACCTATGACAATCGATCCTTTTCATGACATATCGCAACATTTTTGCATAAAATTTCCAACTGTTCAGCAAAAAATAAAAGACAACATCTGGGTAGTTCCATCGTCCGTGCTTTTACAACTAAATGGATGGCAGCATCTCTTGATAAGAAATGCTCATATGTGTAACCGTGGGAATTACGAGCGCAGAGCACAGCTTTTCTTTTCTGGAGCAATGCCAAGGGATACTTAAAGACCAAATTTTTGTTTTTTCTCGCATTGGTGATTGGACGTGAGTTTTTCCTTTTAGTACTGCGCAAAATAAATAAAAGCCGATTCATATTTGGACGGATTAGATTGGTAGTGGCGTAAGTCAAAACTTTTGCAAATTGAGTGAAGTATGAACTTTGGTTTCTTTTCAACTACTCTATTAAATGAAATAATTGGGAAAAAATATACTGAAATGTATTGACCACAAGGAGCACAAGAAAATACGAAACTGTCGTTCAAGAATGAGTGATAGTGACATTAGTCAGTTTCCATGTCGCACTGATTGGGCCAGCAGCCAGAATTTTCCGTCAGAAGAAGCATCAGTTAGTCATAACCAGAGCTTTGAACCGGAACTGAACCGAAAATCGAAAAAAATCCCCGTTATTTTCGACTGAACAGGAAACCGGAACTGGAAAAAAAATATTATTGGTTTATTTCGGTTCGATACGCCATTTTATTACTGCAAAAAACTTATCAATATTTTTTACTTAAGCCCACCCATATAAGTATCACTTATGCATGTACATTTCTACATTTATGATAGAATTATGTTTTTACTACAAAAAAATACATAAAATACAATTATGCAGTCGGAACTCTGCTGAAAATCGGAAACTGTTATTATTGGCGGAATGAACACCGGATCGGAACCGATAGATACACATTTCCAGTGGAACCGGAATGAAAACTAGAATAAAAAATGTACGTTTCGAAGCCCTGTTCCTATAGTCCTTGCATGTACTGGATTTTCAGTAAACCTGTCGTCAATTTCAGAACGAGAGTGGTGTAAGTTACTTAAAGCTACTGTAACTAACATTACAAGTAGCTTTTCATAAACTTTGATGCATAGCAAGAAACATAAATGTATAACTTATATTTAACTACAAACGTAAAGCTAAAATTTACACAATCCTATTTTTTTTCGTACATCGGTTTTCTCAAACCTTCAGTTGCTCCAAACTATGTTTGGACGAGTTGCATCACTCTCAGTCTAACCACGACGTTTAAAAAAGAAACATCTACTCACACCACGTAAATTCTAATAACTACAAAATATTTCAAACTTTAGAAATTGCAACGCTCAGTGCCCTAACACATAGTTCTTTCACACTGAACGAGTTATTTAGTCAGTTTGCAAAAACGAAAAAGATGTTCCTTATTACCTTTTCAATGAATTCACTTTTATCTCAAGAACCGCTTACGTTAAACATTGTAACTCATTTTGCCTTACTTATTTCCAATAAACCAAAAGCGAAGACGTATTTGAAACTGCTTCCATAAAAACCATTTTACAAGAAAATGAAAAGGATAGGAAAAATTCAAATAAGCTTTTTATAGCAGCGCGCTATTTTCGTAAACGACGACCGCATATTTTATCTCATTAACCGAAATCTTACTTTTATATTCTTGTATGTCCCGTCGCCTAATAGTTAATTATAAAAAAAATATTTTCCCCTCGGGATGCAGACGCATTGAGTAGTGCGTGGAAGTTTGCCAAGCAGTCAAGAACTGCTCCCTCTCCCCAACCTCCATGCTGACTCCACATGTTCACCAGTTTTGTATTTTCATAAAGTTAAAAACCAACAACTGAAAATCGATCGACCTTTGCCCAAAGAGAGCCTTTGAGTTAAAATAACCATTTTGTCATAGTTGCGAAGAGAAAAGATTCCTTCTTTTTTTTTTTTTTTTTTTTTTACCCGCACGACTTTGCTCGTAGTAGAAAATTAAAAGGTCATTTGGTTCAGATACAAGTTTACAAATAATGGATGGTGAATTTCTCGCAAATTTGCAATTTTCATTTGCTCGCCCACGTGATGGTAATTTTCTCGTACACGTTATGATATTTTACTCCACCACATTATGATAATTTACTCGTCCATGTTATGATAATTCGCTCGGTAAAATGTTCTTAAAATTGGAATAGAAAAAGAAAAAAATTGAATTTTTGAAAAATCGCTTCGAGGTGCTCACTCCTGTGCTACCAACTACTTCTGTGTCAAATTTCATGAAAATTGGTCGAACGATCTAGGTGCTATGAGCGTAACAATCATCCAGACATCCGGAGACACAGATATACAGACACGCAGACTTTCAGCTTAATTATTAGTAAATTTAAAGAAGATTATACTTACTCTGTCTTCATTGGGTCAATTGAATAAGATTTTTAGTCGTTGTCAAACACAAAAATGAATGTTAGAAATTATAAAGTTATTTTTTTTACATGCTCGATGCGCTAAAGTAACTGTTTTACTGGTAAAACAGTCATTTTAGCGGAATGAAGAATCAAAAAAGTGGTTGAAAATTAACGCTATCCACTGGAGTTTAGTGTTAATCTTCTGGAGTTAGGGTTGAAATTTCAAATATCGAAATGTCACCAAACAGGCAATTGCTTCATTCAAATGTAGAACAATAGAAGCAATTTTCACCGTCATACCTTGACGGGCGATTTTATAGTAATGAAATAATGGTGAATTAGAAGGAAGTACAATTGTTATAACTGAATGTGTAGTTTTCTGAATAAGTTATTTTTTTAAGATCATTATAGTTAAGGTAGCTGCAGCAGCCTTTTGAAAACAATTAAGTTAAAGTGCTGATGATTTCTGTAATGTAAGGACCGTACTTACAAATAGAATCGTGTACAAAATTAACACATAAACACATAAACAATATCATGATATATTTTGTCTAAAAACAAAACTTGTCCCAAATTTTATTTCTCTTTTCATATATATATATATATATATATATATATATATATATATATATATATATATATATATATATATATATATATATATATATATATATATATATATTCAAGTAAGAAAGTTTCTGTGCAAAAAATAAAAATAAAATTTTGAAGAGCAGCAACACAAAACGAGTCTGTAATCCTTAAAACTTGGCTCAAAACTCAGCATTTATGTTTGGATGTCATGCATAGATTTAAAGATGCGCTCATTGAGAAGAGTTAAAATGGAGGGACTGAAGATTTTCTTAAGTGAATCAAAGACCCCAAGTCACGTGATAGATTTTAAAGTAAAGCATTGGAAGAAATCAGGTTCCTTTTGTTAGTTTCATGTAAAAAGTCTCAACTATTCCTTGTTGTTGAATCACGTGACTTGGAGTCGTAGCCTTAGCTTTTGCTAAGCCAATGATTGGACTTGCTCCCTCCATTTATATTCCTGCTCTAAGGCTGTAACACGGATTATAATGCGACATTTTTAAAGATGGAGTTAGAACAAAAAAATAAATAAATAAATAAATAAATAAATAAATAAAAGATTTTTGTGAGATTTTTATGCTTATCACTTAGTGTACTGAGTTACGCCTTGTGCATCTATCGACATAATTTGAATCAATCTAATATCTGAATTAAACAGTTGATTAATCGAGCATTTTAGCAGTCGCAGCAAGAAATTATGATAATTAACTTCCAAACTGATTCTTTTTAAGGCACTAATTTTGCTAATTCCTGTTTTGTGAATTCGATTTATTGGACCCTGAGTTAAGACTAAAAAGAGAGAAAAGCTGAATACCTTACAGATGCTCGCTCTTTTTCATTGACAGTAATTGTTAAACAAATACCGATCTGTTGGCTTTTATTGCACTTCGATTAATCTATGCAAAAATGCCGATAAAACTGATCAATATGCGTTAAGTATTTTGCTAATGAAAGGAAGATGAATTAATATTTATTTGCTTAGTGACATGTGCTTTTAAACTGAACCTTTTTCAGCAGTTAAACCAAAAATGTGTTTCTTGAGCAGACTAATTTGTTGTGGATGTTTGAAGGAATTGTTTTGGTTCTGAGCAGGTGGTTATACTGACACAGAATTCGAGGAACGCAACCATCCTTCAAATACAGATGTTTACTTGACACAAATTATATTAAAAATATTAAAGGTGAACTTGGGAAGCCTTGACTGTATAATTCTTGATAAATATACAAAATGCGCTGAAGAACAATGTTTTGTGAATTTTAACAGGTATGTATAAATTGATAGTCATTATGATGTGTCGCTTCAGCGGAAGCAAACTTAAACGTAATACTTGGCTGAGTAGAATAAAATGTTTTGGTGGAAAAGCATAAACTAGTCGGGCTTTGGTGGAAAGATGCTTTTTCTTGAGCAACATTATTTTTTGGTAGCACGAGTAGAAATTTTTAGATTGACGCAAGGACAATATTCGTTATCGTCAACGCAAATTGACTTTCTTGATTGCTATTTCACCGAATTGAATCTTTTATAACCGTCAGCTGTCAAGTAGCTAGATTATACTTGTCTTTAAGAAGTTTTTGGTATAAAAACTAAGTTTCATAATGGGTAAATAGTTCTGTATTGAGATTTCTGATTAAAAAAAAAAATCTGCTGAAGCTTAACTATCAATGCGTTAAAAGTTTGTAAGTTTGGCTATTACTGCTAAGGCTTATTTTCAGTAGTAGCTAAGTTATACAAAGCTAAGTTATGAAACAATCATGCAAATGGGACAATTATGCTTCTCTTTATTCAAATGACACGTCTGACGTAACCAGAACTGTATTTGGACTGACTCGAACAACTGTAGTTTGTAGCCACATTGCCAGTCCATCTTCAAGGCTATAGCGGCGGTGTATCCGCCTCACCGTGGCTTTAGGAATTCTGAATACTGAACCGTGTTGCTAAAAAGAACGGCCTAAGTTTAAATTAAACTAAACAGACTGCCATTTAGCTTTACAGCTTATTATTTCCGAGTAATCGGGTACAGAATATGCCAAGATTATTTCTGAACTAAAATTGCGGGCGTGAGAATGATAAATCTGCTAGTGATTTGATGAATATCGAGTTTGATACACTCTAAGTATCGTAGATTTTTTTCCGCTTTTTATATATGAATATTGTCTTTTACTATAAACATGTTGTTGTTGTTTCATGTCCCCCTGGTCCAGGGAAAACTAGACCAGGTTCATTACACCATTTCGCATTAGAAGTTCCACCAGTCTATGCTCTCCCTTACTGCACTTCAGCTCAGCAGGGACGCCAATACATTCAAGAATAAGGGCAAGTGAAGCAGAACGGGAACAATAGCAAGACACAAAATCTTGACAATATCTACGAACTAGTCGACCCGCGCGGAACTCCGCGTTGTGCTTTGAATCGTTTCATAAGGCATTGCGCTCTTTAAGAATTTCAAAGAAAGAACATTATGAAGAAGAACCGTAAAAAGTAAACGGGGAAAAAAAAGAAGCGCACAAGAGAAGGCATGTAATTTGAAGACATCAGTAACAAATCCTCGTTAAATACAGCGTCATGATAATTTGATCATCGCTTACCTTTTGGTTGTGCGTATTTTCAATGCAAACATAAATATCATTAAAAGTGTCGCTGAGTTACTCGTGAAAAAGCAGGTTGTGACAAATACAGTCCTGCTCATGTGAGCATCTGACGGAAAAAAAAGAAACATTAAAGAGATATTTATTGGCACGGATTCGAACTGCCGCCATTCTGATTAACAGCACGACACTCAAACAAACCTAGCAATCTCGCCTCACTTTTCGAACGCTATTCATTGAAGGAATGCGTAATAAAAAACATCAAAAAATCTTTTTGCCGAAAAAAAAAGATCATGCGTCTATGTTTTGTCATTAGCCAGCATGATACGATTTAAATTTATTCGTAAAACATGGAATTTGATTAAAGAATGAATAAGATCTCACGTAGCGATTGAAACAAACGTTCTAGAGAAGTAATGAATTCGATTGAAAATAAGTGTTTTTTTTTTTTTTAATATTGAACAATTTCCCATAGCAGGCTGCTTTAACCGTTACGGCTTAAATGGCCGCACATGTTTTTTTTTTTAATCGAACATTTAAAATTCAAAACCAAAACCAGTTGAACTGAGTACGTTTTTTAAGTGTAATTTTTCGAACGTAGACAAAATGTTTTTCTTTTTTTTTCGGCCGAAAGCAAAGGAGGTAAAAATAATTTCTTGCTAATGAAATCGATAATAATTTTACGGTTTTATATCGTATTCGAATAAATAATTAAAGGTTTACTGGGTGAAACTTGTAGTTTCAATTTGGCATCGTATTTTTTTATTTGTACAAAAGGTCGAACACTACTATTAGAAAAATCTACATTTCAGCATACAATGAAAATTTTTTTCTGCACAAAAAGGATTCCCTTGAGGTAAATCTAATACTTTTTTATGCTTACATTATGCTTAGTGGTCTGGACGGAGTCAAAGCTTTAAAAAAAAAAAGGACGAACACCCTTCGATTAAGAGTCAACTTATATGAATGATAACTGTAGCCTGCATAAAGGAGTAGAAACATCAAGTAGCTTTTCCACAGCATTTGTTTTATTACGTGTGTTACCTGTTGTATGTTATGAGTACATGTAATGCGTAATATTATTGTAAATTTGCTGTTATGTCGGACAGCCGGAGATTACCCGAAGTTTAGATAGTTTATAGCCGAACGCTCTACCGAAAAAAAAACTTATCAATTTAACCAAACAACTAAGTCCAATGTTTTAAAGCTTTATTTAAAAAAAAAAAAAAAAAACACGCACACAGGTTATTTTTAGTTTTTTTTTTCCTTGCCGAAAGCGACGCAAAAAATTGGAAAATTGTATTAAAACTCTGCTTTAAAAAAAAATTGCATAAGAATTACCAGCTGCATCAAGGTTTTGCAGTAGCAAGGGGCGTTTCCGAAACGTGTTTTTTAGACCGTAAGTCTATTTTTGTTATATGCCAGCCTGATAAGTTTTAAAATAATGGAGGGGGGGGGGATTTCTTCAAGAGATAAGAAAGATCTCGCATACTGACAGAAAAATAATCCACAGAAATAATATTTAAAATAAGATTTTGAAGAGAAGTGTTTTTTTTTTTTGAAATTTTTTACAATTTGTTATCACAGGCTGCTTGAACTGTTATGGCTTAGATGGCAGCACTTGTTCATCATTTAACAGCACGGATAAAATACAAAATAATTTGAACTAAGTTATTTTTCAAGCGTAGCTATTCGAATGTAGTAAAAATGTGATAGGCTCTTTGTTTTTTTTTTTTTTGTTTTTTTTTGCAAAAGGAAGAAAAAATATGTATTTTACACTTCAAATTGAGGTAGTAATTTTTTTATTTGCACAAAGAGTCAAAAACTCATTAGAAGAATCTATATTTCAATATACGATTTATAATTTTTTTCTGAACAAAAAACAATTCCATTGCAGTCTGAAATCTTAAACCTGATACTTATAATTTCGCTTACATTATGCTTTAATTTTCTTACCGGAGCCAAAGCTTTAAAAAAATAATAATAAAAGCGTTACAATTAAGAAGCAATTCTGCTCCATGTTGCATCAAGTTTTTATAACAGCAAGGAGCGTTTCCATCTCGTCTACTCCATTCCCTCATATTTGGTATTTATTGTTATTAAGTGTTCATGTAATGCGCGATATTTCTCTAATTTTTTTTGGTGCAGGTTGTCCGGACATGGGCCCGAACACTCATTCTCCTGGTTACCAGTCGAACGCTCTGCCGATCAACCTATTCAGCTATGTCGGTCACCGTGCAAGTAAAAGTTATAAATTTAACCAAAGTCCTCATTCTGGTTCCTTAAAACAGGTTTTTTGACAGAAAAAAAAAAACAATTTTTAGACCGTCAATTTTTTGTCAGTAGCCTGTATGATAAGCTTTAAAATAAGGGGTAAATCAAGGAAATCGGTCAAGAATTGAGCAAGATCTCGTGGAGAAGACAAAAACAGGATACAGAAATAATAGATAAGGATTTCCGAATGCGACTGGTTCATGACTAAAGGTAAGAAACAGCTTCTATTTTGACATTGGTACCACAGGGGAAGAAGGACATTAAACCTTCTGAATTTAACACTATTTAATTGCGTTAAAATAAACTTTAGTTTTGTTCAATGTTATTTTGTCTCGCTGAAATCTAAATTTAATTTCAATTCATTTCAAGTTATCCAGAACATAAGAGTGTGATCCATGATTGAACCGTACAGAAGGCTTACCACTCCCCCCCCCCCCCTTTCCAATGCAAATTCAATGCAATTTTTTTTTTTTTTTTTTTTTGCTTTTTGAACTCATTTTTTGAGATCTTTCTTTTATCCCGCTCTACCCTTTTTGGTGTGTTTCAAAGTCTTTGAAAAAACCTCTTCCGTAATAAAAATTTTAATTCAAATGAATTTTAATGAAGAATGTCAATATGCAACGCAGTATAAAGCACTTAAACTTTATTTAACTATAAGCAAAAAAAAATCTTTTGTTTCTGAAAAGCAGAAATTATTTACGGATCGTCGGGCTAAATTAAAGGAGAAAACGTATGTCCCTCCTCTCTGCCAACCCTTTGAAGTTTGAAAAATCAATACTAGGGTTAGATTTTTTTTTTTGAGGAGGATATGTGTAGAAAATTATATGAAAGACATACGTAGTTAAGACTTAAGGGAAAGGAAGAAACATTGGCTAAGAAAGGTTTGATTTAAAGTTTTAAAGTTCCTCCAATAAATCGAACTGTAGTCTCAACTTCAGGGTTAGTCTGCAAAGAGTGACTAAAGACCGTGATATCAGCCTTTATGAACAATTACCACACTGTATCTGAATATTTCAGTCTGCCAGACACATCAGTCACTAGACCGGAAACAGGGGATGTCCTTCCGCAGGGGCGTCAGAAGCGCGACCGGGCGCATCGGCGGTCGATGTCCAAGGTTTCGACCGGATTCCTCCGGTCGAAGCCGGATTCACCCTACGACCTTGGCGGGACCTCCAGCCCGCTTTCGATCGCTTGACGGTGGAAATCTTCCAGCAAACCTCCTATCCATTCTGCGGCTGCACCGTCTCTCGTACTTAAAGTTTACATTTAAAAAGGATTTTTTTTTTTTTTTTTTAACACTCCGGGAGTGTTTTAACTTATTCCTTAGACTCCGAGACAATTTTAGAAATGAAAGAATAAAAGGAGTTTTAAATCTCAAAAATATGTTAAACTGAGTTTAGGTTTAAGTAATGGTTTACTTGAAATCAATGTAAATAAGACTAACATTATATTGCTCATTTGGAAGAAGAATTCCACAAATCGAAGAAATGAAATTTTACTGAAGAAGCGTTTGAAGTTGAACTCTTCAGGCAAAAAGTAAGTTTGCCATGCTCTCCAATGGTTAATATTAGAACAAAAAATCCGGTATTATTTTCCAAAGATAACGTCCTCTGGAAGATTTTAAGCGAAAAAAAAAAAAAAAAAAGAAAATTGAAAATTTCGTATTGTAGTACTTTTTTTTTCCCAAACGAGCGATACGTGTATGTGTGTATATATGTGTATATATGTGTGTATGTTCCGAATAAAAATCCACAGTTTATGTAGAATCTCGACCTAATTTAGCAGAGAGGAACTTAAGCACCCGAGAAAGAACGTAGGGGGGGGGAGGGGGGGGGGCGTTCGGACGCCAAAAAAGAAACGAACCGTTCGAATTTATATTTTAGAAACCGAAAATGGTGTTTTTCTGTAACATGAGGGTGAAAAAATGCTCGCAAAAGTTAAAAAATATATCCATAGAAACTCCAAATTTTTCTGCATCAGTTAAAATTTGTTGTAATGCTCCAAAGTAATTGAAGCGTGAATTATTATTGTTTTTAACTAATCTCGTGCTAAAATGTAGGTAAGCCTTCAATTAGAAATCCGTTGTTGATCATGGTCATAGTTGAGCAATGCTTTTATTAAAAGTTGTAGCGTGAAGAAATTCATTGAGAAAAAAGATCTGTTGCCATTTTTTTTCTCGAATTTAAATAAATAAAATTCTACTTTTAATTTGAAGCTTTTCCTCTAATCAAGATACCTTAAAATTTACTGTTTTTCGTTATTTTTCCGTAAGCTGTCAGGAAATTTTACAGATTTTTTAAATTATTTTTTTTTTTTGTTCAAGACTGATTTTTGAACACGCGTCACTTGACATAAATTTTATTTTTAAGATAGACCGTGCAAAGTCGGGCGACGCAGCTGTGAATATATAAACTAAAGATGCATTACAAATAAACAGCCTAAATTTTGCTTTAAAAGGCTGAAGAATGTTGACGGAAATGATGAGATTGAAAAAAAAATTAGAAAGTCTTGAATAAAAGTAAATTGCAGAACCTCTTTCCGTCAATAATTAGAAGCTATATTTTGGTCTAAAATTTCCCCACAAATTAATTGCTATATTTGCATACTTTTGTACGAAATTTGTAAGAGCACTCATTTTCGCGAGACGTAAACCCGCGAAAATGAAAATATCAGTGAATTTTTGGAACTGAAATTTTCGCGAATTTTATATGAACAAAACCAAAAGTTAATTTTTTACATACAGTTAGAATATTTCGCGAGATTTAAATTTTCGCGATTACTACGGGCATACAAAATTCGCGAAATTTAAAGCCTAGTGAAATAAGTGCTTTTACAGTATTGAAAACGATGATTTTAGGACTTTCTTTAATCTCCAGATTTCAAGTTGCTATGTAATCAATAAAAAATATTTACTTAGCTAGAATTATTTCGTACTCACCTTAGTTTAGAACCAAATCAGTTTCTAGCATAGAGAGTTCACATATTCGTAGATGAAGCACCGATTTGGAAAGACTCTTCTACCAATGATCGCTTAAAACTATCTTCTGGCTAATGAATGGGGGTGGGGGGGGGGGAGGAATGGGGTCGTTTCCAAAATTTTAAAAGTACTTTTTTCTGAAAGAGCATGCTTAAAAGCATAGGATCTGACCATTTTTTGATAAATTTGTTTACGTTTAATATTAAAAAAAATACTTAAATCGGAGCGCTTTCATTGTTTGCGGCTTCTGCCAATGACATCACAAATGATGCAATACCATTCAGTGTTGCCATTCACAGTACAAAATATTTAATTCGCATCTTTACTCACGTGTAGTGGCAACACTATGGTTGATAGCAAACGTAGAGCGCAATTTTAATTCGCTGCTTGATTATCATAACGTGGAAACGTAGTAGAAAGATGCGGCAAAGTGCATCATTTGTAACGTCATCAAGACCACTCCTTGTTTGCAAAATCGGACATTAAAAAAATTAATTTAAAAAAATGTTGGGAAAATGAAAGTAATGTTTTGGATCCATGTTATTTTTTTGCTCATTCTTTCCATTTCAATGACTAAAAGTAGTATTTTTGATTGAAGGAAACCACCCCATTCATAAGAAAGCATACTTGGCAGAGTTCTTACAATAGGGGGCGTGGCTTAAGAATCTGGATTTTTGCAACTCATTTGATACTGATTCAGGAAAGGAAGGTTGGAGAGTATGGTAAGTAAATGTTATTGACTGAAAGGCATAGCTCCCTTAAATCCCCAAAAAATATTCAACCAAAATCATAAAATCATCAGTATCAATAATCAGTGCAAAAATATTCAACCAAAGCAACTAATTTAGAAAAGAGGGAGTATTTATTTGTGAATTAAGAAATTCTATGAATTTCTCGTCAGTATTGCCTCACTCCACTAGTTCCTTTAAAATTCAAGAATTGAATTTTCCTTCCTTTATCCATTAATTTGAACAATCCATAGACGAAATATTTTATAATAAGTGCCGAAACTCCTCGCTCTGAAAAGATGCTTTCCATAAAAATGTTTTATGTCCAAACAATAAAACTTTATTGGATACAAGAGGAACTTTGTTTCAAACCTGCATTGATGTTCTGATAGTTTAAAAGAGTTTTCTTTTCAAAAAGTTGACGTTTGCATGCAGAAGCTTTATTTTACAGTATGCTCCATTTTTGAAGAAGAAATCTTAAAAAACTCGTTTTCGTTAATAAGACCTTTTAAAGTAATTTAATAAAAACATTTCATTAGATCCTAACAAATTCAAGAGTTAAAAGGGTTTTTCTCTCTTTATTCTTCATTTTATTTAAAAATATTATACAGACCTAGTTTTGCATTTTGACAGCAGCAGAAAGTATTTTTTTGTTTTTGAAAGACACTAGTGCTTTCCTCAAAGATAAAAATAGAGCATACGAAGGGTAATCTTTTGTATTATTACATGTTTTACCTTCCTTTATGTCTCTAAATAGTTTAAATAAACATTTTAAAACTCGATTAATCATGGTAATTATTTCTTTCAATGTGACTGTATTTTATTGATCACTATCTGCACTTGAACAGTTGCTATCCAAAACCACACGCATTCCCATTTCTAAAAAGTTTTGCGTAAAACGTATCACATATCTATCGTCGTTCTATAACTCTTAGGTAAAGGTTACACAAAATTACAAAAAAAAAAAAAAAAAAAGAGCTCATTTCTTTTGTAGAAACAGAAGTTATGCTGCTATTGCGTGATGCAATAATTATTTCTTGTTTAACCTTTTTATAACTTAGTTTCTAAGGTTACCTCAATATCCCGGTGTCCTTTATTATAGTTTACATGAGGTTTCATGACGGACAATGTACTTAATGCTAATTTCAGATTTTATTACAGAGATAATTTTTGCGTATACATTTTTTTCGTAGCAAACTACAACGACAACTGCTTTTTTTTTAAATTTAGCAACTACAAACTACTTTTGAAATGTAGTCGCTACTTCACTACTTTTCAAAAATTGAGTAAATACAGAACACCAACACTAGGATGCCCACAAAAAATGAAAGTCGGTTTTTCAAGTCGCATTTCCTCATATACTTTTTCCCTTATGTTAAATTAATTGTAAATAAAGTGTCATATAATTTGAACGACGGCTTCTAAAAGTGTAAACCATCACTTTTATATGCTATGACAAATAGAAATTTTTTTTTTTTTTTGAAACTCAAAATTTATGTTGATAAAACGTTGCCACTGTACCTCACACGTCTCACAAAAACATTTATTCAAACTAAAAGACAGTTAGATATCCCAAACTTGGCCTAAAATCTATAATTTTCTTTTTAAAAATGTTTTTATTTATCTTTTGGAAAGTTACATATACAATACAATACCAATGTTAAAACAATAAATTAAATACAATATCAAACAATAAATACAATATCAATGTTAAATAAATTCAAAAATTATTAGCGAACACATTTTGAAATAAACATTGCAAATGAACACTAGAAAAAATGATATATTTAAAAGGAAAAATTTTACTCTTATTTGAAAAATTCCATATCTCTTACCAGAGCCTCCTATCCAGTATTATGTGGGAGACTTAAATATTGCAGGAGAGCAACACTTTCTATTGAACGCTAATTACTTGTTTTACTATTTATATGTTTCAGCTTGATAATTTCGTAAAATTTACCTTACATTAAAAAAAAACACTAATGGGAAAAAAGATCAATTTTTTTGAAGAAAATTATAAATTTTAGGCCAAGTTTGGGAAACCTACATGCTTTTAAATTTGAATAAATGATTTTGCGGTGCATGTGGGGTATAGGGGCAACGTTTTATCAATAGAAATTTCGAGTTTCTAAAAAAAGTCCTTTTTTTTTATTTCGCCTAGCATTACAAGTGCCGGTTCACGCTTTCCGATGCAAGTCGACACGGGTTGCAGTTGTTCAAATTATATGAAACGTTTTTTAATTGTTTTGTCGAAAAAAGAAAAAATATTTGAGGGTGGGCGACTTGAGAAATCAACTTTCGATTTTTTTGGGACACCCCAACACACTCTCTCTCACACACACACACACACACACACACACACACACACACACACACACACATACACACACACACACACACACACACACACATACATGCACACACACACATACATGCACACACACACACATACACACAAACACACACACACAAGCACAAATATCGTTTGCGTATTGAACGTAAAAAGGTTTAGATTGATAAATTAGCTCATCTGAACATGGAATATTACTAAGAATTATCTATTATCTTTTTTTTCCCCAAAAATGTCCATTATCATACTCATATATAACACCGTAATGCTCGTATTTATTGTCAGTCGGACAGGGCAGTTTAATATCATCCTCTTCTATAACATTTACAGTAGTTTCTGTATTTGGTGAATACAGTAAAAGCGCGATTATTTATTTTCTACGAAAATTTAAACCTCGCGAAATATTTTTGTTTTTCAACTTTCAGTCTGCTTGTAGAAAATTCATGAAATTTTCAACTCACGAAATCACCGACAGCTTCATCTTCAGTAAAATAAGTTCTTTTACAGTATTGGAACAATAATCTCTTTGAAATCTAAAACGTTATTCCATGGGATATTCTCCGTAGACAGAAAAAACAACATTTGAACCTTGATTCTTCTTCTTCTTCTTTTCTTTTTTAAGTTCATTTAAAAGTAGTTTCCAGAAATCAGAAATTGCTACAAGCTAATATTTTGAGTAACGAATTACTCACTACACTACTTTTTAAAAAAAATAATTATAAATTAAAACAAAACACCCGATATCGTAGAAACTAAAAAAAAAAAAAAAAACTAAACTAAAAAGAAATAAACCAAGTAGTTTAGAATGTTTTCAAGTACTACTGACTGAATAACTACATCATCGAAATTGCTTTCTAATCGATACACACATAAGACAAATCATAAATTCAAAAGCAGAATAGAAAGATCAACAGTCGGGGCTCATTCAAATTTTACGGTGTTCCTTGATTTTTCAAAAAGGAATGGGCCCCGACTGTTGGTGATAAGTGAACAATCGCAAAACTTTTCCTTTTCTGTTTTTTTGTTGTGTATATGATTACATTAGTACAAACAAAATGTTTGAAGTGCACAAATCAGCCCTTAACATTACGTTCAGAGTTAATTTGTTGATGAGAAATAAGTTACAATTGTTATTTATTCAGCAGCAAAAATGAGTTTAATCGGTAAAGGATCGTGCATTAAAATTAATCAAAACAATAAACAAAACAATTGCTTTTTCTACCAACTTCCTCAGATTGCTTTGTCTCAGCACGGACCGAAAACAATGTTTGGAAAAAGGAAAAACTATCGTTCAGAGTTCCAACGACTCCAATTCATAATTTTCAGGGTCATTAAAAAAACTATTTATTCCATGAAAAGAGTCTTTCTTTTTTTTTTTTTCAGTTTTTGTTATGAATAGGTGCAGCAGATAGTGTTAACGGAAAAACTGAATAATATCTACGAAATGAAAATTCATAAACTTTTTAACGTGAAGAGAACAGTAGTAATTCAGTATTATTGATGTATACAACAAAAGGGATGTTAATTAGAGATAAACATTATCATGTATTTAGATTAGAGACAAATTCTGCTTTTTCTTTTTAGCATCCCATTTAAAACACCATGTTACGATACGTAGAAGGATAATATTAATTGTGTAATCCGTTCATATAACGCATATTCCAGTGCAAAACGCGAATATTTAATGCTAAATGAACTCGGACCATGTATAGCAAATTTTTGTGACTCAAAAACAACTTCATTTGTATTTTGCCGGATTTAAATATACACATTGCTCATTCTCTTTAATTATGATCCGTGAAAAGAACAAATATACATTTTGGCTGTAAATGACGTACATAAATTCATAAATTTCTACTATTGTTTCGGTAACAAGTGCTTTCAACTAATTTTTAAATTCTTTGAACTTTAAATTATTTTAAATCTTCAATTGCGAAATCAAATGTAATCGAGCATCAACGTAAAAAAACTAATAACTTTTTAAAAAGCAATTCAGTTGGATGGCAAACTTAAAAATCTAACGGCAAAATTTGTTAAAAAAAATAGCAAAAGTACTTAGACTTTTAATTTCCCATTTCATTGTTTTGTTAATCCCCTCTTTTTATTATTGAACCGCTTTCTCTTCCACTTCGTTGCTTTTGCTTTACCTTTAATGAGTGTATTTAAAAAAGGGGATCCCTGCAATCTCAAAACATTTGTCTTGCATTTTTAACTGCTATTTGCACAATTTTGACGTTGTTTATTTTTGCAATTCAAAGCACTCTGTTTGATCTTATTGCAAAACTAAGGGGGGAAAAGAAGAAAAGAAAAGAGAAATAAATAAATAAAACATGGATTATTTAAAATGGTACTCAATGCCATGTAATATATTACACATAAATACGTTTTTCCTTAGAGAACGAGTTTAACCACTGGTAACTTATTGCATTTAAATAAGTTTTAGTGTAATGACATTCATTTGCACTAAGTAGTAAGTTACCACCACTTATTTATTTGCATAAATTCTCTTCTAAAAATGCAGGTTTATAAAAATGCGGATGACTTTATGCGATATTATTTTTTGATTATTAAAGCTATTTGTTAAACTAGTAAAATTAGTAAAAAATGGAGCTATTTCTAATTAGTTTCGTAAACATGACAGAAGATGAAGGAATTAAAGCTGGAAATATGAAAATTTGTCCTAAGTTGTGAAGGAAGATGCGAAAGTTCTTTTTTGTCACACACAGAAGGGTGGAAAATAGGGTAAAAAAGCGAAAACCTTCCGCAAAACGTGGAAGGAATGGCAGATCTAAGTTTATAAAATCTTTCTCGGTGTACGATTGGGTCAGCGGCCATACCATATTGAAAACACCGGTTCTCGTCCACGATTGGCTCTGCTTTTTAATCTGTATAAATATCTAGTATGTTGATCAACAAAGCAAATAAATTGAACTAAAAGTTTGATTCCTTACCTAAATATCTCAAGTGATGGATTTTGAAAAAGTTTTCCTTACCTGAAAAGGAAAGCATCAGCAGTTAAAAACAGTAACAGCAGTTAAATAACATTCAGTTCAAGTTTCATTAGAAATTTAAAGTTTTAGTAAAACCAAATAACGAAAAATAAACGTTTAATGGCTTTCTGTGTTTTAACAACTTATTAAATTCAAGAGTGATATCTACACCGTAGTTAAAAACTCTTTAGAACACTTTGAAACATTTTTTTTTAAAGTTTTTAAATAAATTCTAAGAAGAGTTTTCAGAAAACTTATTTGATTCAGGACATTTTTTCAACATTTTTAAGACGCATTAACGAACATTTTTTGAATACTGACAATATAATTTTGTTGTTGGCTGTTAATTTTGTTATTGACTATTAATTTTGAAGTAATCTAGCGGGACAGCTGTCAACCAAGGACATGGTAATAAACGGTCTCTAACCTAAAGAGGTCATTCCTTTTGACGCCACGACGAACGCCATTCTGTTGCATTTCATTGAAACAGAATTTCTAATAGTTTATTGAGAGATTCTATTGACTGGTGGATAAATACAGGTGCTGAAATTATATTAGCATGAAAGAAAACGACGGTTTCTAAAATAGACCTAATTCCAAATCTGTAATCAAATATGTTCTGAAGTTTTATTTAGCAAATATCCTGAGCGGGACACATTTGGAGCACATTTCAGTACACTTCTTTTTTAACGGAGCACATTCTGCACACATTTTTGTACCCATTCAGTCTTCTGCAATATTACTTCTGAATAAAAGTGTTCCAAACTTTTATCCCACCATATTTTTGATTCAGATGTCAATGTTATCAATTTTTATCAATGTTTTAAAAAATATGTCCCCTTTGCAAATGAATGTAAAACATAGTATTAAGGCAAATTATGATAGAAAAAACCTCCTGGAGACAATAACTCACGTTTATGACATTTTGATAGTGTTATTGCATAAAGTGGCATAAAAATGAAGAAAACTTCAAAATCCTCGTATATATAATTGCCAATGATCGAGTAACGCTCCTGACGTCACCAACAATGAAGCTCGTGCCATGAGATGATAATTTGATAATATGTTTTGGTAGGGTTTACCATGCAGCGAAATGCTTTACTGTGACAAGGCTGAACTCGATCCGGTAACTTAACTGTTTTACTGGTAAGAATGTGCCATTTCAGGGGAATGAAGAAACTGAAAAGTGGTGAACATGAACGCTATCCACTGGAGTTTAGGGTTAATCCACTAGGGTTACGGTTAAAATTTCAACTCTCAAAATATCACCAAACAGGCAATGGCTTCTTACAAATGTAGAAAAAATTTTCACATGTCGTATCTTGACGAGCAATTTTTTTGTTATTATATAGCAATAGAAAATTAAGAAATAGTAACTCTTAAACATATGAACTACTAAATGACCATTAAAAATTTATTTAGATAGTAGCCTCGCTCACATTTATCCAACCACTTACGGTAGCTTGTTATCATGGGAGAAATATGGTGTTTTAACTAGTTATTAAAGCAAAATTACTATAATTTTGAACCAAAAATATCTAATAAGTTAAAAATTACTTCCTTATATTTTAATGAAATTACAACATTTATATAATTTATTTTATTGCAATAAATAATACAATGTAATGTGGGAGATTTTGAAAACTTCATGTCAGCGTTTAAAAGTGCTATTGAATGCTAGTATATTGCTTTCTACTCTTTAGCAAATGAACCTGTCTATTAACCGTGTTTCAATGATTTATTCTTTTTGATATTTTATTTTTTTATTTGCTTGCAGTAATTTTTCAACCTTGCAATTAGTTTTATTAGCAGCAATGAACTCGGATAAATTTTTCGAACCCAATAGCCTGTAGACAAACAATCTGTGACTGATACTACGTATTACACGTCATGCGGAAGCAATCATAAGGAAAACAGTGTGTTCAGCTACGTATATTCAAGCACACACTGTAAAAACGATTCAAAAACGTTCCTGGAAAATAATGGGCAGCCGATGTGCCCAACTTCTCCCAGTAACTTAGCTTACAAAAAGCCAGGAACGTTTTCCGCTAAAATTCAGTAACATTCCTGAAATTATCATGGAAACCTTCTGAAATCTTCCTATTTAAAGCTAGTCGTGTCTATGGAACTTTAGAGTAAACTTAAGTAGGAATAATATAATAGCTTGGCCCTTTTTTTCTGCGTTTTCAAAAAAAGCCTAAAAAGCAGTACTGTAAACATGGCCAAAGCTAAGAAAGAATTACACGAAAATATCGAGAATTTTGCTCGCCTGCAATTCTGGCAAAGCCACGTATTACATAGCCTGATTTGCGCCCTTTGGACGCCTTACCAGGCTAGACCGTTCACAATCGAGCTGAAAGCGATACACTTTATAAACACGCTTAGTTAATCTTTATTATACTGGGAGCTAAAAATATTTTTCACAACAGTGAGAAGTCTGTATTAGTGCGACTTGTAGCAATTCCGGAAACTTTTTGACACCGATACTTGATACTTCCAGGAAGTGGATAAAAACCATTGAAATCCCGTAACGTTACACGGAAATACTCAGTAACGTTTCGGAATTTTTCTACAGTGCAGGCGTTTTTATGACATAGAATTGAGGAGTATCGTATTAAAATTTTTAAATTCAGTCTCACATGATGAGCATATCTTTATAACTCAAAGATGTGAGCTTGTGTTAAATGAAAAGTATATTGCTTCTATAAGTATGTTTGACCCCCTCGGAAAGGATCAATTTTTCCAAAAGGCAGAGAAAGAGGAACTCAAAACATATAAGTTAGGAATAAAACGTACAAAATATGCGTAACCACTAAACTTATGGACATCTTTTTAGAGAAATAATAATGTGTCACCATTATTTTATCCCAAAAAGCCTTGCCTATGCATTTTTCGAATTTTTATAAAACTTATCTAACGATTCAGCTAGTTATTTGCATGCACAATTCCTGCTACAAAAATTTGTTCTAAAGCCTTTTTACATAAATAGGGATTTTATTGACAGTTTTCTTTCAAAATTGGAGGATTTGGTGCTCAAATAATCTCCAATATAACCGATCTGTTTGATCTCCCTTCCCGTTTGAGTCTCTGAAAATACACAAACATATTCCCAGTTTATGGCAAAGTACAAAAATCGATGAAAAGAATAAAAATAATAAGAATAAAGTGTTATCAAGAAGAAGGGACTGGAATGTCGCTGTGTTCCTTTGAAGTAAAAATCTAAGCATACAAAAACAAAAAAAAAAAAGAAATCTTCCACAAAAGCATTTGTATCGACCGAATGTTTGAAACTTCCAGAAACCAGACTTTTATGGCGGTAGTTTATCAAGGGACCATTACTGGCTTTTTGAAATGGTTCGACTTCAGTTTTTGTTCTTTTACGAAGGCATTTAACTGTCTCGGTTAGATGAATTTCCCAAAATTCCCCGACATTGTTCATTAGATTGATGATTCTATTGGATGACCGACTATTATCAGATTAAGTAAAAAAAAATAATAAAATAAAATAAAAAAAAAACATGGACCAGTACATTTTGGAATTAAAAACCTGCGAGTTGAAGTCGTAACACCAAGGAAATAAAGGAAGTAGAAACATGTATCCAACCCACAAAATTTGCTTGCACAATAAGTTCTAAATTTAACATAAAAATATTCTTCAATGTTATTTTTTCCGAAACCTGATTTACACTTCATTATTTAAACAAATTATTACTGATTTATGTCATGATGTCACATTAAATGTGCTAGCGATAGATACGGAGCCAAAACTTTTCTGCGTACCTATTCGAATACGTATTAGATAATTACGTATTTGAATAAAATGCCTTAGCGTTGACAATCATTAATTCACTGGCAATTTTTCATTTTATTACTATCTGCATTGGACGGTCAACTTCGAAAGTAAAAGTTCTGCACAAGGGACGCATGCTCAACAAACAGGCTTGAATGAAAAAAAGAAAAATACAGTGTAAAATTTCCCCTCAAACTTGTAGAAAAGAGTAATTTTATGACTCCAGATTTAAATTTAGGCCTCCTTGGATTATATCAAATCTCCAAAATTTCAACCTCCCATAAGGGGGCGTTAACAATCAATGTGAATTTATAAACATCATAGGACCTCTGCGCCAAATTTGGAAAATATCCGACGCAAACTGGATTTGTATAAGAAAACAAGATTTTTAGATTTTTAGAGATTTATTTTGTGTGCAAAAAGCACAAAAATTTAAGAAAATTTTGCTGCCCATTCAAACAGTTATAGGATCAATATTACCCATTGTTGCGTTTTAGGAATGCAATGAAAATTTAATCAACCATATGGAGATAAATTACAGGTAAAATGTTATCAGTAAAAAAACTTGTGTCATGCAAGTTATAATATTCGGAACGCATATCTTCAGTGGCTTTAGGTCTGCAAAAAATTGCTTTCTTCTTCTCCTTTTGTTTTTTTAAAAATGCTCCTCGACGATTCACTAGTTTCTAAAAGGTAGAAAAAAGATAAAAAAAATGCAACTATTTCTGGCCCCAAGGTTATTATAAACATGAATTTGCGCAGTCTACCATAATTATAGCTTAATCGTTCCGTGTTCTGAATCATTTTCATTTCTGGCATGTCGTTTGTTCCAAAGTTAAAAATGAAATATTTTATACTAAATCTGTTGGCAAGGTGACGCTACTCTTTGGAAAATGACTATATAAATATAATAAATATGTACATACATGTAGCCGACGAAAACTTGATTTATTGAATGAAAGTGAAGAAATATAAACCAGTACTAAAGTTTAATTTGGGGAGTGTCTCATAATTTCATTGACAAGTTATACTAAAAAATAAAAAAAAAAACAGAACAACCATATATATTAAAGTTGACCTACAAACCAACTGTGTTCTAACTAAAATAAATTTGACCTATACGAATTATGACTAATGCCAAGAAATAACATTGCAAATCTACGAACCTTTTTTGAACACATTTCGAACATTTTTTGAATACGCACACTTGCACTCTTTTAAAGCACACTTTTGGAACAGTTTTCAAAGCACTTCTGAGAAAAGTTTTCAGAACACTTATTTGGTTTAGTTCAGCTTTTTACCATTTTGGGAACCATGGGCGTGCACAGAAATTTTGGGGCCTCATCCCATGTTGTTTACCCCTACGTCTCGACAAAAATTTCACTCCTCATTTTAGAAATCATGGGCAACCTTTAGGCTTGGGCCGGGCCAACAGGTGTCCCTTCTGACCCCCCCTCCCCATTTTGTTACTGCATTTTTTTCTCACTTAAGGATACACTGAAAATCTTAAAGGACTTTTTAAATACGTTTTAAACACTTTTTGAACACGGGCACTGGTAACCTTTTTGAAAACAGTTTAAAGCGAACTTTTTGTAATATTTTTGAAAAAATCGGTTACGTTTTTTTTCAGTACATTTTTTAATTACCTTTGATTGCATTTGAAAATATTCTTTTAACACTGACGCGTTTCTTTTCGTTTAAAACAGCTTGCAGCACACTTTTTTGGATTTCTATACAACACTTATAGAACCTTCCTTTGATAACATCAATCGGTTTTGCTGTCAATTTACAGAAAATAAGAGTTAATTTTTACAGCCTTCTTTCTTAGCACCCTTTGCAGCACACATTTTGGAACATTTTTAGAGCATATATAAACCACTCATTATTTGCCAGCACACATGCTAGTGCATTCCTCACACTGAAAGGTCAAGGTAGCAAGACAAACCGCTGGGCTTCATATGGCTTTTGACCACGAAAGCTCTGAGGCTGTTCTACAAGCTAATGGAATACAATTTCAAAAAAATTAGTACGTTGATCGATTCTATTGACTGTATTTAAAGAAAATTGTTAATCCTTTGAAAACCATAAGTTTTTTCGTTAGAATATGAAACTTTGCAGTGTTTCAAAAATTAAAAAAGAAAAAAAAAAAAACTGTATTTGCAGTACGCAAATACAATCAACCAACCTTTTGCTAGTCATCATCGTTGTAACAAAGAAAGCGATGATTTCATAAATACGCCCAAATATGTCCCCTATTTGTTCTCAGGTGTTACGACAATCTGTTCCCAAATCTATTTCCAAATTTAACAAATATCCTGAACAAGACACATTAGGAACACACTTTAGTACTTTCTCTATAATGGAGCACATTCGGAACACATCAGTGCACATAATGCAAACTAGAACAGTTTCTTCATTAAAGTGCTCCAAACGAATTGCTAATGTATTCGCCAGAAATTAGCAGGGAGTTAATTAATCAGATCTTAAATAAATGCTAATAGATTTTAAAAACTTTACAAAATAATACATACTTAAAAAAAAGTTACCAATCCTCCTTTCAGAACGTTTTAAGAATTTTCCATTATCGAGATTCTTTATGAAAACAAACGATTTCTTTAAAAAAAAGCCATGCATGTTAATGAACTATTTTAATGCTTTCCTCATGATTCTTCAACGTCATATTCTTCAAATTAAACACAAAGTAAAAACAGTAACTCAATGACTAGTAAAAAATAATTTGTGAATGAGAAATTCCAGCACAGAAAATACAATTAAGAGCGCAGTTTTAAAAACGTTTTACACTGAAAATATTTTTTGTTAAAACCAGAGAGCTTTCATTTGTTGAAAACTTTGTTTTGTTGCATAGTTGATTTCTTAAAACATATTTTCAAATGAAACATTTTTGTTTACATTCATTTTACGAAATATAACAAGCGTTGGTCTTCAATAAAAAGCCTTACTTTCCTCATGAATACTGAATTTGATCTGTAACGTCATGTATGTTTCCTTAGCTGAAATAAAAAACACCAATCGAATTTATTTTCAAAAAATTTGAATGTAACAAAGGAGAATAGAAATCAGAAGAAGAAGGATTTATTCAAATGGAACTTGCAATGTTTTTAATTACATGGAATGAATGGGGTTGTTTCCTTCAGTCAAAAATACTACTTTTAGTCCCTAAAGATGATAGAATGAGTTGATAGACACCCCCCCCCCCAGAACATACTTTTATTTTTCCAACGGTTATTTTTTAATTAATTTTATAAATATCACATTTTTCAAACAAGGTCTTTATGGCGTCACAAGTGATGAACTAGGGTGTGTACTCCAATGGCGCGCCGAATGTTTACGCTTGCTGTCTGCCGCGTTTCCAGGTTATGATGATTCAGAAGCGAATTAAATATTGCGCTCTACGCTACATATCAACCATATTGTTGCCACTACATATGAGTAAAAATGCGAATTGAATATTGCGCTCTACCGTAATGGCAACAGTGAATGACAGTTCATCATTTTTGATGTCATGCGCAGAAGCGTAAAAAATAAATTGAGTCTGCGCGCCGATTTGAATATATATTTTTTTAAATAGTAAACTTTGTCAAATTATTAAAAAAAATTTCAAATCCTATGTTTTTAAGCCTTTTTGTTTCAGAAAAATATACTTTTAAAATTTCGGATAAGACCCCATTGAAAAGAAACAATTTCATTAGTGTTAGAACTTATATTTTTAAATCAGCCCTTTTCACTAGAATAACAAACATGACAGTTTGCATTTCAAAACGATAAGTTCGTTCATTCATAATCTACTTTCATGCAATTTGAATTGACAACCGTCTCCTGAAAGATTCTAGCCGTACTTGTTTTTTTTTTTTTTTAATTATTCTCTTCCATTAATTACAAGATCATTCTAAAATAAAACTAGTATGCTGTGGCTATCATGAAAGTTTTTTTCTTTATCTAACATATGAATTCTTGGATTAAACGTATAATCGTTCATGCAATCCTTACTAAATTATTCTGCTATTCGCAAAAGCAGGAAGATTTTGCTAATTGAAAAATAGGCGATCTTAATTCATTGGCGTTTATGCTTTGGCGTCGACGCCTGACAGTGAAATGTTTCTCCTTTCCATACTTAAAGAAGGAGCAGCGAAATATCTAATTGAACCGGGTTATTATAAAACAACTGGGTTACCAAAACAAAATTACGTACGCAAGAATTTGACAGCCGTTTTCCGAATTACCAAAATTTCCCCTCAAAAGCAATATCAAAAAGCGAAAATTGAAAATCATGTCAAAATTCTTGCTTATTTAAAAAAAAAAACGTTTTATTTGACAACAAATAGAAGATGAAAACAGATTAAAATTTTAAATCATTGAGATTTTTTCCTGATTATTTGCCATCAGTTAAATCGCACAAAAGACTTTTTCAAGCAGGCGACAGTTTACTATCATTATTATTGTTGTCATATTGTTGTAATAATCAAGCAATTTTTAAAGAATAATAATTTAGTAGAAAATGATGCCAAAAAATATCCTCCTTGAAGAGATTATCGCTAAGATGGAACCAGCGCTCGTTTCCGTACAGTCCCCCCCCCCCCCCGCCCCCAAATTTCGTCTAAAAAGAACGTTTGATTTCACCATCCCCTTTTGAGCTATTGGTGCCAACATTTAATCAGCTCTTGTACGCTTAAGGTCTACATATCGATAAAGTTTTGTTTGTTTTTTTTTAACTTCCGTTCATTACTTAATAAGAAGCAGTCACAAGTAACGAGAAAAACTTGAGATAACGATTGCTCAATCTCCTATTGAGCTATTGGCACTAAAATTGAAACAGCACCTGAACCCTCTACGTATGTCCAATTTTTGGTTGATTCAATCCGTTACTTTCTGAGGTATAGTAGTCACGCGTAACAGAGAAAACGCTTGATTGCTTTATTCCCTTGGAGGAATTTGCACTAAAAAATAATGGACTTCATTTCACATTGGGGTACATTAGGGTGGTTCAAAAAACGTTTTTACAGCTAGAATCCAAGATACCCTCTATGTTTTAGACTTACTAATAGTATTATGTTGTAAAAGTTTTAGTTTCTTACTCAAACTTTAAAAGGGTGTTCAATGACCCCTTGATTTAACATTAGCCGTACCATAGAAAATACCACAAATTTAGAAACATTTAATTTCCCCAGCTGGTTTTTTTTTTTTCTTTTTCTTTTTTTTGTAAATAATTATTTTATTGAAATGTATATGCATATTACTAGTGTATATGATAATGTGTAGCATTGTTTTTTTCGGTTCAATGTATTTTATTAGCCCCTTCCCCATACGTACGAAGTTGGGGGAGGGGGTTGAGCACCCTCTCTCATTTGAAATAGGAGGCTAAAATTCTCCCAGTATATTACTATCCACAAGTCTAAACATATTTAGGAGTGTCTTGTTATCTAGGAGAAACTTTTTGTTTACACATGTATGTTTGAATCGCCCTAGAGTACATACGAGGGCATATCAAAAAGTCTTTGCACCTATTTTTTAAGCCAAAATACGGTTGTGAATACAAAGCAAACATATACATTCCCAGCAGTGACAGTTCCTTGAACCGTACCAGCGTATCTGCCTTTTGTTCCGATGAGCGGAGCTGCTATCAGTCATTTAAGATGACGGTTGTTCTTCAGACGTCCACAGCTTATGAACAGCAAAGTGTTATTTGTTTTGTATGGAGCAAGGGACAAAAGCCCATAGCAATTCACAGGGAAATGCACCTGCTGTCCACACCTTGCCCCTAGTGATTTTTACGATTTCAGTCCACTGAAGAAGTTGCTGGCAGGACAGAAGCCAAGAACACGGTCCGACGGTGATTTCACATTTAGCGCTGCGATAGGACAAATGTCTGAACCGGTGTGTTGATTATGTGGAGAAATAATGTAAGATACGTAGTAGGCTACGTATATTTGTAAATACCTGTATGTACCTGTTTGTAGCGAATAAAAAGTAGGCGCAAAGACTTTTTGATTTGCAATCGTATGTGTATCAAATTTTGCTCGAGAGTGGCCACAAAAAAGATCAGTCACACACACACGGACATATAAATAAAGATTTTCCAAAAATGGTCAAAATGAGCCCAGCGCAATTCAAAACGAAATTTTAACGAATCCAATATCAAAGTTAAAGAACAACGAGCCCTTTTACCTACAATATTTTCTTCGCATTCCAAATAAAATTCTACCTTCCATAATAATGTAATAATAAACACTTCGATAATAACAGCGTAAGACATTTAAATTGAAATTTATTAGAATTTTAAGCCATTGCAAGGTAAAATATTTTGCTACTTTAGATTAGTTTTCTTTAAGCTCTTAACTTCTGAGAATATATTCGTATAACATTTTAAATATTCATTCTATCGAGAGAAATAATTTTTGTTCTTCCAGAGCTTCTGTGGGTTCAGTCCACCAAGCACGAAAAATTGACATTAAGAAGATTACGATTAAAAAAAAAAAAAGACAATGTTAAAACGGGATTTTATTTTAGAGTCTAGATTATATCCTTCTCAAATGCAAGTTTGTTTTTCCGCCATTTTTTATCTCACCGACCTGTTTTAAGAATGTTTACTTTTAATTTATCCTTTCATCAAATACAGTTGGGTAGTAGACGAGTATACCGGGTTACTACAAATGACATACTTCTTTTCGAAACTTTATATCGTCACATCATTGTAACTTTAAGACATCTATTCCCAGGGGACACTAAGATATCCTGCTGTTGTTCTGAGGTGACGATATATAAAAAAGTATTACACGTAAAACTATGAAAAATATATAAAAATAACTACAAACTTATCAAGATTCGGAATTGTGCTAACCAAGTGGTATTATGAGAGCTGTGTCTCCAACTTTGCAGTTTTTCATGAAATACAGTAAAAAGATGTCAACAGCGTTTCCAAAAAAAAAAAAAAAAGAAAGGAAAATGGAATATCATAGAAAGGATTACAACACTCAAAAACCTGCAAAAAATAATTAAAGAAAGAAGCAAAAATAACATCTTAGTTTTTATTGATTTGAATTGCGTCCATTTACGGTTTCATTTAAATTTTACAAACTGTACTCCAACGTTAACGAAAAAAGAAATCAATAATAAGATGGGAAAATATTTATCGTTTACAAGGAAAAAAAAAAGCAAAAATACATAAATAAAGCGTGAAAAAAGGAATTTGTAAGACGGGCAGAAAAGAAAAAAAAAAAAAAAAAGGTAAAACTCTTAAATATTTCACTTTTGCAGGGACAACACAGATTGGACAGTTCATATTATACGTTAGTGAACCGGTCTTGGTTATACCTTTTTAAGTTATCATTACATTGTAAAAACGATTTAGAAACATTCCTGGGAATGATTGGGCAGCTGATGTGCCCAATGTTTACCAGTAACACATCTTGCAAAAACCAGGAAAGTTTTCCGCTAAAGATAGTAACCTTCCTGAAATTATCCTTGAATCTTTCTGCAAAATTTGGAAATCTCCCTGGTAAAAACCCGCTGGGAAGGTCCGCCTGGAACCTTCAAGGGAATTAGGTATGTTTAACGAAATTGACTAGAACCGCCCTGATTTACTACGTAAACTCCAGAAGCATCAACGCAGTCATTGACAAAGCTAAGGCAGAATTGCAAGTAAGTACCGAGCAGTTCCCTTGCCTGCAACTCATGCCTTGCAACGCTGCGGCAACCCAGTAACTTATTCGCGCTCGGGAGCTTAGTCGATCTGGACGGGCCGTAATCGATCGACACACTAAATGAATACGCTCAGTCAATCTTTAAACTGGTAGCTAAAAAGGTTTTTCACAACAGTAAAAAGTCTGCATTCGAGCAACTTGTAGCAATCCAGGAAACATTTTTGCAAAGATACTTGATTTTACAGGGAAATAGGTGAAAACTCGTGAAATCCCGAAACGTTACACGGAAAATATCAGTGACTTTTTTGATTTTTTTTACAGTGTAGCCACAGACAAGAATACCTCCTTATAGTTTACTGAAATTGCGAATAAACCAGGGAAAAAGGTATAATCAGAAAAATAATAATAACGATGACAGTAACAATAATATTAATAATAATAACTTACACATACACAAAATAAATAAAGCCATGAATCATATGACTCTTTATCTACCACTGACAACAAGAGAGGGCTGTACCAATAGTACACTCGTCACGTAAATCAACGGATCACGTGCCTTGCAAAATATCACAAAAGGAATGAGGAACGTCAAGATACTGAAAAATAAAGTCAATAAACAATGCTAACTCCACAAAAAGTTTTGAAAACAGTTATCGAACATTTTGCTCTGATTATCAGAAATTTCGGATAAAAGGATTTGATTCAGGAAGGGCTAATGTAGATAAATTATGTTGCAAGAAATTTCATGTAGTGTAATCTCTTGTTTCATCTTTCACACCAACAATGAACAAGATTACTTGCTTTAGCGAAGGTTTTCAATTTGGTATTCAAAATGGCGGTGAAGAGACCACCCTGCTTTTTCTAAAGTTGGTTGGGCTTTAAACCCCATCCAGCAGTGGACATAAATAAGACATTGAGGCAGAGAGCTCTTACGTGAAGAGCCTCTTATCTAGGACGATATTTCAGCAGGAAAATGGTTTACAGCATTTTGCGACACTAAAGGGGGAATCTTTACTGCGGACGTCTTTCGTAAACAGGATAGAGAATTCTGAAGTCTGTTCTGAGTTAAAGAGGCGTCCACTGAACTTACTGCCATAGGGATGAGACAAAAGAACAGTTATTGCTCGTATATTAATTTAAACACATTGAATTTCTGTAATCTTAGGTTTTGCCAAGTTTTCAAAAAAATTCTCATGTCTGTGAACATCTTTATCTACAATTAAAAACAGCGGCATATTGAAAGGAAATCAGGAGTATGTGGGGGTTAAATAGCCGGAGAAAGTGAAATATTAAAATTATTTCTCAGTTTGCAGCGAAATACACCCTGCAATATTTTAACTATAATCTTTAAAATGTAGTAGTGGGAAGGTAAACCACAGTATCTACAGAATTTTTCCGATAGTTGAATAAAAACGCGGTTTTGATTCCCCGCAAGCAATATAGATGGGGAAAAAACAACCTGGTAGCGTAGTGAAAGGACGTAGATATATTTCATTTCAAAAACGAAAATGTATGATCTTAAGCAAAACAGTTTGATAATAAAATTTCAAAATTATTATTCATTTAAAAAAATATATTTGCTGTCACGGGATGGACAAAGTGGTGAGTTTTCCATGGAATGGGCTTTTCACATGATCAATATTTTCTTATATTCTGTCTCTATAAAACAAAATAAAACCAGGAAATCTTCACAGCTACTCCCTCAACCTAAAATTTTCACTTTAAAAAAATAAAAACATTGTTCATTTACTGGCATATATCGCGGGTGGGTCACAATTCTCACATTCAATCACCAAGATTGAATGTAAGAAGTGGTTGTATAAATTCACTGCTTGTGTATTAGCACTTCAACTAGCTGAAAAAAATAATAAAAAGAAAGATCTACAAAACTTTTTCATGTCCCACATACACCCTTGTGAAAATTGATGGAGTCAAGTTGAGAATTTTTAGTTTTCGAATTTTTTAGGTTGTTCAATCATTGTTTATGACAACTTTTTAGCCTACCAGTTGATTAGGCGCTATAAACTAACATTTTTTTGTCATAAATATTGTGTTTTGTTTAAGTGTTATAAATTTCTACACATTTCTGCTGTTTTTTCTCAATCCAGTCACTTTTTAACCCTTTGTTAGCCACGGATATCTCTCCACGGAAGAGGCAGGCCATTGTGACATTGAGTAAAAATCTGATTGCGCAACAAAAGAAAAAATAATTTGTGCTTTACTAAAAACATGGTTTAGAGATTAATAATTCAAAGAAAAGTGCAAAACTCGAGTTGACTCGGTGCCCAATAGAGTAAAAATGGTGCTGGACAAAAAAGGTGGGGGGGGGGGGGGCAAATACTAAGTCGTAATTTTGATTTTGTAATTAAATAATGAAAATAAATGTGATATTTTGTAAAAAAATTGGCTCGATTCCATTAATTTTCACAAGGCTGTACCTATAAAACAGGCGCGTACGGGAAAATTCAGAAGGTATCCCCACCTAAAATATGCCTCCGAAAACGCTAAAAGATCCTGTCTTCAGGACATATTTCCTTTTTCCCGGATCCAAAAGGAGATCCTTCAGTTCTCATAATGTGAATCTAGAAATGATTCATCGCGAACGGACATTCGATAACAGCGGGTCCTCCTGATGTGAATCGTCTGTCAGTGAGATGCTTCTTCCGTCTGGACGACACCTTCTATTTCCGAATCGATTACCATCTTTCTCCCTCTTCTTCTCCTCAGTTCTCCCATTTTATCATTTTTTCTTTTTCTCCAACATCATTTTGTTATTTGAACGACTCTCGTTTAGGGATGGGATACAGCTTTGTGCTGGCCTCAACCCAGAACAAAACATTAAGTAAACTTTTGAGATAAATACTTTGTTTACTTTGTTTTGCACAATAACATTTGCTAAATCAATATAAAAATAATCTTTAAGGTAAGCGAAGATACTACTTTTCGAAAAAGTTGATTTTGAGACTTTGCGAAACTTCAAAGACTCCAATATTCTTTTTAAATCCACAATTTTTTTAAATCGATGAATTGTTGAGGAAACTAGAAGAAATTTAATGATTTCAATCGCACTACTTATCATTGAGATTTGTTTTTCTTTCTTGATTTTTTCATAACTCGAATCTCAGAGTTCTTATTTATGCCAACAGCTCTATCAAAAAAAAAGTATTAATTCTGTACGTTTTAAACTTTGTAAAAGTGCTAACTGAATATATTACTGTGATATTAACCTCTAAAACATAATGCACATGCAATATGTCGTTTTTAAGCAATGATCAATTGAAGTGCAGGGCCAAAAACTACGTTTTTCGGGGAAATTTTCGAACAGGTACCCATAAAACCTGTTATTAGTTAATTATTTCTAAATTGGAGGTTCATATAATTCCATGATATCTAACGAAAAGTTAGACACATTTTTTTTTTTTTAAATTATGAAAAAGTGTGTGAACTGAAAGTTTTAAAGAAGTGTTAGGTTTTGAAGGAAAAAAAAATACTAAAGAAAAAAAAAGCATTTACATTTTTTACAACAAATAAATAGTCAAAATTGTGTTATTTATGTCATTATTAAATAATCATTTTAAGTTTTAGTAAGGTGCAATGAGTAGTGAAGGAAAGAAATATTTAGGATGATCGCTTACCTTAAAAAGTAATAATGCCTCAAAGTTTTGTGCACTCAAAGCCAGACTATTGTTAGTTACACTATCACTGCTTTGCACTGAGGCACACGAAGGTTCGAACTCGCGATCTTATAACACAAGTAAATAATTATGTAAGATTTTTTTTTTAAAGAATGAAGGCTCAGTGCGGAATTTGATTCTACATACATTGCAGCAATAGCATAAAAATCTCCATTTTCGGACGAATACTTGTCTGGTCATGAGGTACAAAATTTATTGGTTAATCTTTGTTGAAATTCACAAGAAGAGTCAGTCATATTCCGCTAATGAATAATCAGTGGATGTGAACTTAAAAAAGTCTAGTTCAATAGCAGCTAGTAACTAACACCAGTTCTTATTCCGGTACCATATTGCTTCGTGTATAAATCTTAAACAATTAAAAAATTTCAGAGCCTCAACATGTTTCATTTATGTAAAATAACATTAAAGATATGTAAAATTGATAATCATCCATAGAATAGGAAAACAAGATACACAAATGACAACTAAAAAGTCTATAAAATCAAAATTTAAATTTTTTTAATGTTTTGAAAATAAGTATATCAGGGTAACTTATGGGCATAAATTTACAAAGTAACTTTACTTTAGCAAATAATATTAAAACTACATTCCATCATTTCATTAGAAGATTACAGACTGTGGTTTAAAGTTTGCACGCTGTTTTTTGTTTTTTTTTTACAAAACTTCAAAAAACTCACTTAAATCCTGTTTCTTTTCTCTGCCTATTCTGAAAAAATGCTTTTTTAGTTTCACAAAATGTGTACGACAGCCAAAATTATAAACATTATCTGGTGATTATTAAAACTTTGACTGATAACTAGCGTTCAAGAGGATAAGACAAAGAAACAGCTCTTGTGATCGAAAAGTTCAGTTTCTCGAAAATAGGTTAAATATTTTTATATTATTACACACTGTATTGTCTAGTTTTTCAGTCACGATCACATCAAAGTGTAACGAGAAAAACGTTAAATAATCCAAATTATTCTAGAGCAGCGCGTGCTTCATTAAGTTTGTCTGAAAAAATACTTTTTGAAATTAACAAAATGCCTGCAATCGCGAAAATTATAAACATTATCTGGCGATCATTAAAACTTTAACTGATAACTAGCATTCCAGATGATAAGACAAAGAAACAGCTCTTGTGACCGAAAAGTTAAGTTTCTTGAAAATAGATTAAATATTTCCTTATTATTACACACTGTATTGTCTAACTTTTCAGTCACGATCGCATCAAAGTGTAACGAGAAGCTCGTTAAACAATCTAAATTATTCTCGAGCAGCGAGTGCTTCATTAAATTTGTCTGGTGAGAGAATTTTAAAGGAAGCTATAGAACGCGACTCGTGTTCTACGAAACAAACAATCAATACCAAGGAGGCATCTCTTCCCAACTGATGCTGCCAAGCGAATTGTCATGCAAAGGGCGTTCCGGATGCGGGAGCTAATGAGGTGCGTCCACAATCCGCGACCTCTTCTCCTCCAACGTTCCAAGAGTCTCCGACTCGCATCCAGAGATCAATGAGGAGAAGACTTATTCTCTCGGAACAGTTCACGCATTTATTTAGCATCCGCTATTGCAAAGTATGATGCGTACTTTTGACAAAGAGGCATCGGTAGAGCTTTGTTTATTCAGCTTGCACTGCGGTTCAGTCACTGATCCAGAATGCTACTGAAGCGGTGACATCAATATGGATATAGGAGAGATTTTCGGTTCAAAGTGCGAAAGGGATAAGTCTGTTGCAGCTGTATTTACTTGAATTTTCAGTTAACCTCGTGTATTTTGATTAGGTAAAGGTATTAACTACTGGTAAGGCATAGTTTCTTTTGCAAATCTGTTGAACACAATGCTCAATCTACGAAGAGTGTCTTTCTTAATTCTGAATGAATTAGGCTTTGGTTCACTGAGCTAGAAGGGAAATGTCAGGGCAGCATCAATGATGTTACTGACGGAAGCAATGGGGAAAAGTTTAATTTAAAAGCAAATGAGAATTACCGAGGCACTACACAGAAAATTTCACAACAAACAATACCAAAAAAGAAAAAAAACCTACACGATTTGAGCACCAATTAGCAAATGTCGTGACGTAGAATTAAAAAAAAATCAAGTATTTAACGCGTCGTTCTACGAACAATGAGAAGACCGGTTTGAGTCCCACTGCGTAACTCTTGTTGCATTCAATCAACACTACCAAGCACAGCTTTCTTATTTTTTTTCACCATAAAATTCTACGATGAAACAAGATTGATATAAAAGACTGTCCACACGATTTCCGTACCTTTCTACTTCACATTTTCCGGATTTGTTTTCATGTAACGAGGAAACTTTTGGTCTGGAATAAAAACTCAACTTTCCAGTTATTTAAAGATCGTATGTAACAGATAATAAAGTTATTCTCTACACTGTGTAAAAAATTTCAGACACGTTACTAAGTATTTCCTGTAACGTTTCGGGATTTTAATGGTTTTCATCCACTTCCTGGAAATATCAAGTAGGATTGTCAAAACGTTTCCTGAATGGCTACAAGTTGCAGGAATGCAGACTTCTCTCTGTTGTAAAAAATATTTATAGCTACCAGTTTAAAGAGTAACTGAGAGTATTTATAAGGTGTATCGACTTGAATTCAGTTACGGCTCGTCCTGACTGATTAAGCTCCCAAAGGGAGCGAATAAGTATTTGGACTACTGAGCTTTGCAAGAAGTGCAATCATGACTTGCAATTCTGGCTTAATACTGCTTCTGGAGCTGTTATGTTATTTCTATCTCAGATTCCTTTGAATTAAAGAGGCACGACTGGCTAAACGTGAAGGTTTCAGGATAATTTTAAGAAGGTTACTGAGTTTAAGGGGAAAAGTTTAATGGTTTTTGCGCGATATATTACTGGCTGAAAATGAGCACATCAGCTGCCTATTATTTTCCAGGAACATTTCTGAATCCCTTTTACATGTAGATATCATTACAATTCCTGCATCGAATTTGTAGCTAGCGAGTAATGATGTGAGCACTCTAAACAGAGAGAACGTGAAGGAGGTTCAATCATTCAATATGAGTTGCATTTCACAAGAAGTTATAAAGTCAAAATAAAACTGGAGTTATGGCATGAAAACAGATAGCAAAGAGATTTTTAAGTTAAAATGCAAAATAATTTGAGCAATAACATTTTTTTTATCGATAAAAGTACAATTCAGATAAGTAATAAATTTTAAGTAGCTATTATTATTATACTGAATAAGTTTGCTTCCTAACATTTTTAGTGTTTAACAAAAAACTGAATGCGTTAAAGTATTAAAGTAAGCTGCTTGGATTTGCTCAGTATCTGAACAGAAAATATTTGTTTTTTCGAAGAGTCGTAGAACGCTCTCTATCACAATATGAAAGCATTTACGAACTTTCAATTGTATGTGATTCCGAATCGTCTAAAACAGGGTTCTTAACCTTTCAGATTCTACACCTCCCTTTCAACGTTGGTGTAAAGTCATACCTCAACCCCCACTATATGTGATTACAAGTAACACAATCGGGGTTTGAAACTGAAGCTGGTTTGGACAGATGAATCTGGTGATTTAATAAAAATGTAAATAGTTTATTACACAAGGGGTTTACCATTGATATTCGAAACTTTATTTTAAACATATTTTAATAAGAACACATTTTTTAAATCGAAGCATCAATACCAATCATAAATTCATTGAAGATATAGTCAGTTGAGGTGAAGTTAGCATGTGTTTATGTAAGTGATTGGTATTAGTCACTTTCATAAAATCCGTGGCAGGGCTGTAACTCTTTATCCTTCACAAGTGTTTGAATATTAAGTTGTGAAAGCGACAGAAAGCACACCTCAATAGAACTTCTAGAACTTCTAATGTCCAGCTCAGTAATTTGACTTCAGGTATGCTAATGCTGAAAATTCGAATTCACAGGCATGTGAGTGAAAAACACATAAAAAACTTCAAAATAAAAAAAAGGTAAAATTGAGAACATGTGACTAAAAAAATTGAGTAAGTTGTATTTGGGAAAAACCTAACGTGGTAGCGTCGTAATGCTGTGATTAGGATCTGCGTAGCCATTACACTGCTGCTAGGTTAGGTTTGCTTCAGCTATGGATAGTTTTTTTTTTTCTTTTTACTGGATGTCTACCCTAAAAGTGCACCAATTGTTAATTCCTAAACCGTTAAACCGTTAGAGATAAGCGTATATTTCTATTTTGAAAAAATCTTTAAATTGCGCAAGGACTCGAAATCCATGAAATTTTTTTCAAAAAATCTAATTTTAATAAAGGTACAAAATTTAACTTTTTATACAGTCTTCCAGTCCTAGCATTGATATTTAGTAAAACATTCCGGACACACTAACATTTAAAACTTTAAAAAAAATCACTCTTCTACGACCAAAATTGACCGAGATATGAAGTTTTGAAAAATCACTATTTTTGAAGATATTATGACGTCAGCGAGTGAACTCTTAAGGGTACGTATGTAATTGACAAAGTGTGATAATAGGTTTAAATTTATTTTGATTCTTGTCATTAGGATTATTTATTTTTTTTTATTAGTAAGGATTATGAATGATTGAAAATAATTTTTAAGGACTATTTATAAGCTCAAAGATCTATTGAAGGTTAAAAATATTTTTTAAAAATGTTTATTTGTTTATCATTTTGTTTCAATAATATCTAATTTCCGTATGAGAATTTGATTTTAAAAAAGGTGTTGAATTTCAAATTTATGCAAAAGATTATCACTGCATTTAAAGTTGCTGTGGCAAAAGTTTTTTATATTTTTATTTAGAACTTCCGTTTTTTCATTTCATCCGGCAGACGATAATTTTGTGATACTACTTTTTTTTTCTTTTAACAGAGAGAGATTTCATTTATTTTCATTTTTATTTTCAATATGCCAAACTGGTAGTGTCTATTATTTTAGGGAATATCCCTCTTAAAAGAATAATTTTTCGTGGAACATAGGCTATTTCATTCAGTGAACTCGACTGGATTGGATAATTCAACGATCTAGTAAACATGGAATAATCAGTCAAATGACTAAAAAGAAAAGAAAACAAAAATCCCCCGACATTAAATAAAAAAAAACTTTTTTAAAAAAAAAAAGTCAATACATAATATTTGATTTGAAAAAAAAGAAGAAAAGAGTTCATTACTTAATGATATTTGCAAATGAAAATAAAAGGTTCTTAAAATAAAACGAAGGAAAAAAAAAAAACATAAATAGACCTTTGAGCTAATAGACAGCACTTTTCTTCAGCATTCTTTTCAGCCACTAATAGTACTTCTTGATAACAAGAACCAATTACACAATTTGCCTATTAACACACTTTGTCAATTCGCATACGTGCACTTAATGATGTCATAAAATTTTTGAAAATAGTGATTAATCAAAACTTCATAACTCGGTCAATTTTGGACGTAGAAGAGTGATTTTTTTTTAGTTGTAAATATTAGTGTGTATGGAATGTTTTACTAAGCATCATTGATAGGACTGGGGGACTGTATAAAAAGTTAAATTTTGTAACTTTTCCAAAATTTGTTTTTTTGACAAAAATTTCGTGAATTTCGAGTCCTTGCGCAATTTAAAGATTTTTTCAAAGTGGAACTTTTCGCTTATCTCTAACTGCTTAGGATCTGGATATTGGTCCACATTTAGGGTGGACATCCGTATATTCATGGTTTCTTTGAAATTCTTCTGTGGAGACACACCTCAAGGTTGAGAATCGCTGGTCCGAAGTAACCCATCCTCGTTTTGAGTTTGGTTCATAATTACAAATTCACCCTGCAAATGAAATTAACATTGAAAAACAATATGTCCTAAACAAGTCGACCCGTGCGGAACTCCGAACTGTGCTTCAAATCGTTTCATGAAGCATTTCGCTCTTTAAAATTTCAAGGAAAGAACATTATGAAGAAGAACCGAAAAAAGTAACCGAATAAAAGTAAGCGCAAAAGAGAAGGCATGTAATTTGAAGACATCAGTAACAAATCCTCGTTATACACAGCGTTATGATAATTTGATCATCGCTCACCTTTTGGTTGTAAATATTTTCAATGCAAACATAAATATCATTAAAAATGTGGTTGAGTGACTTGTGGCAAATACAGTCCCGCCCATGTGAGCATCTGACGCGGAAAAGAGAAACATTAAAGAGATATTTATTGGCACGGATTCGAACTGGCGCCATTCTGATTAACAGCACGTCACTCCAACAAAACTAGCAATTGCGCCTTCCTTTTCAAATAATATTCATTGAAGGATTGCGTAATAAAAAACAGATTTTTTTTTAATTTATAATAATAAGTTCGTGCGTCTCTTTGTTTTGTAATTAGCCAGCATGATATGATTTGAAATTATTCGTAAAACATGCAATTTGATTAAAGAATGAGGAAGATCTCGCGTAGCCTTTGAAACAAACATTTTAGAGAAATACAAAATTAGATTGAAAATAAGTGTTTATTTTTGAAAATTGAACAATTTCCCATAGTAGGTTGCTTTAACTGTTACGGCTTAAATGCAAGCACATGTTTTTCTTTTAATCGAACTCTTAAAATTCAAAAAAAAAAAAAACCAGTTGAACGGTGTCCGTTTTTTAAGCGTAATTTTTCGAACGTGGAAAAAATGTATATTTTTTCCAGCTGAAAGCAGAGGAGTAGAAAATGGTTTCTTACTAATTAAGTTGATAATAATTTTAATGTTTCATATCGTATTCCCGAATAAATAATTAAAGGTTTACTGGGCGAAACTCGTAATTTCAATTTGTTGTAGTATTTTTTCATTTGTACAAAGGGTACTGTTACTAGAAAAAAATTTTGAAAAAAAAAAATAGAACCGACTTCAAAATTGCTCTAAAAAGTGAAAAATAATTTTATTCTTTAAACGCCATCGATAATACTTTTAAACATATTTTTTGAAGTTGGCGCTAAAACAAAAAGTAAAATCCAGTGTAACGATGCTTCGTTCATATTGTTTTCAGAAAATCATCCAAAGTTAGGAACGAAACATTTATATCGTTACTCAAATATGCTGTTATCAATGCATAATGTATATGGTAGTGAAGAAACTAGGCCTGGTTAAATTTATAGTTGGAGTTGAGTTATGGATGTCAATGATGTTATTTATCGTTTTTGCGCCAACTTCTAAAATTATGTTTAAAAGTATTATGGATGGCATTTAAAGAATAAAATTATTTTTCACTTTTAAGAGCAATTTTGAAGTCGGTTCTATTTTTTTTTTCAATTTTTTTTTCATTCTTTTTAGTGTAAACGCAGATATTTCAGTAAAAGTAGGAAGTTACCTAGTAAGAAGTTCGGCTCTATATCACTGTATTGCTTCAGAGAAGCCTTTATTCAAAATTATAATTACAATTACTATTAATGTTACTGTTATATGGCACCAAACTTTTATAACAATGGGTTTCATATCATTTTAATCATTTAATAGGGAATCTGCATAAAATTTACTGTTTTTTTTCCAATAACTTTTTTTCTAAACAGCAAATATGGTCAAACAAAGTAATGGGACCTAAGTTGAGCCATCCCCTATCCATTAAAAAAATAATCATCAAAATCGGTTCACTAGGTGAGATGCTGTGAGTGGACAAACAAAAAAAAAAAAACATACGTACGGTATGAACTGATAACCGCCTCCTTTTTGAAGTCGGTTAAAAAATCTACATTTCAGCATACATTGAAAATGATTTCTGCACAAAAATGATTCCCTTGAGGTAAATCTAATACTTTTTTATGCTTACATTATGCTTAGTGATCTGGACGGAGTCAAAGCTTTAAAAAATAAAAAATAAAAGGAAGAACACCCTTCGATTAACAGTCAACTTATCTGAATGATAACTGTAGCCTGCATAAAGGAGTCGAAACACCAAGTAGCATTCCCATTGCATTTATTTTATTGTCTTGCGTGTGTTATCTGTTGTATGTTATCAGTCCATGTAATGCGTAATATTAATCTAAATTTGCTATTATGTTGGACAGCCCGGGCTTGCCCGAAGTTCAGATAGTTTATAGCCGAACGCTCTACCGAAAAAAACTTATCAATTTAACCGAACAACTAAGTCCAGTGCTTTTAAGCTTTACTTTAAAAAAAAAAAAGGAATTTTTATTCATTTATTTATTTTTAATTATTTTTTTGCCGAAAGCGACGCAAAAAATTGGAAAACTATATTAGAATTCGGCTTAAAAAAACGCATAAGAACTAAAGGCTATATATATCAAGATTTTGCAACAGCAAGGGGCTTTTCTATAAACTTGATTTTTAGACCGTAAGTCTATTTTTCATCATTAGCCGGCCTGATAAGTTTTAAAATGAGGGAGGAATTTCTTCAACAGATAAGTAAGATCTCACATACTGACAGAAAAAAAAATCCACTAGTTGTTTTACTTTTTAAAATTTTTACAATTTGTTATCGCAGGCTGCTTAACTGTACGGTTGAAATACAAAATAATTTGAACTAAGTTCTTTTTTAAGCGTAGCTTTTCGAATGTAGTAAAAATGTGCTAGACCATTTGTTTTTTGCCGAAAGAAGAAAAAAAAAGTATATTTTACCCATCAAGTTGTTAGTAATTTTAATGTTTTATTTCGTATTCTAAAAAATACTCTTAGTTTTAAATGAAAAGCGGAATTTCAGTTTGAAGTAAAAATTGTTTTAGCTGTACAAAGGGTCAAAAACTTATTAGAAGAATCTATATTTCAATATACGATTTATTTTTTTTCTGAACAAAAAAGAATTCCATTGTAGTCTGAAATCTTAAACCTGATACTTATATTTTCGCTTACATTATGCTTTAATTTTCTTACCGGAGCCAAAGCTTTAAAAAAAGAAAAGCCTTACTACTCAGAAGTAATTTAGCAGCATGTTGCATCAAGTTTTCATAACAGCAAGTAGCGTTTCCTTCTCATTTATTCTATTCCCTCATATTTGTTATTCATTTTATTAAGTGTTCGTGTAATACGCGATGTTTCTCTAATTTTTTGATGCAGATTTCCCGGACGTGGGCCCCGTGGTGGTTACAGTCGAACGCTCTGCCGATCAAGCTATTCAGCTCTGTCGGTCATAGTGCAAGTTAAATTTATAAATTTAACCGAAAACATCATTCTGGTTCTTTAAAATAGGTTTTTTGGCGGAAAAAAACTATATTTAGACCGTAGGTCTATTTTTTGTAAGTAGCCTGTGCGATAAGCTTTAAAATAAGGTGTAAATCAAAGAAATCAATTAAGAACTGAGGAAAATCTCAAGTAGAAACCAAAAACAGGCTACAGAAATAATATATAAGGATGACGCCAAAGTGCAATCGAAAAATTGCAGTCAAAATGCAGTTTGTGAAGAAAGCATTTCTTGCATTTGCAAAAAAATCGTCTAATACTCATTTCATGCAACTTTTTTTTTTCCCTTTAATACAAAACCTACAGTCGGTTTCAGTTTAATAACAGCACATTAACTAAACAAATGAAAACGTTAGTTAAATGGAAATCTCAAACTTTAAAAACAAGGGACGACCGTTGCGCGAAAAGCGTTCCAGGCAACCTAAAAGTACTCAATCCATCGTTCCAACAAAAGGGACTGCTTCGATTCGATGGAACATGAAAGTGATCCATTAGTGTGCTCATTCTGAAGCTGGACGGCTTTTATTTCGTTCCAACTTTTATGACTTCTCACGTGTGGAATTTAGGAGAGCTCTCACTTCTTCCAATTCTTTGGAGTGTAATGGAAAAATGGTGTCCCTGTGTTCCTTTCGTCGTTTCCGGCGTAGCCTGTTAGTTTTATATGACTTGATACTTAGAGAGTGAAAGGCATAGCGTTGAAGTTTAAAGGTATTAGTGATCATAGATATTTTAAAAAGAAACGAGCAAAATACCTTTTCTGATGTAAACTTTCTTGAGACTTTTGCAGATTTAGATTCTAAATGTACTAATATCAGTAATTTTCTACCGAATTAATTTCAACATCTTATAGGATTAAATATTTCATTTCAAAAATCGGTTTTTTACAAAATGCAACAGAAAAAAATGGGATGTAACTATGGGCTCTCTTCAAAAAAAAAAAAAAAAAAGCTCTAAAAGCAGTTTAAAATAGGATTAAACTACAAAATGGTAGATAATTTGTTTATTACAGGAGAAAAAATCTTTGCAGAAATCGTAAACATATCTGGCTCTTTCAGCCCCGGCAAACTCTAAGTGTGCTCACCATTTGGCATTTTACACTTTTCACTCAACACCTCTCGCCGAGTATCTTCTGTAAAAATTCCATAACGAAAGGTACAACTTTCATTGCTTGAGTATTTTTTTTTTTTTTTTTTTTTGCTTAACAAAAAGAGCTGGTATAATTATGGGTATCCCTTAAATGGGGCTCATATTTACGCCAACTACACTTTGGAATAGCTTTATATGGGGACTATCACATGTAATGCAAAAGTGTGCGTGACTAAGGATGTGCTTCAAAACGTGGTTTAAAGTCGTCTCCTCTTTGCGGATATCACTGTGAAATTATTTTTAACTTAACACAAGAACATAAAAAGATAACGATTTCTCATAGTACATCTTAAGAGTTTACAGTCCAGAAAATCATCAATGTGCACAATAACTCACGCTGTATCCTTACTCTCTCTCTCTGAAAATTGCTCGCCGACTACTAGTAACCAGCCGTGCACCAAGGGTTGAGAACTAATAATCTAAACTTATTAAAACAGGTGCGCGTCTGTCTGTTTGTGTGTGTGTGTGTCTGTTATCATATATCTTCTGGACTGGCAATGTCTATCAGGTCAATACTGGCACCGTTTGATACAGGACATCCGGGGAAAACTGAACCTTAAGGGGTCAAACAGCCTGACTCGAGGAGGTCCTAACACAATAAAAAGTATTAAAATGATCAACTGAGGCAATGAGGACGAAAGGGAGGTAAGTGAACTTTTTAAAGTTTAGGGTGAAACGCGTTTAAATTTCGGCTCCTGAATAGGTTTTCATGGAATTTGTTTTCTAAATCATGCCGTACAGCAGCACTCGCCAGAGCTACTAGTACCATTTTTTGCCCTAAAACAGAGAAAAGTTTCTCCTACCATTTGTATTGCTTACGTCCTAGTTTTAAATTTTGGTAGTTTCAGCCCTTTGCTTCTTACTGCCTCAATTGTCAGCCACCGCACAGGGCCGCAGAGAGCCAAAGTGGGTCTCTAATCAGTTTTGTTGCCGGTCCTCTCACCTCAAACAAAAAAAAAAAAAGAAAGAAAAGAAGAAAAAAATAAAGAAAAGAAGATAAAAAGGAAAGAAAAAAAAGGAAAAAGGAAGAAAGAAAGGGAAAAAGAAAGAAAGAAAGGGAAAAAGAGAAAAAAAAATTCAAAAACTGTTTGGTGCTAGAAAACAATTAACTCTATTTTAAGTACCACAACAGTAAATACCAAAAAAGAAAGAAAAAAAAATAAATTTTACTTTATCTTTACTTTTACGACTATTCAGTCCCCCCCCCTTTTCTTTCATTTTTTTCTTTTTTTTCTATCTTTCTTTTTCCTTCTTAATTTTCCTTTTTTTTTTAAGTCTGTGTAGCTGGGCCCTTCAAGGCTCGGGCCCCTAGTTTCCAACTAGGCTGACATGGCCTCTCGTTGGGCCTGCCGCCGCAGGTGGCATTGAACCACCAACAAAAGAGTGTTGGCGAGCGAAGCGAGCAAGAGCCAGAACCACTTAGTAAACTTACAGAACAATGCCTGAACTTTACGGGAAAATATTATGCGTGCTGGGTCAGAATTCGAATTATTTTTTTCGCATAGTGAAGATAATGTAACTTTTCCAAAAGATAAAACGTGATCCCTTTATCCGCACCGTTTAAATAGATGCATTTAATATCCAAACAGTTATAATAAAGAAAATGTCAATAAATTCAAAAAAAAAAAAGTTAACATCTGAAATTTAGGTAAGATACACAAATAGTAAAAATGTAGTCAAAAGATTCCAGTACATTTAATCAAAAGACAGAAGAAAAGTCGACAAGAGGAAAAACAGTTCTTAATTAATGACTCCAGAATGAATGGGAGAATTGCTGTAAATGACTTACTTTAAAAAAATCCATTTTCTTTCTTGAAACTAAAAGATTTCATTTAATTGGCTTCCTTTATCTATTCTAAACTCAAAAGAAAAAGGGAGAAAAAAGAGGAAGATTAATTTTCTTTTGTTCTGTTTAAACAAATGGTTCTTATACTTCCATTTTAAAAAACTTTATTCTATTTTGCATTTCAGAAGTTAGTAGTACAAGTTAATGAGCCTGAAAGATATTTTGGCGGGGCAACGTAAACTGAATTAAAAGACGAAAAACATTTCTGAGTTCAGAAATAATTGCTTTGTACACATCTTATTTTTCTTCAATTTTAATTTAGGTGCTTACAATTCTAATTTAGATTTGGCTGTTTGAAGAAATATCTTATAAGAGACAATGATAAAAGCGGAATGGCATAAACAAGTAAAGTTGACGGTTTTTACGTAAGGTTACCTTTTATTTTGACACTTTAAAGGAACTGCAAGTTAAATTATTCATATTTAAATTTGGACTGATATTTTCAAACAAATCCAATGCTTTCTAAAATTGTTTTTGTTTAGTTTAATATATGAATTTAACTCACTGGAATATATTTTCGTCTAGCAGAAAATACATAGATCTGTTTAAGATATAATTTCATGAATTTAGTTTTTCTTGGCAAAACTTCAGATTGCTGCAATGAAGACAGAGAAATCCAAATAGAAGCATATTATAGTACATCGGAAGAGTATATTGTGTCATTGGTTTTGTCACACCATCAAGATCTTCTGTTTGAGAAGAAATAAGAATATCGTTTTCATATTCAGCAAAACGCTTCACATTTCATTTCTTAATTTGTTGGTTTCAGGTTAACAGCAGAATTTGTTCCCAGGTAATCAATATTAATAAAAATTCAAGTTCAGAGAAAGTAATGATACTGAAGCATTTGCTCTTGAATACTGAAAACTTTAGACTTTATTTTAGTTAAAAAAATATAATAAAACTATGTATGTTCCACAGAAAAACACAAGACCTAAGTTTGCTGTCATGTTTTTTTTTTTTTTTTTTTGCTGTTTATGTAATATTCCTTTTTTTTTTTGTCATCCTTTGCTTCTATTTAGATGCTACAGATATTTTTTTTAAATCTTCATCTTTTCACTTTAATATATCTATATATATAAAAATCTCGTGTCACGATGTTTGTTCGGAGTAAACTCCGAAAGTACTGAACCGATTTTTATCAGATTTCATACGTATCTGTAATTTGGTCCAACTTAAAAGATAGGATGGTTTTTATAATTTTTAATTGCAAATAAAATGTGTATTATACTTTAATAATGGTATTGATTGTTTGGTTATGTAAATTCTTACTAGATGGCGCTGTAAGTTGATTCATCGTCAAAAATTTTATTCTTAAGTTAATTAAAATATTCAAATGACACTATGTTACGAATATTGATGGTTATTAACAATATCGCCGCAGAAAGGAAGAGTATAGAGGTCACACTTTTCAATCTAAATGTCAAATTCTACAAATCAAGTTGAAATTGATAAGCAGCGGTAGTTCCATACTCACCACTGCTTTTAAAAACGTATGAGACTCAGATATAAATGTCGAGCTTTGCAGTTCCGTGAAATCCATTAAATACTTCATCAAATACATTAGTAAAGATACTCTTAGGTAGCATTTGAAGTAAGAGATAAAAACAAAATTGCCGGAAAAATACGATGGGCGATGAGTGGACATAAAAACAGCAACGAAGCTGTCTGATTTCCTCATATATTGAAAGAGACCCTCCTGTACTGCATTTTGCTGTACATCTTGAATATGGTCAACGAATGAATATATTTTACCAAAGATATTTTCTACGAAGAGCAATTGAAACACCAAAAACGACTCTGATTTTTTTTTTACATTGTCTAAAACCTAATGTGTTTGGCCCAATTCTCAGATATAAAATTTTTTACCATGTTCCACGCTATTTTACATACATTGTAAACAGAACCGAAACGTTACTGATTATTTTCGTGGAACATGTTGGATTTCAAAAGTCTTATTGGAAATTTTATTTGGAAATCAAGTATCTGCTTCAAAAAGTTTCCTGAATTGATACAAATTTCATGAATGCGGACTTCTCACTGTTGTGAAAAATATTTTTAATTTCCAGTTTAAAGATTAACTGAGCGTATTTATTAAGTGTATCGGCTACAGTTCGATAATATTCCGTCTACATTGACTAAACTCTCAGTGAGAGTGAATGAGCCTCTGGATTCCGTGTCATTGCAGAATTCGCAGACTAATTAAACCATGATATTTGCTTGCGAGTGACTCCTTCCTTTCGCCGTGATTGCATCATTAGTGTTGGAGCTTTCTTGGAAAAGTAAAGAGGTGTCAAGCTTTCTATTCAACTCACCTAATCTTTTTCTAAAGGTCCAGCGACACGTCTTGGCTTTTAGCCTGTGATAGTACTGAATTCTTCAAAGATTTCAAGATAATTTCAGGAAGATTAATGAATTTTGGTGATGAACTGACTTCATTACTGTCGTCGTGGTCCGTACAGATTGACATAACTCCCAATGGGAGGAAGGGAGTCTCTGGATTCAGTAACTTTCCAGGAGTATCAAGCAAGTAGAATTCTTTGTGCCTACTTCAAAGTCCTTCTTAGCAGTGGCTATGGTTCTTCAGCAAGTCTTTAGGATAATTTTAGGAAGGTCTCTTACTTTTAGTGATATACTCTTTTTTATTTCAAAGATATGTTACTGGTAGAAATTGGGCGTATTCGCTGCCCATCATTTTTCAGGACGTTTCTTAATTATTTTTACTGCGTTGAATAAAATAAAAAAAAAAAAAACATAGAAGCCAAGCAAACATAGAACACCAAATTCATCAATCTCAGGCATAATTAAAAATTAAAGCCAAGACATTAGAACAAAAACTCCATCCAAAACAAAACTGTGCATCCAAAATAAAGTGAATGTTGTTTTTGTATTTGCTTTCGTTAAACATTCTCGAAAAGACAGGAATATTTGCGGACCGTTATTTGTCGAGTGTTTAATACATATCACGATGCATTTCGCGAATTGTAATTATTGGTAGCACACAATCATTGGGAGTTGCATTTTCTAATGCAGGTTTTGTATAACGAGAAACAGTATTCGTCAACTGTTTAAGATAATTTTCGCGACATAATATCCAACACAATCATCATTTCTGTGGGGAAACTATATAAATTTTATGCCTGAGGATGTACTCCACTGAGTTAAACAAATACACCGATATCAAAATCTAGATTAAACACCAAAAATGTATAACGAAGCTTTAGTGTTGATTGAAGATTTTCGGTTGAAAATTCGTTCACCAATTAATTATTTTTTTTCAGTTCAAACCCACCTAGATTATGCAACGGTACACGTTTCTTCATCAAAATTTCAACAATTTTGACGGAAAAGTTTAAAGGAGAAATTTTAGTGTTGCCACGTAAGCGATTAATAGCGTCATAATTTTCAAACACATTTGAAAGGCTTCAATTTCCGATTTGTTTAGCTTTTGAAAAGACCATAAATAGATCTCAAGACCAAACAATGTCTACTTTCGGTTTAGATTTGAAACATACATGTTTCTCTCATGAGCAACTACAGGATGTCCTAAAAAAGATTGACTGTTCAAAAATTCATAACAATAAAATATTTAATGATAAAAAAATAATTTTTGCAGAAAATTCATGCGGTGGGCCGTAAGTTTCGTCCCCCAAAGTTCCAAAATTTAGTTCAAGAATTTTCCAATAGATGGCGCAGCATATGTAAGACCGTAAATCAAAGAAAAGTAGAAAATTACATCATAGTTTTTCAAAAAATGTTTTTAATAAATAAAATTTTTCAACAATATTTTCAAAGTGTCTGTCACGGGCTGGAACCACATGTCGCAATTGGAGGAAAAATTGGTGAATTCCAATAATTATTTTTTTACTTATAGGCTTACTATCTGCAGCGCCATCTATTGAAAAACTTTTGAACCTAACTTTGGAGCTCTGGGGGTACGAAACTTACGGCCCACCACATGAATTTTCTGAAATTTGTTTTTAATCATTAACCATTTTCCTGTTATAAAGTTTTGAAAACAGTCAGTCTTTTTCAGGACACCCTGTATCTATTGCCTATCCACGAGTGGGAAAGCTATCATACCTATTCGTGTTAGTAAAAGACAGGTTAAGCAAGAATATCGTGTACAACTTAGTGTTAGATAATTTTTAGTTTTCAAAGTATAGAAATAATAGATCGAAGTCAATGTTATCTATCTCATTTATAAAATTTAATTTTTAAATGGTTTTAATTTAGTTAATGTATTTTCAGAAAACGTTATTGATTACAAACTATAGATATTCTGAGTTGATTAAAATTTAGTGCACATTCTAAAAAGTGTATGTTGGTTTATGTTTAATTTCTGCGTTCTGATATATTACAATCAGTTTCGATATTCACTATCACTTTCAAGTTATTTTGCTTTTATTTTTGGCCGAAGTCATACTTGCAAAATTGACAAAGCGTAAGTATAGTGCTTTAACCATTGAAAATTTAGTTAGTACTTACTCTATTTAATAATTACTAAATTCAGCCTAACACGTACATTATCAATCTCATTTGTTTTAAAATTGACTAGACTATTTTAAGCTTTACTAAAAATATTAATTAGATTCTATCGAAATATTGAGTAAATTTTTTTTTTAATCCAACAACTTCGCCACAGCAACGCGTGGCTGGGTCAGCTAGTATATATATATATATATATATATATATATATATATATATATATATATATATATATATATATATATATATATATATATATATGTATATATATATATATGTATATATATATATATATATATATATATACATATATATATATATATATATGTATATATATATATATATATATATATATATATATATATATATATATATATATATATATATATATATATATATATATATATATATATATATATATATATATATATATATATATATATATATATATATATATATATATATACATACATAATATGACTTTTCTTTTTGTCTACACACACATTAAAATACTTTTAACGTAATATAAAAGAGAAACAGAATGTATGTGAGAAAGGAATCATGAACCCATTAATTTTTTTGTCCACAAATTTCTTTAAACAGGTTTTTTATTTTAAACATTTTTTCTCTCTCTATGGTAACTCATTTGAATGCTTTTCCTCCAAAAGGTTTCCGGGTGCTTTTCTTTGCATACCAAGCTCCAGAAACATCATGAAAAATGCTCTTTTATAAAAGTCTTTAGATTTCATGAAAAGTGCATGAATTTTGCATCGATTTCTGTTTAGCATGCTTTTTTTTTTCTTTTTGCAGTTGATCGTTTTATGCTGACATGACATTCATTCTATACAGAGAAATATCGATCGCTTTACAAGATCTTTTAAAAGGAGTAACTTATGTACTTATAGAAAGAATCACATCAATCGCGATAGCCAACATAACCAGATATATGAACCCTTTAAAAAAATAAAAATAAAAAAAAAAGAAAGAAAGAAAGGGGAAAAAAGGGGAGATAAAGATATTATTATATTTATTGTTGAGAAAATATTTTTTGTGTTTTCTTGATTTTTTCATGACTCGGTTGACTGGAATGTCATTACTCGAATAGTTTTTGAATTAGTTTTTTTGTTTCTATTTTTAATAGAAGTGATAGTTTCCTGTTTTTTTTTTAAATGAAAATAGAAGATGTCTTCTAGTTTAAGAGACAATATTAATATTTACGGAAGCATTACATTTCCATTGAGTGTAAGAGTAAAGGCTGTGTTATTTCAACTGAATTTCAAAGAAAAAAAGAGTATTTACATTCTGTCATACACGAGTACTCTTTTTTTTTTAAGAATACATTTAAAAAATCTTTGTAAGTGACAATACATTTTCATGAACGAAGCAGTTTGACTGATGAGACGTTTCTTCCTTTTCTAACATTTTTAGCCACGCAAAAAGATTTGAAGCTCTTTCATTGACTGATGAAACCAACGCAAAAAACTAATGGGCACCAGGAGGTACTTATGTGTATCAAATTTCGTTCTATTTTATTTAGTAGGTTTTGCACTAGAGCAGCCACTAAAAATTGGTCATGCTACACAGACAGAAATACTTCAAAAATGGGCAAAATGGATTCACAAACTTAAAATATGAACATCAAACTGAATTTGTTCAACAAATGTTTCAGTTAATTTTCTTATTGTTGGACGAGCTGAAGTTCTGAGCCTGTCACCAAGCTCTATTGTGACGTCAGTCTTCCGAGTCTCTGAATACGACTTAAGAAATTAAATAATTATATGCAGGCTAAGACAGTTTTAGAGCTCTGACTGCCGCAAGGTTTTTTACGATGTCTGATGAAAAACTCTATTGCGAAATTAAATGATTGAGTTGCGGCATTTTAAATATGCAAATGGAGTTGATCTTTCATGTCTATGAAAACAATTCAGACAAATGTGGAGATTTTGACGAATTTAACTTTCTACGTTAATAGGTACTCAGTTGGTGCATCAGTGACCAAACTCAGTTGTGAAATAAAAAGGAAAAAATGAAACTATTCCAGAAAGGTTATGACAGCCCTACATAAGAAATATTGTATAGGTTTATCACTGAATAGGTGACCTCTAAACTTAACAAAGGTGGAGTAAAAGGATAGGACATAATCTTTTTTGAAGATAGAAAGCTGATGACTCCTCATTTTTAGACAAAATTGGTCTTTTTCCTGCACCAGACATCTAGTGGAGCAGTCCGATAAGACCCCCTCGGGGAATAAAATCTCCAGAGATGAACAAGAACCTCTCTATCATTTCCGTAAGAACTGATAACATAAATCGATTTTTGTCTTGTGTGTGTGAGAGAGCTTAGTTTTTAACCGGAAAATTCAACATTTACATTGTGCCCCGTTTGCAATGAAATGAATTTCTAGAACGTCTCTAACGAAGAAACTTGAAATCGAACTTCGTTGATCGCGAAGCTGACCATGAATGAGCAATATTTCTCTAGCTATATTTTTGCACCATTAGGTACATAAAGTTTAGTGTTCTACTGCGAAAGCAGAGCACGTGAATTGAAAAACTCTACTCACAATCAGAGGGAACGTTAAATTTTTAAATAAGTGCAAGATCTTTTCAAAAACTAATTTTAACACTTTCAACCATACTCGTCAATTTTTCCGACATCCTACATATTTATAAAAAATGGAATATTACTTTAACTAAACGATTTATTCTACTTTATATTATGTGTGTCTTTCTTCACATACTTCGCCAATTTCTCAATGCTTTGAAATACGTTGGATTTTTTCATAAAAAAGGGATAATATTTTTTATTTTCACGTCACCTTGTGCTTTTCCACACACTGTAAAAACGATTCAGGAACGTTCCTGGAAAATAACGGGCAGCTGATGTGCCCAATTTCTGTCTGTAACATATCTTACAAAAGCCTTGCCGCTAAAATTCAGTAACATTCCTAAAATAATCCTGGAAGCCTCCAGAAAAATTCAGAAATCTTCCCGTTTAAAGATAGTCGTGTCTCTGGAACTATAGAGAAAACTTAGGTAGGTACAGTAAAAAGGCTTGACACCTTCCTTCTTTATCAAGAAAGTTCCAAAAGCAGTGTTGGAAACAGGGCCAAAGCTAAGATTGAATAGCAAGCAAGTATCAAGAATTTTTCTCGCCTGCAATTTTAGCAAAGCTACGCTGTCCATAGGCTTCTTCACTCTCTTTGGGGGCTTAATCAGTCTGGACGAGCCGTAGTCGAACTGAAGCCCATACACTTTATAAATACGTTCGGTTAATCTTTAAACTGGGAGCTAAAAATATTTTTCGCAACAGTGAGAAGTCTGCATTCGTGCGACTTGTAGCGATTCAGGAAACGTTTTGACAGTGATACTTGATTTTTTCAGGAAGTGGGAAAAAACCATTTAAAACCCGAAACGTTACACGAAAATACTGAGTAACGTTTCGAAATTTTTTTACAGTGCACAACTAAATAATTTGACAACATTTAACATTTTTAAAACGTTTCATTATAGTTTCAAACTTCAAGCTGCTATTTCGTAGCTTAAACCTGTTACGCCCATATTCACCAGATTATCCGACCGTCAAGTCAGACCTGAACCACAGATAGAAGCCTCGTTGCTAGTTAAAGAAGACTTCAACCGACGCGTCAGTTTGCTGCTCGACCGAAAGTCAAATTGTAAGGTAAAAATGGGCGCAGTGGTTGACCCTCGAGCACTAATAAGTACAAAACAAGAATAAAAGTAGATAAGAAGATGGAGTTAATTTCTAGCACCCCATGAAATAATCGGTTATAATTTGTAGTTATAACTCAAATTGGAGGTTAAGACGGTACACTTACAAAGACATCTGTAAAATTTTAAGCAAGTTACCTTTCTTACTAGTGAGAAATGTCATGAGATAAAATGTTTAATTGCATTTCTCAAAGCTACATTTAATTGTAAAAATTCCTTTTCTGATACTATATGCTAATCACCCATGTGTGTTCTAAGTAAAAAAAGCATGCATTTAATAACCAACCATTTAGGATAGGATTAAGGGGTTGTCCATTACTGGTTGTCGTAAAAGCTATCAGTGCCAGTAATTAACCAGAACGGTGAACTAATGAACCAATAAGGTTTTGAAGTGTTTTTCTTGTGCTTGAGATAAGATATAATAGATTTTTATCTAGAAAAAAAGTATTTTTACCAATAACTGGGGCCGGCCTATGGAGAGGTTTGGCACGAAATTGTAATATAGATTCGAGAGGGCAATGTTACTGGTAATGGGCTTGGCGCTAAAACTTACATGTGCATTACTGCTGTTAAATATTATAAATATGAAATACTACTGAATATGTTATATATATATATATATATATATATATATATACATATATATATATATATATATATATATATATATATATATATATATATATATATATATATACGTATATATATATACATATATATATATATATATATATATATATATATATATATATATGTATATATATATATATATATTTATATTATATATATATATATATATATATATATATATATATATATATATATATTTATTTATTTATATATATATATATATATATAATTTTTAGAACTTAAAATAAAATATTCTACATTTAGACAGCGCAAATGCAGCTAAAGTGTTAAATGTATATTATATATATCATTTAGTCTCACTCGTAAGTGGCACATTAGCATGTGTATGAAACAAAAACAACAAGAAACATATAAGAATAATAACAATATAATTTGAAAAACTATGCGATGTTGAACAATCCACTATAATATTAAAATCTGTTCGCGTCCGTCTGTCTGTCTGTCTGTCTGTCTGTCTGAAGATCGATCTCCTCGAGAACCGCTGCGAATCGAGAGTCGAACGAGATACCGATCAATTCGAAATTTTCCAAAGAAAACAATAGAACCAATCTCGTAATTGTACGACTTTAATTAGCGGAGATATTAATTAAAACGTTAATTAGCATAATGTTATTCAGGAATTTTTATTTCTTTCCTGTTGCCATTTTGCGTATGAGCAAATAAAATTCTAATAATTGTTTTAAAAGAGTTTTTTTGGCTGCTGTCCAAATCTTAAAACAACGTTTCCATCCAGAATTTCATTTCAAATTAGTTTAAAATTGGTTGCTCTATTCGGATATAGCCTTTATTTTATCGTCTGTCCTTTTTTTATTTTTTACATTCAACGTTCTTAACTCTTTTCCTCATATAAAAGTTGTTTCTTTAGCTATGTTTATTGATTTTAGTGTAAGTTTATCATTCACCGGCCTCATATTTTGATACATTTAGGATGTGCGACTAATTATGTTTATTTTGTTGAACTTTTTCCCGTTACATGGGTGAGTTTTCGAATTGCAATAACTTTCTTTTTCTTTCCTGTTTCTATTTTTGAAATACAGTTTGTATCGTTAAAAGAACATGTTAAATTAAGATTGCTTGGATTTCTTTAAGTGAAACAGAGTTGAACAAAAAAATTGTTTTTAAGGATTTTAACTAAAGCTATCTTGGAATCTGATGACTTGGTATTTAATTAATGCTTATTGGTATTTATTTAGTCTTGGTGCTTTAGTTTCACATAATCAATCAAAATGTGTGTGTCATTTTATGTAAAAAGATGATCGTAATTGTACATAAATATTTCAGATATAGTCTATCAGATTTAATTCAGTTTAAAGTGACCAGAGATAATAGTTGATAATGCATATATTTTCATCTTTTGTGCTAATTGAAAATACTCATAACTTGTATCATTGATAACTATGATTAACGTTAAAGAGAATTTTGACAAAAATATGTTCTACTGGTGTTTTACAAACCTTGCATTACGCGTATTTATTTACTTCTTAGCGCTTTAGAAACTGATGTCAGAGTAATACAAAAACATCAATTGGACATCTCTTTCATTTTTTAAGTAGCCCGTGCAACGCCGGGCACGCAGGCTAGTATGGACTATAAAAGTTGAACAATATGAACTATAGAATGGGCAGTAACTGCTACGTTATCAAAGAGCTGGAGCAGTTGGCATAATATATTAATTTGCAGATTTCTATAGAGGTCGGTAACGTACATGTCATAGTGTGTTTGCATTTTTATCATATTAGCAAGTATTAACTTGCCAGATTGAACTGTGACAAGTTTTTATAAAAATTGACGAGTTTTTTTAAATGCTGACATGTACTGTCCAACCGGACAGTACATGTCAGCATTTACCGGCAGCAATTATCCTTATATATTATTTCTGTAGCCTGTTTTTGGTTTCTACGCCAAATTTCCCTCAATTCTTGATCGATTTCTTTGATTTACGGCTTATTTTATAGTTTATGGTGCTGGCTACTGACGAAAAATAGACCCAAGGTCTGAAAATTGTTTCTTTCAGCCGAAAAACCTGTTTTAGAGAACCAAAATAAGGTTTTCGGTCAAACTTATAACTTTAATTTGCGCTATGACCGACAGAGCTGAGTAGCTTGATCGGCAGAGCGTTCTCTTCGTAACCAGGAGATTACGTGTTCGGGCCCACGTCCGAACAATCTGCAACAAAAAAAACAGAGAAATATCGCGCATTATATGAACACTGAATTAAATGGATAACAACTATGAGGGAATAGAATAAATGAGAAGGAAATGCTCCTTGCTGATATGAAAACATACAGTGATTTTGTGCTAAATTACTTCGAAATTGCACGTGTTTTTTTTTTTTTTTTGAAGCTTTGGCTCTGGAAAGAAAATTAAAGCATAATGTAAGCGAAAATATAAGTAACAGGTTTAAGATTTCAGACTACAATAGAATTGTTTTTTGTTCAGAAAAAAAATAATAAATCGTATATTGAAATATATATTCTTCTAATGAGTTTTTGACTCTTTGTACAAATAAATAAAATACTATCTCAATTTGAAGGGTAAAATATATATTTTTTCTTCTTTTTGCTAAAAAACAAATAGCTTATCACATTTTTACTACATTCGAAAGCATAGTTCAATTTATTTTGTATTTTAACCGTGCTGTTAAATGATGAACACGTGCTGCCATCTAAGTTATAACGGTTTAAGCAGCCTGCGGTAACAAATTGTAAAAATTTTCAAAAATAAAAACATTTTTCTTCAATATCTTATCTTATATATTAATCCCCTCTCATTTTAAAACTTATCAGGCTGGCCAATGACGAAAAAAAGACTTACGGTCGAAAATTCAAGTTTTCGAAATCGCCTCTTGCTGTTTCAAAACCTTGATGCTGCCTGTAGTTCTTATGCATTTTTTAAAGCAAAGTTCTAATGCAGTTTTCCATTTTTTACGTCGCTTTCGGCAAAAAAAAAAAAAAAAGCCTGTGTGTGTGTGTTCATATTTTAATAAAGCTTAACAGCACTGGACTTAGTTGTTCGGTTTAATTGATAAGTTTTTTTCGGTAGAGCGTTCGGCTGTAAACTATCTGAACTTCGGGCAAGCTTGGGCTGTCCGACATAATATCAAATTTATATTAGTATTACGCATTACATGTGCTCATAACATACACACCTAATAAAATAAATGCAGTGGGAATGCTACTTGGTGTTTCGACTCCTTTATGCAGGCTACAGTTATCATTCGGATAAGTTGATTGTTAATCGAACTGTGTTCTTTGACTACATCCAGACCACTCAACATAATGTAAGCATAAAAAAGTATTAGATTTACCTAAAGAAATCCTTTTTGTGCAGAAAAACATTTTTATTGTATGCTAAAATGTAGATGTTTCTAATAGCAGTGTTCGACCTTTTGTACAAATGAAAAAATACTACGCCCGATTAAAACTACGAGTTTCACTCAGTAAACCTTTAATTTTTTATTCGCGCGAATACGATATAAAGCATTAAAAGTATTATCAACTTCATTAGCAAGAAATTATTTTCTACTAATATGCTTTCTGCTGAAAAAAAAAAATACATTTTGTCTACGTTCGAAAAATTACACTTAAGAACGGACACAGTTCAACTGGTTTTGGTTTTGAATTTTAAGTGTTCGATTAAAAGAGCATTTAAGCCGTAACGGTTAAAGCAACCTTCTATGTGAAATAGTTCAATATTCAAAGATAAAAACACTTATTTTCAATCAAATTTATTACTTCTCTAGAATGTTTGTTTCAATCGCTACGTGAGATCTTCGTCATTCTTTAATCAAATTCCATGCTTTGCGAATAATTTTAAATCGTATCATGCTGGTTAATGACAAAACACAGATGCATGATCTTATTATTATTTTTTTTTTGGGAAAAAGCTTTTTTGCTGTTTTTTACTACGCATTCCTTCAATGAATAGCTTTCGAAAAGGAAGGCGCAATTGCTAGGTTTGTTGGGGTGTCGGGCTGTTAGTCAGAATGGCGCCAATTCGAATACGTGCCGATAAATATCTCTTTAATGTTTCTTTTTTTCCCGTCAGATGCTGACATGTGCAGGACTGTATTTGCCACAACCTGTTTTTTTCACATGCACAATTATTGCTTTTTCACGAGTCACCACTCAGCCACACTTTTAATGACATTTATGTTTGCATTGAAAATATGTACGTTAAAAGGGGAGCTATGATCAAATTATCACAACGTTGTATTTAACGAGGTTTTGTTACTGATGTCTTTAAATTACATGCCTTCTCTTCTGCGATTACTTTTTTTTCGGTTCTTCGTCATAATGTTCTTCCTTTGAAATTCTTAAAGAGCGAAATGCTTTATGAAATGATTTGAAACACAGTGCGGAGTTCCGCACGGATCGACTAGTCAACATTAATTAATGTTGATATTTCTACCGGAAGTATCGGTAGAAATATCAACATTAAGTTGCAACTTATTTTAAAACAAATTTATGTTTTTTTGAAAAACAAATATATGCATACTAGTTACTTTTGGAGTATTGACAACAGCTTTGAAATTATCGGAATATTACAACGTTTCTGTTCATACTTTTGTCTCTGTTCTGTTCATACTTTTGACTTCGAAAATTTGTTTTGTAACATTCCTATTGATGATTTATACAAAACGCCATTAAAACTTTTTGATACCTTTCATATTGTTGAGGAGCGTGGAATTGATAAGAATTTTTTCGACAGTATCTGCCATTTTTGTTTTTTCAACAATTTCGTTACTTTCAATGATTCTACTTTTAAACAGGTTCATGGAATTGGAAAGGGCACAAATTACTCTAGCACGGCTGCAAATCTATATCTATTTTTCTACAAATTCAAATACACGGTTCAACATAACAAAAAATACAATATTTTTAGGTATATTGACGACATTCTGATCTTCAATAGTAACTTGGAAGATATGTTCAATCTAATTTACCCACAAAGCTTACAATTAAACAAAGCCAATGAAGACATACATTCCGCTAATTTTTTGGACATTTCTTTTAAAATTGATAAATCTGGGCTTATCACTGATATCTACGATAAAAAAGATTACTTCAATTTTTTCACTAATAGTATGCCACATTGGTTTAGTAATCTACATAAGAAAGTTTTTATTTATATAATAATTGGACAATTAAGCAGATTTTTTAGGATTTGTAATAACAACGTTTATTTCAGCAAACAATGTTTTAAATTTGCTGCAAATTCATACTACTACAATTTTTATCCTTCCAATTTTACCTTTTTTTAATTTAACTTATTCAAGAAATCTTTTATAAAAAATCGAAAATTATAGTCTCCGCCCAAATAACTGCGAATGGCAACAGGTCCACTGAAGGCATGAATGATAAGATACGCTTAAAACCTCATGCAAGGGAGGCGTTTACTTGGATGCTGTGCCTTCGGTCAACTGTCGGAACTGGAATGGAACTGGATTTTGTTTAACTGGATGACTGATTTCTTGGAGTTTTTTGTTCTTCTATCAGAATGGGTGAGTTGACTGCTTTCTCTATTTTTTTGCAGGTTAGAGCTGGGGGGTTGGACAGTACATGTCAGCATTTAAAAAAACTCGTCAATTTTTATAAAAACTTGTCACAGTTCAATCTGGCAAGTTAATATTTGCTAATATGATAAACATGCAGATACACTATGACATGTACGTTACCGACCTCTATAGAAACCAGCAAATTAATATATTATGCCAACTGCTCCAGCTCTTTGCGAACGTAGCAGTTACTACCCGTTCTATAGTTCATATTGTTCAACTTCGCAGTTTTTCAGCATATATATATATATATATATATATATATATGCACGTAGAGAGAAACACAGTAGTGAAGGGCAGGAAAGACACAATTATGTTTTTCCTTTCCATGCAATTGTCATACCTAGCGAATGGCATCTCAAAATAGACAATGCGCTCGAAAAGGAAAAACTTCTCCTACGTTCCAAGTTCGTTCCCTAATCGAAAATCAATCCCCGACGTCCCTTCCGATTTTCCGCCCGTTCTAGTAGCAGAAGTGTGCGTGATGGGTCGTTGATGACTTAAATGGAAACATCTTTCGCGTAAGAGTTCAGCGTCGCGAATTTCGACGATGAACGAGTCACGAATCCGGAATCACCACCCCATTTTATTGAGTTCCTCTGACCGATTCATTTCGTGAACGTGTGAATAGTATAGGTTTATTTTACTTGCAATCTCTGCACGGATTTGCAGCAAGTTTCGTTACTTGCTATGATATTCGTAGACAAAATCAGACACACTTACACACACATACATACATTCACATACATACAAACGTGCCTACATACATAGTACAAACAAACATACATACAAGCAAACATACGTACGTAGATAGTTATATGCACATACATATATACATAACAATCTAGCGTAAAATTATTCGTGCAAAAAAGTCGCTGTCAAGTTCCGAATTGGTTATTTCTTTTACAGAAGAATGTTTTCTGATTTTAGCTTTTATAAGATAATTCCAAGAAAACTGTTGGACGAGTGATAGAAAAATACATTAAAAATGAATATTTGTAAAAATGAAAATCAATGAAAAATACAACTTGAAACATATTCATTTAAATGGAAAATATTTTTTTGAAATGCATTACTGGAATGGCGTTCTTGCACCAGTGCATTCGTGATTGTTTGAATAGATTTTTCTGTTTGTAATGCCTAGGCGAAAACATAGCTCGTACGCTTAATAAATTGGTAAACTAGAATATAGCCAGTAAGTTACCGCGCCCTATAGCCAGGGCTAAGGCAGAAATACATGAAATACACTGCCAGCTCAGTCAATTCCAGCCGAGGACTGCAGTTTCGTGCTTATTAGCACTCATCAGCCCGGCATAGGAATATAGCTTTTATACTAGCCAAACGTTTACAAAATTAAGTCTGAACATGGAAGTATGTGGCTATGAGTGAACATTTTAATCAATCGATTTGGCTCACTCGTTACTTTACTGTAATCAATTCGCTAATAGAATATCTCTTAGAATGTTTGTTCAATGAATTTTGTTCTACAATTTATGCTTCGCAAAAGATTTACTCGTAGAATATCTTATAGAATAAAAATTTTCTCTTGGTTTTTACACCATTCACAAACTGCGACTTACCTGAATATGGGAAAATTTGTTTAAAGCATCTGACTTAAAAAATATAAACAAACAAACAAACAAGAATAAAAGTCTTTTTTTTAAGCACCAAACTTTCATTTATTTTCTGGATCAGTATTTTTTGTTAGTTACCATGCACGCTTAAAAAAATACAACTTCTCTTAATTTGCTTTTGATTCCATTTAATTCCGCTTTTCGTTCAATCACGTTGAAATGGTTTAATACTTAGATCTCCAGATTTAGCCCAAATTTTTCCATATGATTTCAATTTTCATCTTCTACTCCCTCTATTTCTTCTTCTTTTTTTAAAATTTATTTTTTCTTCTTTTTATTCCTTCTGCACTAGTTATTTAGGAACGACTTCTCTTATTCTAATGGGGATATTCATAGACTGAATTTTTTAATGTAATACTATTTGTTTTAGCAGCAAAAATTAGTGCATTTTTCTGTTATTTTACTTAGCTAAACGAATGGTTTTAATACCAAATATTTTACTAGATAAACCCTTGTGAAGCATATGCTCTTGACAGAAGGAAATAAAAAATCCGGGATTTTGAGAGTAATGTTTCGAATTATTAACCAAAATGCGATTTGGTTATTTATTTATTTTTTTTTAAAGATAGGATGGAAAAAAATGCATAAAATGTCTTACACATGAAGTTTAATGAAGTATTAAAGAAATCAAAAGGAACCCGTGATAGATAAAAGTATGATACAGCGATTTAGCATGTTCAAATAAACATTTTCCTTTCTGATGTCAATGCAACAACACAACTGTGTTAAGATTCCTGCCTTTAATGACTTAAAAGTATATAGTCATGCAAGTTGGGATCAGAACTCAGCAGAGTAAATTAGTCTTTCTAAACCTACAATTTTCTACCCCATGGGAGAATCGATCCCATGACCTTCACGTTAGTAACACAACGCTTTAACCAACTGAGCCAATGGGCCTCCATCTCAGGATGCAATACTTTAAAGTAAGGCTTAATAAAGCAACAAAAGAAATTAAAATCTATGCCTCTATATCGTTAAATTTTCTTCAAAGATTATAATGCCATTTATCATGTTAAAACCAATAAATTGTACTCTTATTCACTAAGTTTAAATTAGATATCCATAGAAATTTTGATCAGAATTCTTCCGAAAAAAATAACTCATTAAAACGACATTTTTTCGCCAGTGAGGATTCCAACCCATTATCTTCTCTGTTTTATCATGACGCTTTAACCAATTGAAAAAATGGGCCTCCATTTCGGGATTCTATACATTAAAGCACTGCGTAATAATAAAAAAAATCTGCAAAGTAACCAACACGTGAATTTATTTTTCGCCGATAGTGGAGGGAACAAATCTTCAAAATGATGCCTTATTTATGAAGCTTGATAAAGTATTAAGGAAGTCATGGCGTTTCTATGAAAAAATATCTCAAAGAAATAATACATGATAACATATAAACGCTGGTTTTTGTAGGTACCAGTATATACAGATTGGTAAATCAACTGGGTCATCGCATTAAATTTACCACTGATAACGCAGCGGTCGTACCCTCTTTTTGTTTTCATATTTTAATACATTAAATGAAACGAACCCCCCCCCCCCCCCCCCCCGAGTTTTAGTTTTGCTCGAAGGTTACCACAGCGACTACGGCTTTGCTAAGTTTATTGATCACTTAATGGACTAATTTTAAATTTCAGTGAACAGTTGCCTTTCCGTGATTCTGTCACTTCAATTGGGAATAAAAATAAAGCTAGGATAGTACGAAACGAATGGTAGCTACATTGAATCTATTCCTCCCTGAGGAATTGTTGACTAGTAAACTGAAACTCAAATATCCTATCCTGTTTTTAAGGGGTATATCACCGCACTCCAAGTACTGTCAGTGTGTAATTTAAACTCTGAAATTTGACTTTTTAATTTGCTGTTAAATTTTATCTGAAAAATATTGATAATGCAATTACATGAATGGATTTTCAAGGGATACACAAGAACAAAAACGAGAGGAGGGTCATGGGGGGGGGGGGTCAAAACCCCATGACCTAAAACGTCGATTTATACGTCCACAGTGTGTTCAAACACTTTGTGAATAAAATGTAAACGACTTCTGTAATCATTTGAATTCATTAATTTTTTTGCCGTAAGTATTTGAAATACTACTTCATTTCATTTCTGATAAAATTATTTAATAACGTTTGTACCCTATTAGGTGCTTATTCCTGGCCAATTCGGTGCGTTTTTATTAACACATAAGAAGCTTCAGAAGTTTTTCGTACTTAAAACCGTCGGTTCGTTACACTGTTAAAAATTCAGAAAATATTTAAGGTGAACATAACTGTAAAATGGAGTAGTGTTTACAGTATAGAAAAAAATTTAGTTTTTTGCATCGGAAAAAGGTAAACGATTGCAGCGCCAATTGATACCCCACGTGACTTACAGTGCGAAACACATAAGACCGTATTTCCCCTCACTTAATGTTCCCCAACTTGTATGGTGGTCTTCAAAGCCGCTTGCTAATACGAAAGGCCTAGAATTCAAGCTTGCACTTTGCCTTTTCTCATTCTCGCTCATTCTACAGCAAAATAGAATTTTACGGTGTAGGGGGGTTCTTTCTTCATCATGACCCCTCCTCCCCTCAAATACTAGAGTGTATCTGCTCGCGATCGCTGATTGAATGAAATAATGTATGTGTCTCTCGCAAGCGTAAGAAGTTTTATAATGAGGCGGATTATTTCCTTTTCAATCCAGGACTCAAACTTTGAACTACAATTTATCGCATTACTATACTTTGTACATTGGTACTACATTTTTTGCCATCCTCCTGTGATTTGATTAAAATATTAATGGTTTTTTTTGAGCAATCACGATTGCTTATTGTTCTCATTTGACTGTCTTTGATGTTCCGTGCCTTTTTCAATCACCACCGCCACCTGCAGGCGCGGCTCCGTCCTCCGGTAGCCGCTCCTGGTCGGTGGCGTCCATGCCCTAGACACACGCACGCTCACACACATACGCACTCACACACATACACACACGCCAACGTGCATACACGCAGGTCTACGCACACACAAAAGCCTACACATACACAACTAATACACACGTCTCCGTAAAACAGGAGGGTAGACTTGGAGGAACAAGAGCCGTGTCTAGAAACAAGTGAGTAGAGTAGTTACCAATGAGTAGGGTCCTGTCGCAACTCGTGATTGCGAAAAACATAATTTGAATTCAAAATTTAAGAATTCAAATTAATTTTTTTTTTTTTTTTTTTTTTTTTAAGGTATGGTCCCCTTTATCAAATAACGAGATCATTTTACCCACAATTTTAAATGTCACTACAGGCTATTAGAGAACCATTCTCATATTTCATGTCAGGTCTTTCACACAAATAGAAAAAAAAAAAAAAACGACAGCAACTCAATAAGATTGGCCATGAAAAGGGGGGGGGGGGAGGAAGACTTTCTTTTCATTCAGAAATGAATGTCACTTTAAATAGAAAATGAGCACTCATTTCCAAAAAAAGATTCCTCAAAATGGTTCCAATTATCTTGTCACGAGGACTTCTTCGTTATCCTCTGCAATCGATCACTATCGTAGGAGATATGATTATTATGATTATTTTGTCTGTACATCATTAGTTGTAAAATGAATGGAGCAAATATTTTTTTTAATGTTGCATCAGGAAGCTCGTTAAAACGTTATACAAGGTATTATGTTAAATAAAAAATAAAAAAGATCAAATAAACTTTGTGCTACAATATGATTAAAGTGAAAATCTAACGTAAATAAAGCACAAATTATCAAGAAGACACAGCAGAAAAAGCAGAAAAATGAAGACACTTCTTAATAATTTGTGCTTTGTTTACGTTGGTTTTTCACTTTGATCAAGGTATTATGTTACATTGTAAATTTACCCACCCGACAAAGGTCTTACCATGAGCTACCGTTTTCGAAATATTTGAAACACTGGATTCATGTACATCTGTACTGTACATTTTTAC